>NC_138127.1:99048859-99498859 GCF_964188305.1 Podarcis bocagei
GGAGAATACTACAGGTCACTAATTCATTTCTAATAACCTGAAGATAATGATGTTTTAAGAACAGGCTGATAACCTTTTTGTTCTTTTCGTGTATACCGCTTTGGATCCATTTGCTGGGAAAGCGTGTATAAATGTTTAAATTAGGTAAACAAAAACAAATAAACCTAGGAATTTTTACGGCCGTGCAGCAAATTGCCAGAACTTCAAGGTGAAGAACATGAGGAACAATCTATCCACCGAGCAGGAATATATCCACCAAGCAATATATCCTTCCAAGTGCAAGCACAGACTCTAGTACCAAGCGTGGGCTTGCCTCAAGGGGCTTGGCAAAGAGGCAGAGCTATACTAGGGACTTCCCTCCAAATGAAAATAGCATTGGAGGAGCTGCGTTGTCAGGACAATAAATAGTAAGGGAGAGGCAGAGTTCAACTGTGCAACTATGGGCTCCTTGATGCAGCTATTTACACTTTCTTTTTTTAAAAAAAACAACCATGCTAATGGCATCCGTCCAATTAATGCCATGCCTAATTTGGCCCTACAGCTTTTTTCCATGGAAGCTCTTGAAATTCACATTCTCCTCTTTCGCCAGGGAGTGGAGCTCTGCAGGCACACAGCACGGATGCACGGGCGCATCTCGTGGCAGAAAAGAAGAGGAAGCTGCTCTCTTTGCACAGCCCCTTGGATCTTGTCCAACAGGTGTCCCCCGCCTATCACCCAGGCCTAAAACATTAGCCAAACAAAACACAGCTGGGGAATCGGGCACAGCGCCAGCTTCTCTTAAAAATATACTTTTGGCTCGGGAATGTGGGCCAGAGAGAGAGGGGTGCTTGTGCAACACCTGTTTGGATCCAAAGTTATCTCTGGGGCGTCACCAGAGTATCCACGCAACACAGAAAGGTCCCTCTTCCCCGCAACCCCTTCACGCAGGGGCTTCAGTTTCAAGAGGCTATTTACCAAAGGTTCACTTGCACCAGATTAACTGCAGCTCTTTTTAGGAAACTTGGGGGGGGGTGAAGTGAAGTGAAGGGGGGAGTATGGTGGGAAGTGAGAGAAAGAGGGAAGAAGAGGACTACAGTGGTACCTCGGGTTACATACGCTTCAGGTTACATACGCTTCAGGTTACATACGCTTCAGGTTACACACTCCGCTAACCCAGAAATAGTGCTTCAGGTTAAGAACTTTGCTTCAGGATAAGAACAGAAATCGGGCTCCGGCGGCACGACAGCAGCAGGAGGCCCCATTAGCTAAAGTGGTGCTTCAGGTTAAGAACAGTTTCAGGTTAAGTACGGACCTCCGGAATGAATTAAGTACTTAACCCGAGGTGCCACTGCACTAAAGAGCAGGGAAAGAGGACTACTACAGACATCAAGGTTACGATAGCTTTAAAGAAGCGGGGGTCAATTATATCAGGTATGGGGAATGGTTTCCAAACTCTCCTCTGGATGGACCACCTGACAGACCACTGAGGGTCTTGGCGGACCACTTATCAAATTTTCTGCCCTTTGCGGCAATTGCAATGCGCTGTGCTAATTGCTGTAGGGGTTCCCATTGTATCTGTGTTGCTTTCTTTTATTTCTTACACTTTCTGTGTTTTATTGCGGCTGCAATAAATGCAAAACATGCAATACAATAAAAAGGGGCACGGAAATACAATTTAAAATTAATACGAATATGTAACGCAGCGGGTGTGCCTTCTCTCTCATCTTCAGGCACAAATCTACAGGCGTGTTGTGGGCCACCTGAATGAAGCTGGGCACCACTGGTGGTCCACAGACCACAGTTTGGAGACCCCTGAGTTAGGACAATAGAACTATTATTTGTTATTTATCAAACAATTACTTGTTCCAGGTGTTAATCCAGGCTCCTAATCTCAGGACCATGGGTTTGAGCCAAACGCTGGGTAAAAGAAGTGCTTTTTTTCTGTAAAAAAATGTTTAGGGGTACTCTCGTTTTCCTACTCATATTGAAACACTTCCTCTAAATGAGGCCAAACTTAGATTCACAAAACGTTTAGGGGCATGTGTACCCCTGCGTCCCCCCAGAAAAAAAGCACTGGGTAAAAGATTCCTGCATTGAAAACGGGTGGAGTAGATGGTCTTCATGGTCCCTTCCAATTCTACAATTCTATGTTGGTAGATTCCATCCCATATACCAGCTCTGAATTATGCAGCCAAGTAATCAAAAGCACAGTCTTAATGCTCATGATAAAAAACTTCGAAAGAGGGTCCTTCTCCTTTAGGGGGTGGGGAAAGATGGGGATACCCTAAGCTGCTGATTTTAGACTTGTACACCACTGGTAAGGGAATTTCATTCATTCCCAACAAGGCTTTCTTGTGAGGAAGTGTGTGGGGAAACATTGCAACCTGTGTGTGTCTGTACTGGGAAGCGCCTAAACCAACCCATTTTAATCCTCCTCCTTTCTCTAGTGTAGCTGATGAAGCTACCTCTTTGCAGCAAGGTATTCACCCACGTAGTAACCAAGGACACTCTGTTAGTCAACAAACCATCCAACTTAGTGTTTGCCAACCTGATGCCCTTCCCTGTGTTTTGGACTACAAGTCCCATCAGCTGTGCTGGCTGGGGCTGATGGGAGTTGTGATCCCCCCCAAAATAATCTGGAAAGCACCAGGTTGCCAAAGGCTGGTCTATGGCCTCAGTTGGTCTTCAAACATGGCGGCCATGGCAATGGAAGTCAAAAGGGGGGGGGACATTTGTAAAGTGCTGAAAGGGGTAAGGAGGTTGGCTTTAAGCTCTCTACGGATGATTTCAGAACTAAATCTGAAATGGAGGAGGAAGCATCGCGGAGAAAAAGGGAAATGGCAGCCCCTTGACTGAGCTATGCCACCCTGCTGACCTTACTAAGCCTGCTTCTGCCATTTGGACTGGTGAGGATCAGCACAATCCCCACGAAGTTTGTGTGTGTCATATGCGCTGGATCTGAGTATGGGAAATCACCCCTCTGGATAAGTCTTAAACGGAAAACAAAAGCTTCCTACCTCATTAGAACGACGCAATTTTAATCCGCCACCCAATGTAACCCTTACTTTCCAAGACTGGGATCGCATACGTCACCAAAAGGGAAGTAACAGCATGCATATATACAATTTGTTGGTCACTGCAAGCTTGGCACATGTGAGGGAGAGCGTGCCAAAGCCAAGCAGAGGGAGCAACAGTGGGCTGTAGGGACCAATAGCTTGACTCTGCATAAAACAGCTTAATATGCATCCATCCACACTTGGCGACGCCAAACACTTCAAGAGGTGGAGGGGAGAGCATGACTGAAGCAAATTCTGAAAGCAACGTACATACATAAGCTTTTGAAACACACAACTGTGGACCTTGGACTCTGTATCAGACTGGCTGGGTTGCCCCATCATCGCACACCCAACCCCTTTAAGAAAAGTATTGTTTTGGATAGCTGGATTAAAAGCTGGGGGGAGGGAGGGGAAGGAAAAGAGAGCCTGTTTTCACAACCCAAAGCTTAAATGTGCCGCACAGACTTAAAATTCTTACAGTTTCACAACACAGAGATTACAAAGAACAGCGGCTGCAGGGGCGAAGGTCAACCGTTTTAACTATAGGTACTTATTTTATCCCAGCGTGCTTCAGATTGGCAATGCCGGTTTTGCAATTAAAAGCAAGGCAAACAGTTTTGTAAGTCATGGGAACCCACAACCCCCCAATATCAAACATTAAGACAACCAACTAAAAATAGCGTCACAAAGCAAGGAACGAGAGAGGCTGTGAAAACAAGGGAGACTTGAAACTGTATTGCTGGACTCTGCTTTGTAAAAGGACAGCACTGTATCCAGAGGTGAAAGCCCATTAATTTAGCAAATTACATTACGTTAACCACTAGCAGCATTTTTTGGGTCGATTTTTTTATTATAAGAAAAGCTCCTCTCTCTCTCTCTCTGAGCCAGCACATCAGCTAAATGGAAGCTGGCCCTGACATTTGTACAACCAGGACATACCAAAGGCAAGCTGTCCTGTGCCGTCAGATGGCAGGGCTTAATCCACTAAAACATTCAGAGCGTCAGGCAAATGACCCTTCCCCCGCCCCACGCTCCCCCATATTTAGATATTCCTCATTGCTGATCTTCTGAAGGACTCCCCACCCTCCACACTCTTGCCATTAGCCCTCATGCCCATTCCTAGAAAAACTGCTCCTCTAGAGAAAAACGCACACTATAAGCCTCTTTTGCACAGGGAGCAGCCCACAGCATCGTTAAAAGCTTAAAAAGAAATGACAGTAAAACTGGAAATACCCTTATCCTTCCAATTGCTCGGCTGGCTGTCCATCTCTCTTCACAATGGATCTGCCCCTCCAGCTGGGATTATCAATTATGCATACCAATGGAAAGGGTGCAGTTGGAGAAATAAAGCTGCCGACAGATGACACATCAGGCTTCCTCCAGCAGAGGTCTGCAGTCTCTTGCCTGCTGCACGGCTGCTGCAGGACTTAAGTCACCTGACTGTCTTCTGGGTGTGGAGAAGACTGACGCAGTGCAATCTGTAACTAGGCTACTGATATTCCCCGCGCTAATTCCTCGCTTCAATCTGCTTACCGTGGCAACCGTTTGCTTGTTGCCCGTACCAAAAACGGGATGGGGAGGGCAGGGGGAAAGAGACTTGACGATGCAAGACAGAAACACACACACACACACACACAGAGCTTTTTAACACTGTGTATATCCAAATAACTGGTGGGTTGCTAGATCGTTATCGCACCAGGGCAAGGAGGTCTTACAGGCAGCATGAAAGGACCCAAGGTGAAAATAATACATGGTCTAAATGAAAATTTAAGCCCAGTAAATGCATGCAGGCAAATAATACAGTCATACCTCAGGTTAAAGACGCTTCAGGTTGAGCGTTTTCAGGTTGCGGCCCACGGCGACCTGGAAGTAACGGAACGGGTTACTTCCGGGTTTCGCCGCTCGCGCATGCGCAGACACTCAAAATGACGTCACACGCATGTGCAGAAGCGGCAAATCGCGACCCGTGTACGCACAGATGCAGGTTGCATTCTGCTCAGGTTGCAAACGGGGCTCCGGAACAGATCCCGTTCGCAACCAGAGGTACCACTGTACATCTGTGTACAGCATTTCAAGTATTCAAAATACTTAACCATAGTTACCACCTCCCTGTAAGGTGGGCCCTGCAGCGATTAGCCTAAGCCAAGTGTGGTGAGCCTTTGACCCTGCAGGTGTTCCTGAACTACAGCTTCCCTTCAGCCTTAGCAAGCATGGTTGAAGGCTAGAGTTGATGTGAGTTGCAACTCAGTCACATCTGGCGGGCCAAGGGTTCCCCACACGAGTGAGTTCAGGACAGAGGTGAAATATGCCCTGGGCGACTTGCTCCATTGCAAACTATTCTTACCCTGCATCAGCTTTCAGCCTTTGCAGGTATTTTACAGATGCTTGATTGCTGACTGGCGTATGGCATGGATCAATTTCCAGGTTCTATTTTTATTTTTTTAAGTACATTTGACTATGTCGATGCTAACATTGCAGGGAGCCGAATTTTGGGCTGCTGTGTACCTAAGCCAGCCACTTTAAAATGGATCTCTTTTTTTAAAGTAGAACTGGTCAGCCTGCTGCTCCTTCTTAAAAGTACAGACCACAATTTGGCTTGCCACCACTCCAAGCAGTTTGGAAGGATTTGCAGAGCACGCCAGCCAATCCTCAATTTGTGCTTGCGATAAGTTTTTCCGATGGCAATACGCAGGGCTTTTTGTTTGCTTTGTCTTAAAATCCAGCCCCACCAGCATTTATCTGAACTGACACCATGAATTTCCTGGTTCAATAACTAGAGTTGGGGTATACCGGAAACCACGCCAGCAAAGCCACGCCAGTGCTGCAGCAGTGCACGGCACTGCACCAGCAGTGTGGGCAGGTTCCCAAGTGCAGTGCAGTGACTTACAACTGGAGGGCAAGCGTCTAGTCCTCCTGGCTGCTGCAGAGAAAAGCCTGGAAGTGTGACTAATGGCAAAGCTGAGCACTTACTTGTGCCAAGAAAAAGTAGAGGTTTTGCACAGGTTACAGAACTGGGCAGATTCACATTTTACTCAGCTAGAGAAAAGGGAAGGAGCTAACAAGAATACAATCATACCTCGGGTTACAGCCGCTTCAGGTTGCGTCTTTTTGGGTTGCAGACCACCGAAACCTGGAAGTACTGGAATGGGTTACTTTCGGGTTTCGGTGGTCGCGCATGTGCAGAAGCGCCGAATTGCAACCGGACGTGGGTTGTGAACACTGTGGGTTGCAAACATGCATCATGCACAGATCATGTTCGCAACCCAAGCATCTACTGTATTGAAGTTGCATGCCATAGCTAGTTGGGTCCTGCATCCACCACCATGTATCAGGGATTGACTACTATACATTTTCAACCCTATCCTCAAACTAGAATTTACAAGGGTTGTAGATGCCACACGCAGCACAAAAACAGAAATTTGCATAACACTTGTGCAGAACCATGCAATATTCAGCAGTAATTTTTGTTATGTTGCCTTAATTTGATTGGGGGGTGGGTTTGGGGTTCTCCCCCCCATTTTTTGCAATATTCATGGCTTACCAGGTTTCCAGAATTCTTCATAGTATTGCAGAGTTGGAAAGACCCACAAGGGTCATCTAGTCCAACCCTCTGGAAGGCAGGATAACCTTTCACCCAAGGGTGGGGGGCTTGAGCAAGGAAGAGAAGACAGGCAACGAACCAAGGCAGCAGTAAGGAGAGGTTGAACTAGATGACCCTCGGGATCACTTCTATGAATGCAGAGGTGAAAAAGCATGTGCACACAAATGAACCCTACACTGGTGTAAAAGCCTTGTCCCCAGGGGCATCTTTGGTGGGTTCTACTTGCCAACAGGTGAAAGCCTAGAGTCCAGAACATAACGAAGTTTGAAAAACTCTACCTTTATGATTAATTTTCTAATCATCCGCTCAGTTCTTTAGACGCTTGCAAAATTAAGAATGGAAAGGAACCTATGATTCTTTGTGATTAGTCGGGCCAGTGTATTCCCGGATGTGGCTATACTACCATGTGCTTGTGGTTGTTGTTGTTTAGTCGTTTCCGACTCTTCGTGACCCCATGGACCAGAGCACACCAGACACTCCTGTCTCCACTGCTTCCCGCAGTTTGATCAAATTCATGCTGGTAGCTTTGAGAACACTGTCCAACCATCTTGTCCTCTGCCGTCCCCTTCTCCTTGAGCCCTCAATCTTTCCCAGCATCAGGGTCTTTTCCAGGGAGTCTTGGGGGTTTGGGCAATTAAAAGCAGGTCCATATAGTTAAAGCTATGGTTTTTCCAGTAGTGATGTATGGAAGTGAGAGCTGGACCATCAAGAAGGCTGATTGCCAAAGAATTTATGCTTTTGAATTATGGTGCTGGAGGGGACTCTTGAGAGTCCCATGGACTGCAAGAAGATCAAACCTATCCATTCTGAAGGAAATCAGCCCTGAGTGCTCACTGGAAGGACAGACCGTGAAGCTGAGGCTCCAGTACTTTGGCCACCTCATGAGAAGAAAAGACTCCCTGGAAAAGACCCTGGTGTTGGGAAAGATGGAGGGCACAAGGAGAAGGGGACGAAGAAGCGGGGAGTGAAGATCTACATCAGGAACAAGAGCTGTTTATTCTGCTGCCCAAGGCAGTTGTCTCACCTTGCCTCATGGGTGGGCCGGCGCTGCTCAGGACCAAGTGGTTGTAGAGCTATCCAGGACAGAATGAACACCACTTATCTAAGATACAGCTGCCACCATCGTATGACATGTGCAAAAGTGTCAAAGATGTCTTAAAATGGGGGTAGACAATTTGGTGCACTCCTGATGTTGCTGGACATCAACTTCCATCATGCTTGACCATTAGCCATCTGGAAGTCATTACACTGGCTTAAAATATATCCTGTTATTTGCTAATTGTCCAAATATCACAATGGGAATTTACTAAGATGCTTAACTCTAGTACAGTGGTACCTCGGGTTAAGTACTTAATTCGTTCCAGAGGTCCGTTCTTAACCTGAAACTGTTCTTAACCTGAAGCACCACTTTAGCCAATGGGGCCTCCTGTTGCCGCCGTGCCGCCGGAGCACAATTTCTGTTCTCATCCTGAAGCAAAGTTCTTAACCCGAGGTACTATTTCTGGGTTAGCGGAGTCTGTAACCTGAAGCGGATGTAACCAGAGGTACCACTGTATTTAAAATGAAATAAAAAACTCCAGAAGAGGACTTGGGAACCATCAAACAGCATATAAACTCTGTGATAAATGAGTAAAATAAAAAGTTACAGGTAGGTAGCCGTGTTGGTCTGTCATAGTCAAAATAAAAAAATTCCTTCCAGTAGCACCTTAAAGACCAACTAAGTTAGTTCTTGGTATGAAGAAGTGTGCATGCACACGAAAGCTCATACCAAGAACTAACTTAGTTGGTCTTTAAGGTGCTACTGGAAGGAATTTTTTTATTAAAATAAAAAGGTTACAGAAGTAACAACACTTCCTAGCTGTCAAACTTTTGCAAGTGTAAAATACAATTGCGGAGAGTACTTTTTCGCTTTGCAAACACTAGGTGGCTGCAGTGCTCTGCTTTCGGTCTTGGGAATATTCTCAAGATACAAAGCTGCATTAAGACAGCTCTTGTGGATACATTTGTCTTTTCAAATACAGTAAAAGGAAGCTCTTGGCAGGAGAACAGCATTAATGGTGCAGAATCAGCAAAGCCGCTTTTTTATGAACGACATTACAGAAGTGAGGCAGGCTTGTAAATCGGTACTTTTTGGGGGGCGATTAAGAATTACCTATTGACTACCAAGCAGAGAAGCTCCAACGGAAGTTGATGCATTTTTTAAATTTTAGGCAAGAAGATCAGCCATGACCATGAGCACTGTATTTTTTGCTCTATAAGGCGCACCAGACCACAAGACGCACCTAGTTTTTGGAGGAGGAAAACAAGGGGGGGGGATTCTGAATCCCAGAAGCCAGAACAGTAAGAGGGATCGCTGCGCAGTGAAAGCAGCGATCCCTCTTGCTGTTCTGGCTTCTGGGATAGCTGCGCAGCCCACATTCGCTCCATAAGATGCACACACATTTCCCCTTACTTTTTAGGAGGGAAAAAGTGAGTCTTATAGAGCAAAAAATACAGTATTTCAGATTTCCTGCAAAAGGTATCAAAGAAGCAGTAGGCCTCTTTTACACATGAGCTTCAATTAGGGTGCAGCATAATAAAAAGTATTTCCAAATCAAGCAATCAAAACTCGTTATCAGGCAATATAACCCTACAACAGGTGCTTGTACATTAACCCTTGCAGCAGAAATGCCTGCTAAAAAAATAGTCTCAGTACACGGAAAGTCCATAATTCAGCTACCTTGCTAAAGATGAGCTGCTCTGAGTTAGTACCTAGATGGGAACTTGGAATTCTATGTGGGATACTTTTGAGTTCCATGGGTGAAAGGCAGGGGGGTATAAATCCAAACAAATAAAATAGCAAAGTGCTTTTGCTGGCCTTTAAAAAAAGGAACAAGGAAGGTCAACATGCAGATTTCTGGTGCAAGAAAACTGTACAATTTGGGGGCCACCAGCAATAAGGCCCTACTCGCCACAGGCATTGACTTGCAATTGCTTAGTTACAGGAAAAGCTAGACAAGACAGAAACTCAATATATTGAACTCCAAGCTCCACCAGAGGAAAATGCAATGTACGAGCAATGTTTATTGCAGTGTATTGTTACAGAAGTAGGACACAGATCCCTCTTCCTTGTTGAGAAGTCCAGAATCATTAGGGAAGGGAGCAGAAGAACAGCAGAAGTGACCAACAGACGATGGTGTGGGCAGAATAGCCTCCTGCAAAGTGTGCATTTGAGTAAGAATGGACATTCGACAGATGAGTTGCAGTGGAAGAATGATTACAAGTTGACTCAGACATCACCAGCATTTCAGTAGGGCTGGGAAGGGAGTTGGAGAGAACAATGCCATGCTCCTTCAAATCCTCCTATGCCTATTTCAGAATCTCAAAGCTAGAGAACTGAGTTTTCTCATTTCCAAACTCTCCCCTGCCACCTCTAGGATCACCCCACAATTACGAAGTCTTCTGGACTGAGGCTAAAGCTCAACACAAGAAAGGATATTTGGGGCTCTTAAGACTTGAAACTGGGTTCCCTAAAATATATCACATCTTCCATCTACCTGGACATGAAGATCCTCTTTTGAGGCCCCTTGCCATCACATGAAGCGAGGCTGGTGATCACAACAGAGAAGGCCTTTTCGGTTGTGGCACCTCAGAACCATGCCTGGTGCTTCCTTTATGGTCTTTCCCCCATCAAGTCAAGGTGTTTTTTTATTCAACCAAGGTCTTTTAAATCTTAGGAAAGGGGTTGGCTATTCCGAGTCCCTGCGGATATTGCAGAGCTCCAGCACCCACTGCATTGGCAAGGTGGGCTTGCAGTTCACAGTTTGCGGCTGTTGCAGCCCAGTTTGCAAAGTAATGCATTGGTTTGGAGAAATACGTTTTTAAAATGGCGGCATGTTTTCTGTAGTTCCACATTCTGTGGAATTCCATATAGAATATACCTGTCACAGAAACACACACTATCTACAGATTTTTCAAGTTCTCACTGTCTCTGTGGTTGTGGATATAATTGAAAGTAAGCAAGCAGCACCTACAAAATCCTCCATTGTTTTAGAGACAGAATATTTCTAGTTTGTTGCCTTTCTCCTTGTATTCTCCAGCCATATTCCCTATTCATAATTTACCTATAACTGTTCTCTAGCTCCGAGAGCAATCCTCTCCAGCTAGCTTCATAACTCCGTACCTTCAAAAACACAGTCCTATAAAATTCACATGTCCATATCCACTTAGACAAATTGACGAAGTTCAGGCAAAGTAAATTCGGGTTGTATTCAAAGAAGTCAAACTCACGAGTAAACCCACTGAAATCAACTGGCGGAATTAACTTACATCCATTGGTGTCAATGGGTCAGAGTATGACATTGTGTCGGATGCAGCCCATAATTCACGGTTGGGGGTTTCATGGGGCAAACACAAGAGCCTCCTTTAGAAAAACAGCCTTCCTAATACATATATTAATGCTTTTCTTCCTGGAACCTACTTGAGACACTCCTTCAAATATTAATTAAGCAGGGCCTAAATTATACATTGGGACTGAAAGGGAATGTGCTTAAGCAGCTGACATTTTTGGTGTGAGGAAGCAAAACACAGCTGACTGCTGTTTTCAACCAGAAATCGTTCTGAAGACAAGCAGCCTCCCTTTCCCTTTTCAAAAAGGTCAGAAAGCCACTTATGCACTGTGGAAAGCATAAATACTACAGCTGGATAATCAGTCGGATTATTAATTAACCTAGAAATTCAGTACCACGAGACAGATTGATGGCCCACAAATGTAGTTAAGCTCTGGGGGGAAGAGCAAAGATTAGATAAACATTTTTTTTATTACTCAAAAGACAAAGCAATCACTAAATATCAGCTCCGATATACGAAACATCTCAGTTCACATCAGCTGTGCTTCTGAATGCAGATTGCTGGCTGATAAAAGAGGGGTCATCCCTATATTGCTATTTTGGAGTTAGTGAAACCTTGGGTCAAGATTTTTTGTATCCCAAAGGACTTGAGGTGGTGCATATACGGTATTATTATATTATTTTTATTTATTAGATTTGTATACCGCCCTTCAGCTGAAGATTCCAGGGCTGTTCGCAACAGAAAAATTCAATACACATAACAAAACAAAAACGAATAGCCCATTTCCACAAACACATTTTAAAAGCTGTAGAATGTATTACAGTGGTACCTCTGGTTACGAACTTAATTCGTTCCGGAGGTCCGTTCTTAACCTGAGGTACCACTTTAGCTAATGGGGCCTCCCGCTACTGCCGCGCAATTTCTGTTCCCATCCTGAGGTAAAGTTCTTAACCCGAGGTACTACGTCCAGGTTAGTGGAGTCTGTAACCCAACGTGTTTGTAACCCGAGGTACCACTGTATTATTAATTTTGTGTATTATCATTTATTAAATTTGATACTAAATATGGTACTCTTTCATCCTCAACGATCACCCTTGTAAGGCAGGCAGGCGGTTTGTAAAATGGACCCCTCCCCATAATTCACTTGATGGGCTTCACAGCTGATTGGGTGATTTGAACCCAGGTCTCTTATTGCCTTACCGCTTTGAACCCAGCCAGATGGGCGGGGTATAAATAAATTATTATTATTATTATTATTATTATTATTATTATTATTACCCAACCATTTCTTTGTAGCCTCAGTGAAGAGGGTTGCTGTACTTCTAACCTTGTGAGTGAGTGACAGGTGTCTACTGACTGACTTAATACGCTGGAATGTTTAAGGAACACTGATGAGCTGTGGAGAGAGTGCTTTAGTGCTGTTCTCCGAATCTCTGGTTAGTTTTAACTGTGTTTTTAAAAAATGTGTTGACTAGTGAATGCATGCATGGCATGTTGTTGGCTTAGCAATCATGATTTGTTTAGGCGAAACAAAACCACAATCCTGGGTTTGGACATCACACTTAAGCTAGCAGTCTGCTTTGTTTAGCTGCTAATGGAAGGCAGAAGCAAATGAGGAACGCTCATGGCTTAATAAACTATACTTTATGGCTAAGCATTATTTATTAATTGAGAAACATTTAGAAATCAACAATGGAAAAATCTCTGAAGTGTATGTAAAACATAAAACTACTGTCAAAGATGCACAGATAAAACCATACTATGCTAGAGGTAAGTATGTATCTGAACATGTTTGCTGGGGGGGAAATGGTTTCAGCTTGCATCGAAGACAGTATAGCAATAGCTGTCTTAGTACAGTGGTGCCTCGCAAGACGAAATTAATTCGTTCCGCAAGTTTTTTCTTCTTGCGAGTTTTTCGTCTTGCGAAGCACGGTTTTCCATAGGAATGCATTGAAAATCAATCAATGCGTTCCTATGGAGACCGTCCGGGGACAGAGGGGAAGCGCCGGGGGCCTTCCCCTCTGTCCCCGGACCTGTTTTAAAGCAAGGGAAGGGGCAGCGGGGAGAATCGCTTCTCCCCGTTGCCGCCCCTTGGTTCAAAAGGGGTCCGGGGAGAGAGGGGAAGGCGCGCCTTCCCCTCTGTCCCCGGAGATTGCGGGGCTGGCAACGGGGAGAAGCGATCTTCTCCCCGCCGCCCCTTGCTTCAAAAGAGGTCCGGGGTGCGGGGGCAAGCTTCATTTTGCGAAGCAAGCCCATAGGGAAATTCGTCTTGCGAAGCAACTCGAAAACGAAAAAACCTTTCGTCTTGTGAGTTTTTCGTCTCGCGAGGCGTTCGTCTTGCGGGGCACCACTGTATAGTATATACTATAGCAATGCCTGTCCAATGTTAATAAGGCAGGGAGATTTGATCTCTGGTTAAGGGTTCTCCCATGGAAGGGCTGGTAAACACCTCGTGTCTGAGAGTCCTTGAGAAGTGACAATGCCTAGTCATGACAAATAAGCAACTATGCTAGATGAATAACTGGGCTAAAACAAAAGGGCTGGTTTGGGTGCAACCCTGAACTACAATTTAACACTATAAATTCACAAGGCAACAGCTTGCATGTTCTGTGTGAACCTGGACAAACACCGCTTTATTTTAACCATAGTTAGTGGAAACAAGCCGACTGCAATCCATAGGTTGGGAAGAAGCAGGGTTGCTTTCACTAATTGTAGCAGAGTTTACATCACACTAATCTTTCAGCACGGTTTACAATAAACTGCAGTTATTATAAACGGAGATGGAAGTGTCTATTTTTTATCACAGCCATAACAGAAAGTGGTATAGGGGGTAGCTAATTCTCTGAACGCTGCCAATGCAAAGCAATTCCAGACCATACAGTACACATTATTGCTTTTGTAACTAGTTTATTAAACTGTAGCCTGTCTTGGTCAGCAGAGAAGCATTCTTCAGGGCAATGGGGAAAATGTATGTTTTGTGTTTTCAGAGCCCAGTTTGCTGCATGTGGATTGGGCCTTCTGACCTCTTGCAAAAGAAGACACAGAAGTGTATAAAATATGTATATAGTACTTTGTATTATATCCAATTTATATTATTTTGCATGGGGGGTTAATAGTTCCCAAAATAAAACAGCGCAAGAAATAAAATGTCTAACAGGGATAATGACAGCAGGAGCTTTCCTCATAATTATATTGCCATACAAGAAAAGGCTTAACCTGTGGAAATTCTGCCAGCATCACAGCTGTTGAACAGAAGAGCTCTGCCGCCCTCCACCATGTGAAGAACTCAAAACATTTTATGAGTTGTAAACCAGCTATGTTACTGTAGCTCTTTGATCAACTGACCACAGGCTGGCGATACTGCATTTAGTGCAAGACCAGGCGTGGCATTTCCAATGCAGTGGAGGAGGGGGTCAAAAAAGATTTAAGATTGACAGCAACCAAGGGTCAAGGTGCCCATGTTTGAATAAATTCAATATTTAAATTGTTAAGAGAAAAACAAGCAGTGTACTTTCGTTGCAGCTATTTACTATCTATACCTGGCAGCAACGACAACAATGTTATCAGTTGAAGTCAACAGTCACTATTTTCTTTTCCAGCAAAAAAAAAGGGATTTGAGTCTTTGATATGAGTAGTGGTATTTCCTTTTTAGCGTTTATACCAGCAGCAGCAGCAGCAGCAGACCCACCCACTAGAATCCCCTTATTTTTTTTCCTCAGGCAGGATATCAATCCCCACCCCTCTTATTTGATCTATTTTTTTGATCTATGGGCTACTTTTAAAATGAGGCTGCATTTTAAATTGTATTTTAACCTGTAATTTTACTGGTGTTAGCCACCCTGAACCCGGCTCTGGCCAGGGAGGGCAGGGTATAAATAATAATAATAATAATAATAATAATAATAATAATAATAATGTAATAATAATAATAATAATAATAATAATAATAATAATAATAATAATAATAATAATAATTCTAGAACCTGCCACCAAATTTCACTTTTAAAAATTCCATCCAAGTAACTGGACAGCAATACTGGACTGCACTATAGGGTTTATATTTCCCAGTGCCTCAGCAGTAGCACTGGTAGAACCCATGTTTTCTCAATCACAATACCCAACCACCCCCTCTAGTTATGCATTTACATCAGTGTTTCCCAGTCAATGAATCCTGGGGGTCCACAACCCCATCCCTTGCCTCCCCCCCCAAAACCCCCATTTTTTTACATGGTCATATCACAGAAAGACATGCCTCTCATCGCTCCAGCATCAGGTACATACCTGAAGCTGTTTTTGCTGTAAACACAAGTATTTTACCTGAATTTACTTTTAATTAACCCAATAGCTAATATTTATGCTTTCAATTGAACTGCATAAGATGGGATTCGAACTTTGTTCAGGCCCATGCTTTTAAAACACAAGAAGTAAACTTTTTGTCTCCTAACCCACACACGTGGGTCTGTAGGTGGATAAAATATAGTTAATTAATTTCCCTCACCTATCTAATAAAACCCTTCAGATATGCTATTGTACAGTCATAGGTATACTAAAATATTGGGTTTCTCGATATTTTCTCTGGGCAACTATCACTTCTTTCCCAGGAAAGGGGTAAACAACAGATTCAAAATGAACCAAACTGTACCGTCTCCACTGTCTGAATCTACATAGAAAAACCAAAGCGAAACATGCACCAAAGAAGACTCAAAAATAACTTTCAAATAAACTTGGAAGCCCCTTTTCAGTTGTCTGAAGATGATACTTCCTGGCTCATTTTGAGGGTCTTCTACTGAAGTTGTATGACTCTAAAGTTCTCTGTCGCCATTGTCAATCACATCTCTGACTTCACACATTGGTTAGAAGCAATGAAAGGTGGGAGCAGGTCCATATTTCACAAAGTAATTGTTAAACAGTGCCTGCACCTTTTGCTTTGTAACTTTAATTCTACAGCAGCTAGAAACATTTAAAAAAGGAAAGGAAGAAAGCTCAGCAGCTGACCTCTGTTGGTTTGTGGTCCAGCACAGATGTATTCCATGTCTGCATTTGAGAACAATGTCTGATAAAAGAGAGCTTACAAAATGTACTTCCAATACCTGGTATGGCAGGGATGGTTTTAAATTCACCTCATCAGAATTGTGTGACAATCAAGAACAGAGGAAACTGCTTGATATCATATCAGCCTGTTTGTCCATCTGGCTCGGCTTGACAGCAGCTCTCCACGATTTCAGGCAGAGAAGTCTTTCCCACCATCTGCTACCAAATCCATTTTTGAACTGTACTGTAGATGACAGGGGTTGAACCTGTGTCTTCCCACATGCAAACCATGTGTTCCACCACTGACTTATGGTCCCACACTCCAGTATTTATTCCAACCCTACATTTTCTTAGGGACGCGGGTGGCGCTGTGGGTTAAACCACAGAGCCTAGGACTTGCCGATCAGAAGGTCAGCAGATCGAATCCCCGCGACAGGGTGAGCTCCCATTGCTCGGTCCCAGCTCCTGCCAACCTAGCAGTTCGAAAGCACGTCAAAGTGCAAGTAGATAAATAGGTACTGCTCCGGCGGGAAGGTAAACAATGTTTCTGTGCGCTGCTCTGGTTCACCAGAAGCGGCTTAGTCATGCTGACCTGGAAGCTGTAAGCCGTCTCCCTCGGCCTATAAAGCGAGATGAGCGCCGCAACCCCAGAGTCGGTCACGACTGGACCTAATGGTCAGGGGTCCCTTTACCTTTTACATTTTCTTAAAACTTAATTAGGGGGTCTCTTAACTGCTAGCGCAGCCTTCATCAAGCTGAGGTCTTCCAGATGTTTTGGACTACAAGGCCATGTTAGTGGATGTGAAGGTAGTGGAAAGTCATGCTAGTAGATGCAATCCAGAGAACGTTCACTTACAACTCCACTGAAGTTTCAATTTACTCCGCTCTTGAGTTTCAATTTACTTCTTCATTGTTACTTTAGCT
The DNA here is from genome assembly GCF_964188305.1 of Podarcis bocagei. Taxonomy (NCBI): domain Eukaryota; kingdom Metazoa; phylum Chordata; class Lepidosauria; order Squamata; family Lacertidae; genus Podarcis; species Podarcis bocagei. The sequence continues at coordinate 99,065,780 of NC_138127.1, forward strand.
TACCTATCTTCCGCTGGGACCGTGCGCATTGATTACAAAGTCGTTTCTGGGTCAGATTTTCCATGCCTTTTATAACAACAGGCAGTTCTTTCCATGCCTATACCGCCATTTCAAAGCGAAAAGGTGGTTTTTGTTTTCATACTTTTTCAGCAGCAACATAACTGCTGTTAAATGCTTGCCACAACCTTCAACTTCAGTCAAAAAGAGCTACGGAAAACAAAGGCTTCCTTTTCAACTGCCTTCTGCTTTGTTTGTTGTTGGTAGCATCAGCACAATACCTGTCTGTTTTTTAAACACGTTATACATAATAAACAACTGACAGAGTTCAAATGGAGAGCAAGAGAAGTGTTTTCTATTTTTAAAAGCTGGTAGCGCAGCAGGCAGATTAAGGGGAAGAAACCATAGCTGTGGAACACACTTTTAAAACCAGTTTAGAAGTGGCACAGATGTGAGTGCCAGCCCAGCTCACCCCTTTACCAATTGGGTCATTTATCCTTAAAAATGTATATTAGAACTTAAAAAGTCAGAGCAGTGGGGTCTTTTTGTATTATTTATATTTCAAGCTTTTAATGTATCACTTCTCCATCGGCATCAGCAAAATGGAGAGTTATCGACTACCAAATACAACCGTTTATAAAACTTACTGCAGTTTGACTGATCTGATTAATTTTAAGGTATCACTCAATTCATTTACTATGCATAACACATTCATATTATTCTATGCTTGCCTTTGGCTGATGCTATTAAATACAAAAATTGTGCCCTAGTTAAAATATTTATGTGGTATCAAATGTTAGGTAAAGGTAAAGGTCCTCTAGATGGTTAAGTCCAGTCAAAGGTGACTATGGGATGTAGCACTCATCTCGTTTCAGGCTGAGGGAGCCAGTGTTTGTCCGCAGACAGCTTTCTGAGTCATGTGACCAGCATGACTAAACAGCTTCTGGCACAACAGGACACCGTGACAGAAGCCAGAGCGCATGGAAATGCCGTTTACCTTCCCGCTGCAACAGTACCTATTTATCTACTTGCACTGGTGTGCTTTCAAACTGCTAGGTTGGCAGAAGCTGGGACAGAGCAACAGGAGCTCACTCCGTCGTGGGCATTCGAACCGCCAACCTTCTGATTGGCAAACCCAAGAGGCTCAGTGGTTTAGACCACAGCGCCACCCACATCCCTATGTCAAATGTTACTCTTACTTGAAGTAGGTTTATTGCTTTCAATCGATCCACTTAAGGCATTGCTAAGATTTTATATCAACCAATATCTATAAAATCAGAACTGCCGTACCAAGAAGGACTGCTGCAAATTTGAGATTTCTAACACAGCAGGCGTTTCAGAAGTGATGCAAAAATTATTGCTGTTGCTGTAATATAGATTAACAGGGTCTGCTTGGGAAGCTAGCACACAAAAATCTTTAGAAAGGAAATTCTGAAAAGGTATGACTAATTCAGGACCCAGCTCTTCAAGTGTAGCACAGGGAAGGCACAAAACAGTGGCATGAGGCAGACACCTTTGCACAGAATTAAGCCTTTGCTTTTAAACCATAAGCAGAGAAATGAAGCACTGAAAGGGACATCACAATAGGCAACTCAGAGGTATCCCACATCAAGGCTAAAGAATGGCTCTGCTCTGTGCCAGAAGCAGTTTTTCCGCTGAGTCAGAGGCTTATGCATAATTCACAGGAATCTTTCAACAAGGGGCACAGTGTCCTGAAGTGGAAAGTCACACACAACTGGAATGTGGCAAACAATTCTGCGCAACAACAATGAGAGGTAGGAGACCCAACAGGACTGGCAGGGGGAAAGATTCTGCCCAGACACGGTTCCCTGGCTGCCCCCGCAAAGCAACAATTTCTGTTGCTAGGCTCCAGGTCCTGCTGAACAAGAACACCCAAAAGTTTCCTTATCACCTCAACACAGATTCTTGGGATTTTCTGGTGGCTGTTCCTTTTTGTCCCCAAGTTTCCTTAGCATCAACTCCTGATGCTTCCTGTCTAACTCAGAATCAAAAAGGGGGATACGCGTATGCTGTAGAATAGGAGGCACTGGAGTATGATAATCACCAAGAATAAGCTCTTCCCCCTTTTTCCTCTTAGTTCAGCAGAGCATCATCAAGAGATGTTCTGGGTGGACTGTGAACTTCCTTCAAGACTCAGCCATACCAGTTTCATTCTGGCCCGTGGCAGGAAAGATTGTTACTAACTTACACGGTACCGTCAATTTATTTGGTACTTACAAAGCTAAAAACAGAAGGCAGGTTTCTGCTCCAAAGGGCCTGCGAAAGATGCATCGAAGGAAGCGAGATTCTAAAAAGGAGGGATGGGTGAGCAAGAGTAACAGGGAAGTCTAGCGCTTTGGGCAAAATCTGTTTCAGTTGGGTAATAACCCAGGAAAAGGTGTCATAGAAAAGGTTTAAAGCCATCCAGATGTTGGGACATGTGGCCTTCACTATGCAATTGGACTCCAGTGCCCATTAACCCCAGCCAACAATGGCCCGAGACTATGGGAATTGGAGTGCAACATCTGGAACTCCACATGCGCTCTATCCCTGGTTTAAAGCAGGGGTGGGAAACCTCAGGCCTGGGGGTCAAATGCAGCCCTCCAGGCCTCTCTACATGGCCCTCGGAAACCTCCAAACTTCTATATTCAGGCCCTGGCCCTAAGTCCTACCCCAAGTGTTTCTGCCTGGCTGGAATATGCTCTTGAACTCGTAACAACACCTCTTGCTTGTCTGGATGGAGATCAGAGGAAAGGGGAGTGTGGAAACCAGTCTCCTGTACAAAGATGGCATTTGAATTTGCTTCCCGCCCCCCACTTTTGCCTCTGGTGCTGCCCACCAGTGACCCATGTCCCTCAGAAGGTTCCCCAGAGAAGAGATTGAGGTCCCTCCATCTGAAAGAGATTCTCCGCCCCTGGGTTTGAAGGAAGGGAGAGAGCCATACAGAGGATAGACGAGGGAGCTCTGGGCCTAATGGGTAGCAATAGGAAGGGTGTTTTTAGAGAGCAGGAGGTCTTCAGGCTGTTCCAAGTGGTAAAACTGAAGGAGGGTGTGTGCTGTTGGGGAAGCAGGATAAGCAACTGAGGAAGGGAGCTTCATACAGTGTGGGCAACAAGAAAGGTGAATGATTCTGGTGGCAGCATTCTGGATGAGGAGCAGACAATAGTCAGGTGAAAGTTCCACACACTTTCATCTGACTACTGTACATCCAAGGAACCCCAACTAGGATTGCTTCTGTTTCCCCCTTTTTGTGATGGCTCTGTACTCCAACCTGTTGCAGCTATTGTTGATACTATTATTTCTTCTATCTAGTTCATTTGTAATTGGAAATCAATACAACACAATTGTTAAAAAATTCTGCATGTTTATCTGAACCCTGGGTAAACTATGATAATTCTATACAGGTGATTTTTCCCCGTGGTACCAAGTAGGTTGTGCTGACTAGCCGAACCTTAGACACCGCCCACGATCCATCAACCTTTCAGTGTGCAAGTGTCCAAACACTTGGGCAAAGGACTCAAGCAGCATTGAAGCCAACAGTCCTTTCTTGTTGTTTCCAACTCAGCAACTTTTATTGAGAAGGTAGACCAGGAACCCCTCCTGGATTCAGGTGGCCTCTATGTCTAGCTGTTGCATCCAATAACTGGAATTCATTGGAGAAGTATAGCTAACTGGCAGATGAAGACTTATCCTCCATGAATTTGTCAACCCCACTTTGAAAGCCATCAATCACCACACCTTATGGAAGCAAATTCTTTAAGCTAATTATCTGCATTCTAATAGACAGGGAGGAGAAGAAAAATCTCTATTCACCCTCAGCACACCTCCACCATACTTTTTCAGTCATCTTTTCTCCAAAAGGACAAGAAAAGGCTTTAGCCTTTCTTCATACAGTGCTCCAGTTTTGATCGTTTAGGTTGCCTTTTTCTTCTTTTCCAGTTCTGAGATACCCGTTTTGAAACAGGGTAACTGTGCAGAGTATTTCAAATACAGCCACAACATAGGTTTATAATATAAACCCTCACTTCTCCCAAAAAATAAATTAAAAAATTGTCCAGTGGCACCTTAGAGACCAACTAAGTTTGTTCTGGGTATAAGCTTTCGTGTGCATGCACACTTCTTCAGATACACTGATACAGAAGTCACCAGACCCTTATATATAGTGGGAGGGTGGGGTGGGTTTTTTCTCAGAAGGGTAGTAGGAGATGGATGATTGACTCAATGGGTATGGTAAACCTGTTGACGACTGTTAATGACTACAATTAGTCCAAAAGGAAAAAGCAAGGGATCGTACTCAGATGACCAAAAATAGCTACTGGACAATTTTTAAAAAAATATTTATTTATTTCGACTGCGTCAGACCAACACGGCTACCTACCTATCTTTTCGACATCATTGCACAGCAATAATCCCAGGAAGTGAATTGGTTAAGCGAGGCTCAACTCTCTAGACTGTGTCTAGAGAAGGGTTGCCCAAACTTGGGTCTCCAGCTGTTTTGAGGCTACAATTCCTATCATCCCTAGCTAGCAGGACAAGTTAGAGACCCAAGTTTGGGAATCTAGAGTGTCCAGATTAGAAGCACCATCAGCAAGCATCACCCAAAGGCATCTTCTGCCTTACACAAATTCTACACAGAAGACCCAACAGAGGCAACAGTTTTGAAGCAAGCAGCAGCACCTCCTTCTATGTGCAGCATAAAATCTCAACCTCAAGCAATTATGTTGGGAAGAAGGGCTGGGCAGCAGGCAGAGAGGAAGGAAATCTAGACGGCCACTTTCTGAGCAGACGCCACCAGAGAGATGTACAGCCAGATCGTGAGACACACATTTTCGAGAGGGACACAAGCCATGGCATGCTGAAGAAACACATTGATTAGTGAAATGCAAAGGAAGTGAAAGCAGGTTACCTGAAGGCTTACTCAGCTTTGATGAAAACATAGGGGCAGGTTTCTCCTTTTCCTTGACAGAAGCAGCTCCTCTCTCAGCTCCCTTTCCTACACTGTCTAACTTTTTCTCTGCCGGCGAAGGAGTAATATCAGCTGGGGGCGAGATCTCCTTCATTGCTTCAGGCACTTCTCTGTCCGGTTTCACGGAGGGCTTTCCCAAGGCAGGACCTCTCTCTTCATTTTTGACTTGCACATTCTTCAAAGAAAGGTCGTGGGCCACCTCTTGGTAAGGAGATTGCCTTGCCTCTGATTCAAATGCATCACGGGGCTCTCTGCTTTCCATCTCCTTCCACACATCTTTTTCCATCACCGACTTAGCAGCTTGATAAGGAACTGTGGGGAAGTCATCCGTCTCTGGAGAGGATTCTGCAGACAACACAATTTTGTCTCCCACTTTGAGCTCCTTGGGAACAGGAAAATAACCTGCGCCAGTACGTAGTTCTTCCATGTCTAGTTCCTTCCATGTCTTCTCCTCCTTTGCCAGATCTGCAGCCGCTACTTCTGGAGCCCAAACAGTGGGTGCATTTTTGGGGGGTTCAGTCTGAGGCTGGAAGGATTCTAGGTAAGGCTTGCTAAGGGAAGGTGGCAACTCCTTCTGCTTCTCCTCACAGCCTTCCTTGGATACAATCTTAGCAGCAGATGCGGTGCTTTTCTCTTTCACAGCTTCCCTCTCTTTCTGAGCAAGGACAGGTTCTTGACAACTACCAAATAAGTCACTTTTCCCAGGTGCTTTCTCGTCAGGCTCGGCATATTCAGGCACATGTTGGGAAACACATTCCGAAATCGCCTCCTTGGATTTCTCTGCAACGGCCGGCAAAGCAGATTCATTGGAAACCTTAGTTTCTTTAACTAAGTCGCATGTAATGGATATATAAGAATTCTCCAAGTCTTCCGCAGTTGTACCATTCTTATGTCCGGGTTCTTTATCGGCAGCATCAACCTTGGTTTCCTGTGCTTGACTTGCGGGTACATTCATTGCCTCCTGATACGAGGGAGGCTCCTCAGACTTCTGCATTACATTATCGTAGTCGTTCTCGTAATCGCCAGCAAACGCTTCCGAAGGGGAGGCTTCGGTTTGCACGGCAGGAGCAACCACCCCAACAGCGCTTGCGTTCAACGGTGCTTCCATGACAATGTCTGGCAAGACAGGGGAAGGAGCTGTTTCAGACCCTACTTCGAACGAGGGGCAGAGCTGCACGGCCACATTCAAGGGCTCTTGCGACGACTCGGACACCTGAACCAAATCGATCTTCGTTTCGTAAGCAAGTTTGGGGCTAACTGCATCATGAAGTTCGCTCTCATATGCTTCTTGCACTAAGTCAGGAGTAAGACCTTCGGGCATATTGGCCAGAGCATCAGTAGACGCCAGCAGATTCTCGGCTTTATCAGATTCAGCATTCTTGCCCTGGCCACTTGCCAACTCATTGTGGGCAACGCTTGGTTCCGTTCCAAAATGGGCCTTCATCTCTGCTATCTTTTTCTCATCTGTTTTGTTTTCAGAAGCCTGCTCCTCCACCAGAGACTTGGCTGTGCTGCCCTCGACTGTCACAGCTGATTCAAACTTGGCACAAGTAATGTAAGCTTCTGAAAATTCTTTTGCGGCTTCTGGAGTGCTGGGGAAAGAAATATCTTCATTGCTGCTTTCATGCTTCTTCTCGCTCTCTTTTCCAAAGTCTTTTTCTACCGGCAGAGTCTGAGCCTCCTCCGTGTCATATTTACCTACACCATCCATCTGACTCCTAGCCATTTCTTTCAAACTGCTGCTTTCATTGCTAGCCCATGATGGTTCAAAAGGCTTGAAATCCACATAGTCATCCCTTGCGGAAAGGTCTACGAAAGCCATATTTTCGTCGGCATCGTGCTTTCGGTCTTCAAGAGATGTATCGTTATCGTGCTTCACAAACAGCTCGACAGGAGATTCTGGAGAAGAGTCCTGCTGGTGTGCAGATAGTTTTTCTATATTAAACACTTCATTGGTGCCTGATGGCTCCTTGGTCTGAGATGAAAAGAACAGCCCTGTCCCAGTGTCAGAGGGCACTGCTGCTGAAGGTTTCGCTTCTGAACCACCAGCATCTTCAAGGAACGGGTTCCGTGCGTTTTTGGTAGCAGCGGTAAATGCCTGGCTTTCAACCTGACCATAACTGCCCTTGGTAGATAGCCCGCCTGATACTGCGTTGGGGGCTGTGTAGTCTTTAAAAGGATTGGCTGAGAGAGGAGAGAGAGAGGGAAGAGAAGCGGTAGCGTCAAGGGGGGCTGCAGCGAAATCTTCTCGCCATGCACGACCCAGCTGCTCCTGCAAGTCCATACCTTTGTCTGTGGCCGTGGACAGAAAGGAAAGTTAGCGAAGAGTGCAAGTGGTCTGAAAGTTAAGGCAAGTTTTAACGACAACATCCCCCCCAAAAAACCACAGTAGCTAGCTCTCAACGCTTACAGCTAGAAAGGTTAGTAGGGAAAACATGCAATATTAAAGCTAAGAGAGGGTAAATGTAAATGAAGCAGCAAATGTTGTGCAATCCAATAAGGTTAGGGGAGAGCTTAGAGCAATGCAAAGTACACAGGTTTTGCAGAACGAGTCTGAGAAATAGGTCTCATTGTCCTACGCCCTCTTTTTTTTTTTTTTTGAAAAAAGCAAGTGAATAATCATGACCCCGTGAAGAAATAATATTGATGTTCTCTTAACCATAGCCAAGAGAGTAGGAGAAGGCGATAAGTAATGCGCTTCCTCTCCCTCCCAAGTCTTCAACTAGGGTTTCCATATTTTGAAGAGAGAGAAAAGAGGACGCTACAACGGCCATTAAAAGCAAATGAATGCAGTTTGTCTCAAATCTTACCCCTGAAAAAGAGGGTGTGTCCTAGGAACTGAGGACTCACCGCAACCCTACTTAACACCAACTATGCTTAAGACGAAGTAGGTTCCCTCCAAACCAGCATTTGCAAATCAACTTCAAGCCCGGGTAACAAGGGGAATCCTGCTTAGCATTAATCATAGTTAAGAGCCAGTGTGAATGTTAACAGTAAACTGGGGAATAAATACAAGGAGGAAGAGGAAAACTCAAAGAATCTGAAGCCCACTCTCTTAACTATATACCATATTTTTCGCTCTATAAGATGCACCAGACCATAAGACGCACCTAGTTTTTGGAGGAGGAAAACAAAGGGGGGAAATATTCTGAATCTCAGAAACCAGAACAACAAGAGGGATCGCTGCGCAGTGAAAGCAGTGATCCCTCTTGCTGTTCTGGCTTCTGGGATAGCTGCGAAGCCTGCATTTGCTCCATAAGACGCACACACATTTCCCCTTACTTTTTAGGAGGGAAAAGGTGAGTCTTATAGAGCAAAAAATACGGTAATTAAGAGGTTGGCAGTGTTACCTTCATCATACACCCGACAGGTGAAAAGACGAAGCCATTTCAATTATGGTAAACTGCATTAATGCTAACAGTTCATTAATTGTAACCAATTAGAGCCAACTCTGTATCAGCAAAAGCAATACACCTGTTATTCTGTTAATAGTAGCTACAAGGTGTTCCTAGGGGAAAGTTCCAAGAATTCATGGACAGCTGCAGTTTAACTGCAAAACACAAACTGCCCAAGTTTGAATTTTGAGCCACTTCGAAACAAACAAAACATGTTTTGCAAATTTAGGAGACTTTAGTATTCTTGGATCCGCGACAACTTTTTTTTAGTAAATACATCTAGAAACTATTAGTGGGAAAGGAAGACGCAAAGGACACGGAGCGGTGGGGGTATACTCTAATGCAAAAGGCTAGCTGAAATAACTTGCCTGCAGAAGAGTGCATCAGAGGGTCAGATGCAACAGGAAGAGCAAAAAGGGTCTCATCTGAAAAACAAATACAGTATGACCTCAGCAGAAATAAATGCGGAAAATGAGCTCAAAGAAGGGAAAGAGGGAGAAGAGAATATTCAGCAGTCATATTTTTAGCAGATATTTTACACCCGTATTTAAAAAGAACGAAACGAGAGAATTCGCATGCAGGATTACTGTTTGTCACAAAGTGGAAAAGCTTCTGCTAAGGAACACTCCTCCCCATTCCACCCCCCACCCCCGGCCACTTGCCCCAATCTTAGCTGCAAGCCTAAATAGGAACACCCAGGAATATTGACTCAGGATCCACCAGCCAAAAAATTCCAGGGCGTTTCATCCGCTACACTTATTTGCTAATGTGGGTCATTAACAGGTCACTTAAAACTCCACCCAGAATTCCACACAAGCAGATGTGATTCACACGGTTACTCTCCTAAGATGAGGATCAAGAGTCCCTAATTTTAGCACGCTTCCCCCTCCACACATTCACCCCCTAAACATATGAATGTTAAGTACAATTGAATCTCTCGGGGGTGGGGACAGCTATTGCTAATTGACTGCAGAAATAAGGAAAAGATGTTTTCATATAATATTTGGGACTGTTTTAAATGCAAAGCAGGTTGTATAAAATCATGAAATAGCACAGGCAGAATCAGTGCACTGACTTAACAGTCTCAAGAGTGCATGTATGTCCACTTACTCCAAGGTTGAGCTAACATATTTCCACTGAAGCAAACAGCAAAAGAGCTTTGATTTAACCATTAGCCCTCGCCCAAGTCTTATACACCCTCCAGTTCACCTCTTGCGATCAACTATTTCAAGAGCGTAGTATCGGCAGGATAATTACTAGCTATCCTTCCTGACTGATCCAAGAAGCAAAAAAAAAAAAAAAAAAAAGCGTTATGCAAAGGGCGCCAGCTGTGCCCCGCAGAAAAGCTCTGCCAGAGCCTCACTTAATGAGGCAACATGTGAACCTGGTGGGAAAGCGATTAAAGGACTATGAGCAAGCCAGTGCATATCTAAGATGATGCAAAAGCTGAGCAATGCACACCATAGCAGCTGACCATCAAGAATAGGGAATGGCTGGCTTGAATTATGCACTATGCGGTGTTGCGCTTGTCATGAGGCCGGAGGAACATTGCCCGGCTGTGAGGTGCGAAGGCTGCTCCCTACAAAGCCCTTTCCACCTGGCCTGGGGGGCAAGGGCCAGACTCATCAGCCCCACTGAAGAGGCTCCTCATGAGGCTGGAGGAGCATTGCCCAGCTATTGTTGTATTGATTTATTTATTTAATATGCTGTAAACCGTGTTGAGATTTTTATTAAAAAATATTAAAGTGGTATAAAGGTAAAGGGACCCCTGACCATTAGGTCCAGTCGTGACCGACTCTGGGGTTGCGGCGCTCATCTTGCTTTATTGGCCGAGGGAGCCAGTATACAGGTTCCAGGTCATGTGGCCAGCATGACTAAGCCGCTTCTGGCGAACCAGAGCAGCGCACGGAAACGCCGTTTACCTTCCTGCCGGAGCGGTACCTATTTCTCTACTTGCACTTTGACGTGCTTTCGAACTGCTAGGTTGGCAGGAGCAGGGACCCAGCAACGGGAGCTCACCCCGTCGCGGGGATTCGAACCACCAACCTTCTGATAGGCAAGTCCTAGGCTCTGTGGTTTAACCCACAGCGCCACCCGCGTCCCTATAAAGTGGTATAAAAATGTATAAATAAATAAAGAAAGCCTGCTAGATGTTGTTTGCACCTCCCAAACCTCGCAGGTGCATGTCCAAAGGGACTGTTTTCAGGTGCCAGCTGCAGAAAGCATCACCATGGCTGTTTTTTAGTGCACACCACCTACATGTTTTTGCTGAAAATTCCTTGGGTGGCCAAGGAAGCCAACATGAGTATAATGCATTATACTGTTGCCGATTTTGTCCATACTAGATAGCATGGCTACCATACAGACAATCTCTACTGGCGAATAAGTACCATAATTCCAAGCAGGAAGAAAGACTTTTCAGTGGTGAATTCTTTCCTCTAGAACACCATCCAATTATCACTATTCTGTCGACATTATTATTATTATTATTATTATTATTATTATTATTATTATTATTATTATCCACTGCATTTAGTGGGTCTTTCTCTGCTTCCTGCAGTTGCTTTCTCTCTTGTGTTTTAAAATAAAATAATTATATTTCTATTTAGTTTTACTATTAGTCCACTTTTTTAGTCTGTTATGGCTTTGTCCTCGTTAGCGAACCTGGGTGGTTTTTTTTACCTGCTCAGTGGCCTAAAAACATCAAACATACACCATTATTAACATTTCCCAACTTTCTTAGGGTTGTGTGGAGTTACATCATACACACCCACACACCCTCTTGGCCCTGAAACTGCTGAAGAACACAAAACAGGAAAGATGCTTTGCAACATACACTTAAATGGTGTCCTTCTACTTCCAAAGCATCAAGTATAAAATGGAGCCAATCTTTATTTGGTCTTTGATTTCTTGAAAGTATTAAGCCGCACAAAGAGATCAGATTACTGCACTGCTCAGGTTGCCAAGTAAAGCATCCGAGAATTAAGGAATGCTAGCTTGCCTCTGTACGATTACTCAACAAAGCAGAGATCCAGCGGAGGAGAACAAAGATGTGCATTGCAAAACCAAGACGCTATTAATGCACGCATTTATTTGCACGAGATGCAGAAAATGGTGTGGGTGATGATCTCATCTTAGTTTTTACATTGCCTGATTTCCCACACCAAGTAAATTTAAAGGGATAGATTATTATTACTTATTGAATTTATACCCTGGCCTCCCTCCTGAAGTAGCCCTGGGTTATCAAAATTGTGTAAAGGGAATTATTAAGGGGATGGCTGAAGAACTTCGTGGGAAGCTGCAGAGTGCAAAGTTTATTGCTACATGACATCTGAAAAACAGCTTTCTCCATATTGTAGGTGAAAGGTAAAGGTAAAGGGACCCCTGACCATTAGGTCCAGTCGTCGACGACTCTGGGGTTGCGGCAGTCATCTCACTATATTGGCCAAGGGAGCCAGCGTGCAGCTTCCGGGTCATGTGGCCAGCATGACTAAGCCGCTTCTGGTGAACCAGAGCAGCGCACGGAAACACCTTCCCGCAGGAATGATACCTATTTATCTACTTGCACTTTGACGTGCTTTCGAACTAGGTGGGCAGGAGCTGGGACTGAGCAATGGGAGCTCACCCCATCACGGGTATTCGAACTGCTGACCTTCTGATCGGCAAGTCCTAGGCTCTGTGGTTTAATCCACAGCGCCACCTGCGTCCCTATATTGTAGGTTACTATAAGTGCTGCTCATGCAGGCAGAGAGTGGTGCAGATTGATACAACATATTTTGCTTTCAGTTTATACTGCTACCGTATTACCTGTTAAAAGGGCTTGAGAAAGTGTGCACCATAATGTCCGTTTGGAACATTTTAGTTATTTATGCATAGCTAGACAAGCATCACTTTGGACAATGAGTTATGAGATGGATTTCCACATTAAAATTTGACCTTCATGAAAATCTGCTGGCTGAAATGAGAACAATTAAATGGCATTGATGAGAACTGTCAAACATTTGAAATGTTTATTTATTTAAACATAGAATCATAGTATCACCCCCTGCAATGAAGGAATCTCAGCCTTTTTAATGGATCGTTTCTAAATGTGCATGTTATCAAAACCTTTCCAAGCTATTAAATTGCAAAGTAGCAACTAACTACTTAACGTCAGAAGACAACACTACAGTTAATATCTATTCTTCTTGCTAATTTAAAGTTGTAAATGCAAAACTGTCTTAAGAATTGTCCCTTAATGGCATACAAATATGAAATGTGACTCTAATATTGAAGTTATGCATCCATTTACTATTTCAGAGAAGACACACCCCCTTTAAGGAGAGGAAGCACTAAAGTCAATGAGGCGGCCAAACAGGAATTATTTGTTCTGCTGCACTGGAACACACCTCAAAACCCTTGATTCCACAATCAACAGGAATCCTGCTCAAAGTATCTTAACTCGTGATCTCATATGAACATAACTATCTCACACTGGTGTATTAACTCCTATTGGCAGTGGTTCTCCAAGACTGAAATACTGAACCCTCACACTCACGAGAAGTTGATACATGAGAGAGAAGGGTTCAGAGGTCATAGAAGAGTATCCCAGAAGATAGAATTAATGGGAAGGGGCCCTGTTTGCCCCCAGGCCCCAATTTATTGATCAATATAATTTAGTTATTGTCAAAGGCTTTTTTTAAAAATGGAATGCAAGTAGTAATCCCTTTAAGGATACGTTTTAGATTCACATTTATCATTTAGTTGCTTTCAAATGCTTACAAAAGAAGAAGGGTATAAATACCATCTTAAATGACTTGCCAAGAGAAATCATCCATCCTAGAAAGATAAGAGCTAGAATTTAAGTTGATTGCCACTTAGGATAGATCATCAAGTATCAACAGTGGTACACAACCCCACACATCCCACCACCACCACCCTCCTCAGCTTCCTGGGATTGACTCCTCCTCTTCCTGAAGCACCAACAGGAGAAGTGAGGCTTCCTGGAACACTATAACAGGAGAGGTGAGGCTTCTGCTTGCCAGGTGTAGAGGACTGTACCAAAATATGGCAAGCAGGAGCCTCGATACTCTGGCCACAGAGAGGCTTAAATACTAGTCCAGCTTTGACTACAAAAGCATTAGTACAAGCACTGGAATGAAAAACAACGAGAAAACAGATCAAAACAAGGCCGCCAAAAACTTACTTGCAGCCATTCTGGCATTATTACAAAGCCATTACGAACTTACAACTATTATGCAAATTCAACAGTGAAATAAACAATGGACATTTGTACAACAGTTGCATCCGCTGACTTCCCAGATGCTTCCATTCCCTGCTGCCATACACAATTAGTATGTACAGCTACAACTGGCTTTCCCCCTCAATAATGACTAGACTTTCATAAAATCAAGTTTGTTTTGGCAGAGAACAGAAGGTAATGATTTAATATCTGTTCCCTACATACTGGCGTTTGAACTTTTCGAACTCAAATCATAACATTCAGAAATATTAAATTGCTTCAACGAATCTGCATACGTTTCTAAACAAGAAAATACGCCCAGTGCAATAACAGAGAAGGGCAAAAGCCATTTTGCAGAAGTCTTCCGAAACAATGTTATCAGAACAGTTACACTCTGCCAAAGCTATCAAGCTGAAAACACATAAGCCCTTGACAATCATGAGGTCTCCATACAAGCAGACTTGCAAAAGAGAAGTCACAGCCCAATCCCTGTCTTATTTGCTGTACTCTGGAAGAATTCCCAGGGCCCCACTGTTTGCAACTGTTTCCCACTTATGCCTGGGAAAATGTAAGGCTCTCTCAAGCTCATTGGAAGTATGGGCAGGGATGGGGCAACGCCTTGGGTTCAGAGGCCCATGTTGGAAGTCTGTGCCAGTTTTTGGTAAGCTGTTGCAGGCGGGCTGCCAGTGTGGCTAGCCCACCTGTCTGAGGCTCTCAGCCTGCGTGAACTGGCTGGGGAGTAAAAGCTCTGTGTGGGGGGAAGAAAGCCCCATGTGTTCTCAGCAAGGCATTGTAGAGGGATGCAAGCAAAACCATATACTGAAGGAAGGGAAAATGAGAGAGAAAAGAGAACCAATGGAGAAGACTGAATCCCTAAGAAAGAGCGAACACAGAGAGACACGCAAATGCAGGGGGAAAGAATAAATTTTAGAAATTGAAAGATTTACATGTGGAGAGATGTGTGGTAGTGTAAAGAGAAGGATGTGTTTTGAAGGAGCATGTGCAGGGAAGATTGGCAGGTGGCAGAGAGGGTCTGACTCTACGCCAATTGATGCATTGACTCAAGACAGCCTTGTGGAAGTTCAAAGTTGAGTACATATTGAGCTGGTGATGTCAAAGGAATAAACAACTACCTGACGTTTAGAAGACATCTGAAGGCAGCCCTGTTTAGGGAAGTTTTTTAATGACTGATGTTTTGATGTGTTTTTAATCTCCTGTTGGAAACCACCCAGAGTGGCTGAGGAAACCAATAATAATAATAATAATAATAATAATAATAATAATAATAATAATAATAATAATAATAATAATTGCTTGGCATTCTCATTTTTCAAATAAGCACATATTCCCACCCACCCTTCAGGCCAAGCACTGAGGCTTGAAGGTCAGCAGTGGAGAAGCTACATGTGGAAATATGGTCTTTAGGAAGAACCAGAAGGGACATGAAGGGTTAAGCACTGACCCTCCTAGGCACAAACCTCCTGACTGGGAGAGATCCAACTGCAACTCCTAGGATGAGAAGCACATTGTAATCCTGAAGGCAGGGGAGTGCCTTACATCTGATCTTTTTAAGCTACTCTGGAAAGTCTTTGATGTGAAATAATGGGATAGATGCTTTAGATAAAGGGGGAGAAGAACAGATTCGAAGGTAAGTTGACTACAGGTAGAGGGAGAAGGCAGTAAAAGTTGTGAGAATTGGGTGAAGGGAAACCAGGAGGATAATTGTGTGTTATAGTGGTGCAGAGGGAAGCAACGAGGGAGGGTTTAACAGGGGTTTGTTTCACTGAGAAAAGGGACTTCATCCCAACAGCATATGAAAGCTGAGATGAGCTAAAAGTATGTGGAGAGGATGACAGGTATTCAAGGTATGTTTCCAACAGCACACCTTCTCAGGTAAACATTTGGGAACAATGCAAATACCCAGTGACATACTCTTGAGCTGCTGCCAAAACTTTAAAGTTGTTATCCTTTAATATTATTGTAAATAGAAATAGGATTTATGGTGAAACCCTACCGGAACTGCAGTCCTTGATTTCAGAAGGAAAAATGTGATACAATTCAAGAAGGCATTTACATGCGAAGCCTACCAAGACTTAACTAAAGTTGTGCATTCTCTATGTATCCACCAGAGGTGGGGAAGCCAAAATGCTGCTCTCCAGATGTTGGTGGTAGACTACAGCTCCCATCTTCCCAGATAATCAGCCATGCTGGATGATGTAAGCTGTAGTACACATAGCATCATTAGCATGTAATGTAGAGCCAAGCCACCAGTCTCCCTCCAGGTCAAACACAAGCTGTAACCAAGACAAACCACAAGCTCATGTTCTGGTGATGCACCAAGGCAAACCATGACTTAGCTCACAGCAGGACCAGAGAAGCAAAGTAGCCAAAATCTCCTTTCTAGCACATTTTCACACTAAACCATAGTTTAGCTTGATGACTTTGGCATATTCTTCTCCCTGTTGCTCTGCTATGCCTTCAGCTTGACTGGAGACAGTGTGTATCTCCATTCAAGGACTGATAGGGTCTGCTCAACCTAGCACAACTCCATGCCAGTACAAAACTGTGGTGGGTTCTTATCCAAGAGATGTTGTTTGCAGATGACACAGCTTTGACAACGCACTCTGGGGAAGCTCTACAAAGACTCATCTCAAACATTTTGCCCAAGACCGCAGGGAGTTCAGCCTGACAAAGACCAGCATCCTGAGTTATGATGTTGCCAGCTCTCCACACATCAGAACTGGGAACCACACACTAGAGGTGGTAGACAATCCCGTCTAGCTGGGCTCCACCATAACCAGCAACCTCTCCATCGACTCTGAGCTGGACAAGCCTATTGGCAAGGCAGCTATGGCAATGGCTTGCCTCTCCAAAAGGGTTTAATAATAATAATAATTTATTCTTTATACCCCGCCCATCTGGCTGGGCTTCCCCAGCCACTCTGGGCGGCTTCCAACAAAACACTAAAATACAATAACCTATTAAACATTAAAAGCTTCCCTAAACAGGGCATGGGAGAATGTGATGCTAACGACCAATACCACAATGAAGGTCTACCTGCTTGCGTGTTGAGCACGCTGCTTTATGCAAGTGAGTCGTAGGCAAATTACAGCCTTCCATATGCAGTGTATCAGAAAGATTTTGGGCATCACATGGCAGGGCGCCAAGTTGACGACCAGAGTTGAAAGTATCATTTCCACTGTGTGTTTCTCCTTCTTGCATACTGGGACAAGTGATCTGTTGTAAGAGCAAGCTACCATCAAGCAATGTAGCTGAGATCATAGAAATTGTAGAACTATTACATTGGCCGGGATCCCGAGGGTCATCTAGTCCAACCCCCTGGCGAACAGACACCTAGCTTATATATCTGAGTTTCTAACATTGTACTGTGCTGTTAGAAGATCTGGCTATGTGGCGGAGGAATCCCATCTTGGGAATCCCAGCTTTTATGTTGAAATAATGAGTTTCTAGTCCTTAAGGCTGCAGAAGCAAACTTGAGAACATGTAGGCAATCAGTATCTGATGAAGGCTCAAAGTGGCTGGGGAAGATAGCACTCCTGGATTCAAGAGTTTTCACTGTGGCCAGCCAGATGCCTGTGGGAAACTGGCAAGCAGAGCCTAAACACAAGACCATTCTGCCCTCCTATGGCTTCCAGCAACTAGAAGCATTGATACCTTCAACCATAGAGAAAAAGCATAGCCGCCCTGGCTAGTGGCCATTGACAGCCTTAGTTAACTATGCACTGCATGAAGTACTTTCTATTATCTGTCCTAGAATCATAGAATCATAGAGTTGGAAGAGACCACAAGGGCCATCGAGTCCAACCCCCTGCCAAGCAGGAAACAACCCCCTGTATCTTCCAACTAGATTTCCACAAGCTGTATATTTATGAAAAAGGGAGAAAAACCTCTATCTACTTCTTCTGTGCCATGAACTCACCTCAACCTGTCCTAGCACCAACCTACTTCTTCCCTTCCGATTATTTCCACTGCTTGTTAGCACATCCCAGGTTGTTCAAAAGACTAACTGCAAAATTAGGCAAATAATAATAATAATGCAAATTTGCTGAAACTGCATAATTTTTGCAAACAGCAGGGTATGAGCTTGTTTTTGACAAGTTAAGGTCATGGCTAGATGAAGCATCTTCATAAACAAGAATCTGGTTACACACTAGGAAGCGAGATGCCAAGGTCAAAAGACTGAGCAGGATTTCAAGCACCTCAATTAGAAAATGCATACTTCCATTTATATCCACAGCAAGCCGGTTTTTAGCCAAGCTCTTCACAATCTACACTCTAGAACTGAACTCCTGCATTTAAATAATATGCACAGTGAACACAGAATGCAATTCCTGTGCTAAATGTCCACATTTACTCTCTTACTAATAACACAGTAAAAAATCCGCTGCAGGAGAACAAACTATTAGAAGTGAGTCAGAGTTAGCTGTTAACTATGGAGGATGCTCAGAGTTTGAGCTTTATCAGTTCTTAGTGATTGTTCATTGGGTTATAAGCATCCCAGCACCAGCTTTTAGTGGAGCAACTCCAGCCAAATAAACAATTCAAAGGCTATAAAGGCAAAGGTACCCCTGACCGTTAGGTCCAGTCGCGAACAACTCTGGGGTTGAGGTGCTCATCTCGCTCTATAGGCCGAGGTAGCCGGCGTTTGTCCAGAGACAGCTTCCGGGTCATGTGGCCAGCATGACTAAGCATGGTGAACCAGAGCAGCACACGGAAACGCCGTTTACCTTCCCGCTGCAGCAGTACCTATTTGCCTACTTGCACTTTGACATGCTTTCAAACTGCTAGGTGGGCAGGAGCTGGGACTGAACAACAGGAGCTCACCCCATCGTGGGGATTCGAACCACCGACCTTCTGATCGGCAAGCCCTAGAATGGCTCAAATGTACTCTTCCGCTGGGGTTGCTAGTGCAAAGCCCTGAACCATGCTGTCAAGCCATGTGCCTTAGACTCCTCCTCCACGAGACAATCCAACCATGTGCTGCATTAACATGCAAGCCTCGGCTACCCACACAAACACTCCATTTGAATGAATCAGCATGAAGAGAAGTTCAAAAACCGCTCTCGACATGTGGATTGCCAACACAGCCAAATACTTTTCAAGCGAGCATGGTTATTCACACACAGAGCACTCTTACCTTTCTGTAGTATGAAACAACATTCCACTGAAAGAAAACAACGCTTCAAAATTCTTTGCTCGTCTCAAACAGGAAGCAAAGCTTGCATTACATATCCAAATTCCCTGTGCTAAATTAACAGAATTCAATTCTGTATACACCGATGTATTAAAAGTTAAGTGGTATTTCCAGTGCTACACAAAGTAGCTGCAGAAATATGCCAGAATGTATCAACACTATTATTTAAGGGCCATGACGCAATCAACCTGCCCCTATATACCTGTGCTACTGGAGAATTACTGTGTAATTAAGCATTTTGCAAAAGGGAGCTGACAGAATCCAGACCTGTGTTACTTCAGAATGCAAGTTGTGTTTGGTGCGGGGACATATATGCTTTTAATTTCCCACATGCAAAAAACTTTCTGAATGTAGTAAACCATAATATCAGGGAGAGACAGCTTTCAATACAGTAATCTCCCTGATGGGTTACTTTACAACATGCAAGTAGTGTTTCATATGGCAAGGCACAGCTGGGACACACCCACCTGCTGTCAAATGGGGGAAGGAGCACCTACAGCAATGGGGAGACCTACCTAATCAGCACATGACAAGACCAACATTTTAGTGGGATCAAATGAAAGAATCACTGGGTTCTAGAAATGATGAAACTGCAGGAAGCAGAACACCCCCTGTTTTGAATCTGGGGAGAAGGGGAAATAGCAGCATTTTCCAAAATGAAGGGGAAGTGTAAGACAGAAATACTAGGAGGAAAGACACCCAGTTATTGATGGGGAAAAGAGGGGGGAAATGTGCAACCAGAGATTGACAGCACAGTAGCAAATATGTGATTGATAGAGTAGCAAAATGAAGTTAACTGTATATTCCATAAACAAGGAGAATACACCTAGCTAATACTTGGATGAATACCCAAGATTCTCTGGAGATCAGATAGCAGCTCCACAAATGATTTTTCCCTTCCGGACTTTGGCAAGTTTCTGGTTCCATTTAATTCTAACCATTCTGTTTCTCAGAAGTCGCTTTTCATTTAGGAATAATAAAACCACTAGCAGTCACAGAATTCTTCTGACAATTCCCACCCTGGCCAGATTATAAAGTCCAAGTTCTTCCACAGAAACACACACCCCTTCCTACTATATAAACGTTTGCAACACAAGACAAAGATTTCTTGCTGTCATTTTTAACTACCCGTATTTTTCGCTCTATAACACGCACCTGACCATAACACGCACATAGTTTTTAGAGGAGGAAAATCCGTAGGCATGCCACCCGTAGGCATTTCCTCCATAACATGCACAGACATTTCCCCTTAATTTATAGGAGGAAAAAAGTGAGTGTTATGGTGCAAAAAATATGGTATCTTAACTATTAATCCACTTTATTTGCATCTCATTTGTGGGAATCAAGTTTGTAGTTAAAACACATCAAGTCCGTTTGTAATTGATCTGATGCTTATACAATGTTCTTTCTACCAAAGTCTTTCCTTTCACTCCTCTTCGCCCTACTTTGAGACTGTACCTTATTCAGCTTCAGAGCGTTTTAATACATCATTCTCTTTCTTGTAATTACAGGAATCCTGGACACAGCTTAGGCTACCTGAACAATTGCATCTTCCTATATGAACCTCCCAATGGGATCCTCAGGTGAGCACCTTCTCTCAACCCAATCAACTTCAGAAGCACAGTTGGCTGTGACACAAGAGAGAGCCTTTTCAGTGGTGGCTCCCATATTGTGGAATTCCCTCCCAAGAGAGGTTAGACTGGCTCCAACTTTATCATCCTTCTGCTAGCAAGCTAAGACCTTCCTGCTCAGACAGGGCTTTGAAAACTAAGGTATTGACATGCTGATCAATGGCCTACTTGTTAGGGCAACTGTATTTTCCCTAAATATGTTCTGATGTAATTTAATTATTTTTGTAACTAGTTCATTCTTATTGCTTTGTATTTTATAATGTTTTTAAATTTGTAAGCCTCCTTGATTCTCAACTTGGGAGAAAGGTGAGGTATAAATGCACTAAACATGTTTTGATACATTGTGCACAAGTGTAGAGAAACTACTTTCACTACACCTTTCCCCTAGGATGGCTAAAGGGCAAAGAGCATCTGTTCCCAGATTCCTATCATATACTTCTATCAAGAACTACTTTAGAGTTCATTTTGAATGCAGCACTGTCAGAGAATATCCAGAGGCTTTAAGACCCGTCTCATAGCATACCCATCTCATACACAGAAAGTGAGCATCTACAGACATGCCTTTAAAAACTAATACTGCACTATTTCTGCAGCATCCATTTTTGCTTCTGCATTATTAAAGGCACTACCAAGAATGACAAAGGGGACTGGAAAATACTACAGTACTTGGATTTCCCGCTGTTTCGTGCTTATTTCTAATCCTTAAAACAGCATGAAACTTGGTGGGAATTTAGTGCTGTATTTATTATGCTGCTGCTGCTTCTCTTTTCTTTAACATTTTATTTTGATTCTGTAATATTAACAACAATCAATGACACCAAAGGGAGTGTAGTATGTAAGCATGAAATGCACAATGAATGAATTTTTTTAAAAGAATTGTATTATTATTTTTGCATTTGTATCCTCCCAGTAACTCTCCATAAAGTATTGTGTGAATCTGGTGCTGACATTCTCCTGCCCAAATCATTCCCCTAGTCTCTGTTTCTACTTAAGAACAAATGCTTTCCGAATCCTTTTCATGTTTCTAAGGGGCAGATATCTGCATTTCAATGTACACAGGCTTTGCTAAGCGCCTTGAATTTCCAGACTGAAGGCACAGAAATCTTTGAAAGAAGGAAGAGAGAGAGAAAGAGGCAGACAGAGAGAGAGAGAGAAGTCTGCATAATGCTCCCGTCTGGTGCGGAGGATGCTGGGCGGTGGCAGGAGGCTGAGTCAAGTTTGCTGGTTCCATATACAGGAAGGGAGGTGCTCATTCTGAATCCTGCCTGCTGTAAGGAGGACCAGAGCCATCACTCATCTATTCTAGATCCAGTGTGTGCAAGGAAAAGGCGGGCTCTCTGTGACAATAGACAGGCTGGATGTAGAGGCATCAGTTTGCCAGCAGACAAAAAGATACAAGGAGCTCCAACGCCTATGCTAGACAGTGGGAAGGACTGGGGGTGGGCTGCCCCCCCTACTTAACCCCCTTCTTAATCCTGAATGAAAACGGGGGGGGGGGACATTTATAGATCAAGAAAAGAACAAGGCACTAAAGCACCAGGAATGGGAAGTAAGCAAAGAGGAGGAGCATGAATTACATGGGGGGGGGTGTTGAACCAGCTTCTTGCATTAATAGCTACTGAAATTGAAAAGTCTCCAAAAGTGAAAAGATGGGGGGAGGGCGGAATGGCAGTTACCCCACCCACCTTCTCAGCACACAAGAATTCTTCCCTGCGCTGGAACTATTCCTGTAACACCCTAGATTTTTCCCCCTCTCCTCCTCTCCAGTGTTGGCATTCGGAGCCCCGTCAAACAAAATGCCTTTGGAAAAAGGCTGGTCGACAACAGGTTCCAGACACAAAGGAAGATCTCAGCTCTTCCCATGACAGATGGCAAAGCGCTGCTTACGGCCCCCTAAGTATTCTTTAGGGGAGAGTGGCGAGAGAGCCTGCGTAACGCGCTCGCTTCGCAGCAAAGCCTTTCCCGGACCTGCTACGTCCACGCGCACGTGTACCCCACAAAGCGCCTGCCACTCCCATCTGCTCCATTGCAGAGCCCACCCCCCACGCCAGCCCGATCCACCTCGCTGCATTTCCAGCAGATCACCTTACAACGCGAGAAAAAGAACCCTCGCATTTTTGGCCACTTTGGCTAGGACAGTTATTCACCTTCGCCAACGGAGAAGTCTCCGTAGCGCGGGCACGCGCACACATGCACACACACCGGCCACTCCCTTCAAAAAAAACCAGTCACTCTTCCTGACCACGGCCCCCCCGGGACCCTCTTCTCATTGTGCCCCACAATCAGACACCCCCGGCTCCCCAATAAATCCACTCACTCCTTCCCTGGCTCCCAGCTGCGCCTCGATCACCCCCCCTGAACCCCGAAACTCCCCACGGCCACTCTTCCTCCGCATCCCTGCCTCCTAAGCCCCTTCCCCACTTTCCCCCTCGAGGAGCTCCCGCCGCCTTTCTCTACCCTTACCTGCAATGCCTGGCCCCCCAAGTTCGTCCCTTGCCCGCCCCCCAATTTCTTGCCTCAAGCCTTCCGTTTCAACAAGTCCTCCAACTCCCCCCCCCCAAAGAAAACCCCGATCCCTCCTGGCTCCCCGACACGGCTGCCATCGCCGCCACAGACACCTCCCCCCAAAAGGAAACATGCCCCACACCCCACCTCCCCGCCATTTTCCTCACGGCTCCCCAGCCTGCCCCTTCTCTTCCCTCCCCCCCCCCAGGAAACTCTCTCCCCACAGCCTTGTAAGGCCACTCCTGTTTCCAACCCCCCCCCATAAGTCTGAGCCCACCCCCCACGCGGAAACTCCTCCCGCGGCCCCCCATCGCCACAAAGCCCATCGGCCACACCCCTGAGCTCCCCTCGGGGGAATCTCCCACGGAGCTTCCCTGCCCCCCCCCCCACCTCAAGTCTTCCTCAGCTTTCCCCCTGCCCCGTGCGCGCGCACTCACCAGGCGAGCCTGAGGCGGCGCCCTTCTTGGCAGCTGAGGCGGCGGGGGGCTCGTCTCTCTTGGGCGGCAGCGGGGCGCTGCGCGGAGGGACGGCGGGGGCGCGGGGCTCCTCCCGGTGCGGCGGAGGCGGCGGCGGCGGGGCGCTGCGCGGGGGGTCCTTGCCCTTCCCCTCAGGCAGGGAGAAGTCGGAGGCGGATGGAGAGAAAGGGGAGGTGGTGGAAGAGGGCGCCTCCGGGTGGCTGGTCCAGGCCGGCTGGTGGGGGGCAGGCGGGGGCCCCGGGGGCTTCTCGCCCAGAGGTGGGGCAGAGGCCGGGGCGGCCGGCTTCCTCTCCCTCACTTCCAGCTGCTCGTCGTCCACTTCGTCGTCGTCGTCTTCGTCCTCTTCCTCAGGCTCGCCGTCGTCCTCCGCGACGAACTGGTACTGGAAAAGGGGCTGCTGAGGCTTCCACTGGTCCTGCCCTCCGGCTCCCCCCGAGGTGGCGGTGGAAGAGACCAAGGGGGACTGGTCGGGGTCGTCCATGGCTCCTTGCTTCGGCTTCTGGGCGAGAACAATGAGGAACGGGAGCAAGTCACTCGCTGCTGCTGCTGCTGCTGCTACTGCTGCTGCTTGGGCGCAAAGGAGGCGAGCGAGAGGGATGGGAGGCTGGAGCTCCCTCGCGCACCGTCGGAGAGGGAGGGGGCAGAGAAAGAGGGAGGGAGAAAGTGAAAGGAGGAGGACCCAAAAAAAAGGGAGGGAGGGCGGCTGCGCAAATGCCTCCGGAGGAGCCGGCGCGATGCCTCGGGAGGGAAAAAGGGGCGCCGCCGCCACCAGTGTCTCCACGCCCTGTTGAGTCACAGCAAGCGCGCGCAACTCGCAGCCTCCGCGCAATGAGCAGGCAGAACTTGAACCAAGTCCCCGTCCCCCCCCCCGTTCTATTCCCACCCCCCGGGCGCGCTTTGGAACGAAAGGGACAACCCAACAGGCCAGTGAGGAAGGGGGCAAGGGAGGGCGCTACCAATTAGAGGGTGGGGGGGAGGAAGATGAAGAGGCAGGCGCGCGCCCTGCACTACTACGGATCCTCCTTATCGTGCAGCGAAGAAAGTGGTTGGTTTTGCGGAGAGGCGGGGGGGGGGGAGGTGGAAGTGGAGGTCCTGAAGTGGGGGAAAGTTCGGTCTTCGGCGCGCGAGGGCGGGGTCCGGGTCGGAATGGACTCCAGCCACGCTTCGCCCTCCCCTTTCCGAGCATCTTTCAGAGGAGGAGCCGGGGAAGACCTCGTGCTTTTTGGGAAGGGGAGTGTTGGCTGGCGCTTTCTCTCTGATAAGTTAGCTTGTTTTCAGATCCAAGATGACGTCGTCGTTTAAAGGAGGTGCTTTCTTTCTTTTAGATATTTTTTTTTACGTGACTCGTTTTTTTAAAAAGCTTTGGATATGGAAAACTTTGACAGCCGTTCAGTGGCTTCCGCTACTCAGAGTAGACCCACTGAAGTTAATAGGCACGACTGACTTGGTTTTAATAGGCCTTGTCTAGGTAGGACATCACTGAACGCAACCCTTTAATTTGTACCTGCGCAAAAGAGATGCCATGGAAAAAAACATTCAGACATTCCTTGGCGATTTTTAATTAAATTGCCGGCTTAGCATCCCTTTGACATTCCCCTGGGCATAATAAGGCTGGTCACTATAATAAAAGAATGCTGAGCTGCACGGGGTTTGGGCTTAATCCGGCAGGCTCTTTCTATGATTAAGACCTGAAGTGGTGCAGAATTAAAACTGCAAGCACAGTTGTGAAGCTAAGCAGGGTCTGGTATGTTTTCATATTGGATGGGAGACCAAGTGTGTTGCAGGGGGTTGGGCTAGATGACTTTCAGGATCCCTTCCAACTCTACCATTTTATTATTCTGAATTCTTCAGGTAAAGATCTCTTTAGCACATCTGACTGCAGGCCAGGAGAAGCCTGACTTCCTGAACGTCTGCACTAGCGGTGAGAAACCTGTGGCCGTCTGTGGTGGTTTTTTGGGGGATGTCATATACCATCAGCGCCAACCAGCAAGCCCAGTGGTCAGGGATGATGGGTACTGTAGTCCAGCAACATTTGTTGGGCCACAAGTTCCACATCACCTGTTGCCTGGAGTAATTAAATATTTTAAGGAGTGCATTGATCTATAAGTCAAGAAAATTATAGAACAGAAGTAGTTCTGTTATCATGTGACAGGCCTGGCTGCTCTGTATGCTGAGCCCTTTACTATTATCTGTGGTGGCAAATCCCATTGCTTCAGAATTTGGGTTACCACATGCCTTTGCAACGAAGGCTTTCATAAACAGAGGTGGATAAACGATTATAAGATGACGTAGCCGGTAATTACAAAGGGGTAATAGCTAACGTTTAAGAGGACATTATTATAATTGACAAAAAGCATTTCTTGTGTTTTGGTTTATTTCCACCCTGCCTTTGATGTGAGCTGGCCTTAGGGATTCCTTGAGGATTGACAGGCAGGATGGGAATTAATAAAATATGTACAACAAAATTGTTTAAGCAATTGAAACCCTTCGATTAAAAATACGTTTAAAGCTTTTCAGAAATGTGTTTCTCTGCAGAGCCTCGAAGAAGGACCATCTCTAGCCTCTGGGGTGGACTCTTCCGCCCCAACCACACACAAACATTATATATAGTCTTCATTTATATAATACCCCTATGTAGTTCCTCAACATCTGGAGGGCCACTGGTTTCCTGCCCTAGAGGATGGTAGCTGCCTCATTCCCACTGACACAGTTAGTGTGCTGCGGGACAACCACTTCCTCAAAAAACACCATTTCCTATTATTAAAAAAGGGTGTTTTCCTTCTCTACCCAGACTAGAGGCCTTTTTGCTGTGCCAGGGCAGAGAGAGAGGTCTCCCTGCTGCTGTGCCTCAAGTGGCAGAACAAAACCTTGTTTCATTATCTCCAGCGCTGTCCAAACAGACATGACTAATGTTACAGCTTCTTGACGATAATTACACGTATCCTAATCTCCCAAACAGGGAGAGATTTCAGGGGTGCCAGCTTATATATTTGGGAAGAAGGTCGCTGACGATGATGATACTTTTGTGATAAAGGTAAAGGGACCCCTGACTATTAGGTCCAATCGTGGACGACTCTGGGGTTGCAGCGCTGATCTCGCTTTATTGGCCGAGGGAGCCGGTGTACATGTGGCCAGCATGACTAAGCCGCTTCTGGAGAACCAGAGCAGCGCACAGAAACACCGTTTACCTTCCCGCCGGAGTGGTACCTATTTATCTACTTGCACTTGAATGTGCTTTCGAACTGCTAGGTTGGCAGGAGCAGGGACCAAGCAACAGGAGCTCACCCCGTCACGGGGATTCAAACCACTGACCTTCTTTCTGATCGGCAAGTCCTAGACTCTGGTTTAACCCACAGCGCCACCCACGTCCCTTTTAGTTTTGTGATAGTGCGGCTTAATTACACACACGTACAGGCTCAGCATCAGATGGGAGAGCTCACAGCTTTAACTTCCCAACTGATCCTGCTCCCTCCCATTAGGTTTCTAGGGAAGTTCCCAAAGTCACCGCTTTCGTTTCAGTGCATAGAGCAAGCCAAGCATGCTTCCCAGCTACCACCAGTATAAGATTGGCCACTGACCTGTTCTCCTTCATCCAAGATGACATTGCCTCAGGCCAGGTGATGGGTGAAGGTCTGCCCCCTACTGGAAGCATCAGTAGCTAGTAATTTCTCTGGCAACATTCCTATGCTTGGCCAACTCTTGAGTCAAGCAAAGAGATACTTATCAGACTTGGCGATGGTTGCAAGGAGACTAGTTTGACCGCTTCTGCAGTTCCTTCTACACAATCCTGTTTTACAGATGATAGAACTACAAGCCTGGAGGGGACTTGGATAGGACATCCAGTCTAACACCCACACCCCATCATGCAACTTTATTATACATACATTGTGTGGGAGGACTTAACTTTTTCATATTACTTCCCCATAACTGAGAAGCAACAGCTTGGTTTCCTGCTTTGAAGAACACGGGGAGGAGCAGAACGCTGGTGCTCTCCACATTGTGACTTTATTTTAGGTGACAAATTAATGGGACAGAAAGGGCCTGTCTGGCAATGTGCATGGCTGTCTGTATGTACTCATAGCCAGTGGTGTCTCCAGGGCTATGACTCAGACATCAATGGTGGCACTTAGCAGAATGCACAAGCACAACCAAGGCTGGCTTACCGCATTTGGATTTAGTGACATCATACACATTGCCCTCTTAACAATCCATAGTCTAAAATTTTCTAACTGGACCACTCACTTCCAGTGGCCCATCAAGCCAGGAAGAAATGGTGGTAGTGATGTGGAGACCCAGATTATGCTACTCAGGCTGTGTACACATCCATGTAATGCACATGACTTCCCTCCAAAGAATTATGGGAACTGTAATCTAATAAGATATGGGTGGCGCTGTAGGTTAAACCACAGAGCCTAGGGCTTGCCAGTCAGAAGGTTGGTGGTTCAAATCCCCGCAATGGGATGAGCTCCCGTTGCTCGGTCCCTGCTCCTGCCAACCTAGCAGTTCGAAAGCATGTCAGAGTGCAAGTAGATAAATAGGTACCGTTCCGGCAGGAAGGTAAACAGCGTTTCCATGAGCTGCTCTGGTTCGTCAGAAGCAGCTTAGTCATGCTGGCCACATGACCCAGAAGCTGTACGCCGGCTCCCTTGGCCAATAAAGCCAGATGAGCGCCGCAACCCCAGAGTCGGCCAAGACTGGACCTAATGGTCAGGGGTCCCTTTACCTTTACCTAATCTGATAAGGGTACTTGTAGCCCTGTGATAGAGAAATGACCATTCCCAGAATCCTTTGGGGGAAGTCATTTGCTTTAAATATATATTGTGAATGTAGCCTTGGTACAGAGTGCCAGTGCTAAATTTCTAGTTCCACACCCCCCCCGAAAGTATTAGACGTCTAAGCCAAGGATTTTGTGATTTAAAAAGAAAAGAAAGACATATTTCTGTAGTTAAACAAGGTATTGTTTTTTTTAGCCGTGTCATTCATGGCCCTGACTCATTCCACTATTTATAAAGTCCATGGTGAAAAGCGAGGGATGCAAATTGTGTCATTACTTCATCCCAAGCAGTAGGAGAATCTGCACCAGCTTGTCAGTGTCTGGCAATGAGCCCCTGGCGGAAGCTTATATTGGCTGCAGATTAGTTGATCTCTCCGCTTTGCCTGAAGAAAAGACTCCATGGGCACCTGTGAAAATCAGATATGGAGCTTGGTGGTGCTGGTCTTCTGAACTGGAAGGGTGTGTGTGTGTGTGAGAGAGAGAGAGAGAGAGAGAGAGTGAGAGAGAGAGAGAGAGAGAGAGAGAGAGAGACAGAGAGAGAGAGAGAGAGACAGAGACAGAGACAGAGACAGACAGACAGACAAAATAAAAAAATAAATTCCTTCCAGTAGCACCTTAAAGACCAACTAAGTTAGTTCTTGGTATGAGCTTTCGTGTGCATGCACACTTCTTCAGATACACTTCTTCAGATTTCGTGCATGCACACGAAAGCTCATACCAAGAACTAACTTAGTTGGTCTTTAAGGTGCTACTGGAAGGAATTTATTTTTTTATTTTGACTATGGCAGACCAACACGGCTACCTATCTACAGACAGACAGACAGAGAGAGAGAAAGCGCTCTTCTGTTAATATCAGTAGCACTTGCTAACCATGGAAAGGAGCTCAGTTAAGTGCATTGAAGCCCCATTCACTGCATGAGCAGAGGTTTAAGCGCACAATTAAAGGTAAAGGGACCCCTGACCCTTAGGTCCAGTCGTGACTGACTCTGGGGTTGCGGCACTCATCTTGCTTTATTGGCCGAGGGAGCTGGCGTACAGCTTCCAGGTCACGTGGCCAGCATGACTAAGCCGCTTCTGGCGAACCAGAGCAGCGCACGGAAACGCCTTCCCGCTGGAGCGGTACCTATTTATATACTTGCACTTTGACGTGCTTTCAAACTGCTAGGTTGGCAGGAGCAGGGACAGAGCAACGGGAGCTCACCCCGTCATGGGGATTCGAACAGCCGACCTTCTGATCGGCAAGCCCTAGGCTCAGTGGTTTAACCCACAGCGCCACCCATGTCCCAATATGAATAATTGGATCTGTAAAATGTGATTTCCTTTTCCTGAATCGGCCTCGGTGTAATTGCCTGTCACTGGAAGGACAGATCCTGAAACTGAGGTTCCAATACTTTGGCCACCTCATGAGAAGAGACCCTGATGTTGGGAAAGATTGAGGGCACAAGGAGAAGGGGACGACAGAGGACGAGATGGTTGGACAGTGTTCTCGAAGCTACCAGCATGCGTTTGACCAAACTGCGGGAGGCAGTGGAAGACAGGAGTGCCTGGCGTGCTCTGGTCCATGGGGTCACAAAGAGTTGGACACGACTAAACGACTAAACAACAACAAAATTCAAAATGTTCTGCAGACACGGGGCAACTGGTTCTCCACTGGATAAAATGTGGGGGGTGGGGGAGGTGTTCATAGCTCCATCTTTTGTCTGCTTGACTGGTCCGTTTCCATGGATACACGCCACTGACAGACATTCCGGGGCTGAAACACAGGCAGAACTTTGCTTTCTAATAATAATTAGTACAAACATCAAAATCCTACTGACATAATTGGAATTGTAACAACGGAAGGGATCTCAAGGAATCAACTAGTCCAATTCCCTTCAGTTCAGGACTCCCATCCATTTTGAAACCTTTTATGGCCCTGCTTAGCTTTGCAAACATGCTAGGAGATTTATTTCTGCCCCACTAGGATTTAGGGCAGGTTGCAAGGGACAGAGTCCAACCACTAAACAGCTCACAACTTTGTTCGTGAGGCAACAAAGACAATGGTGGGCTGCCAGCCTGTGCACGTTTATTCAGAAGTAAGCTACCTGTTTGAACGGTTGATTTAGGCTCCAGTCTGAAACCAGATTTTGGGTCCATGAGCCACCAGCTGAAGCCAAATGTTTGAAAATGTGCCTCAGCTTTTGCCTGTAAGTGAACTGGAATATAATAACCTGCCTTAAACCAAATCAGATCCTTGGTCCATCTAGTACAGTATTGTCAACACTGGCTGGCAGCTGCTGCTGCAGGGTTTCAGGTATTTCTCAGCGCTGCTTGTTGAGTCTGGAAATGGTGGTCCTCAAGAGCTTCTTCCCCTCGTCCTTTCAGCTTGCTGCCTTGTATTGCTCCATCTGTTTGGCGCTCTTCCCCTGTCTCTTCTCTCCAATACTGAGTCACTTCCCTCCTTCCGATATTAGACGAAAAATTCTTCCGCTTCTCTTTAGGCTGGATATTGATTCTCTGTCTCCATCAAACAGACCGCAGTAAACGCACAGTGTGAAGGATGTGGCATAAAAACAAACCCAGTTTAATTTTGAGCAATATACTGTATTTTTCACTGTATAAGATGCCCCAGACCACAAGACGCACCTAGTTTTTGGAGGAGGAAGACAAGAAAAAAAATATTCTGAATCTCAGAAGCCAGAACAGCAAGAGGGATTGCTGCTCAGTGAAAGCAGCAATCCCTCTTGCTGTTCTGGCTTCTGGGATAGCTGCGCTGCCTGCATTCGCTCCATAAGACACACACACCTTTCCCCAAACTTTTTAGGAGTCTTATAGAGCAAAAAATACGGTATCTCACTCCGCATGAGTGTGCTTGGGTGAGACTTGACACCCAAATTAAGGCATAATTTGGCTTTTTGGGTGTCGGCTTGTTTTACGTCAGCTGGTGTATAGGGTTACTCTCTTGATCATTTGTGAATGAATGAAACTTTATTGCAAAAAAAGCCTATTTAGATGTTTGTGTTTTGAGTTGATTTACCGTGCCTCTCCCCACAATATTCATGCTCCAGTTTCTCTCTGCTGCCCACCCATAGAAAATTTCTGGTTACAGGTCTGATTTTATTATGTTTGAGTTTTTACAAGT
The DNA here is from genome assembly GCF_964188305.1 of Podarcis bocagei. Lineage (NCBI taxonomy): Eukaryota > Metazoa > Chordata > Lepidosauria > Squamata > Lacertidae > Podarcis > Podarcis bocagei. The sequence goes on from NC_138127.1 coordinate 99,097,081, forward strand.
TTGCCAAGCACACACACCATTTCCCGATTAATCTTGTTGCGAAGTAGTATAATATCAAGGCCTGTCAACCAACCAGTAAACTGCACAAACACGAAAGCTTGCAATAGGAATTCACAGCTGGGTCGCGCCTCTACCTTTGAATAAAGACAACCTGGTCTGAATCTTACAGGCTTACAAATGTCTAGCTAGCTATAAAACAAAGGAAGGAGGAACATGTTCCCTGAATCAGCACATGTCAATGCAATGCACTAATGTTCAAAGGCCAAAAGCAAAGCGTGAATTTCCAACAGGTAAGGTGGTGATTTCTGCTGCTAATGGGCCGATGCTCAGGAAGCGGGTTTTTAAGAGCTACGCAGAGCTGTTTGGAAAGCAGCAAGCTTGCACACTCACATCTACAGATGTTTGCCTGGTTAAAAGCAACCAGGATACCATGCCGCAAGAGGGAATTTCACCACCCCTCCAACAATGCAATCTGAAGCCTATCTACGGACGTAAAAAATAAGTGAAGCATCACTTATTCCCAGGTAATGGTGTAAAGAATGGCTGCCTAAAGAGCAGAATGTCTAGAGCAGGGGTAATACAGTCAGACCTCAGGTTGAAGTTGCTTCAGGTTAAGCGTTTTCAGGTTTCCGCTGCGACCCGGAAGTAACGGAACATGTTACTTCCAGGTTTCGCTGCTGGCACATGCACAGATGCTCAACATGACATCATGCACATGCGCAGAAGCAGCAAATCGTGACCTGCGCAGACACGGGTTGCGTTCTGCTCTGGAAGTGAACGGGGCTCCGGAACGGATCCCGTTTGCATCCAGAGCTACCACTGTAATCGCCTGATTATTACCAATAATTGTAAAATCACCAAGCTGTAAGGCGTGAGGGCCGCGCCCTACAAAGCCCTTTCCACCTGGCCTAGGGGACAGGCCCCACGCACACCAGCCCCACTGAAGAGGCTCCTCACGAGGCCAGAGGAACGTCGGCTGGCTGTGAGGGGTGAAGGCTGCTCTCCTCAAGGCCCTTTCCACCTGGCCTAGGGGGTGAGACCCACATTCACCAGCCCTACTGAAGAGGGTCCTCACGAGGCCGGAGGAACATCGCCCGGCTATTGTTTTTTGTTTTATTGATTTTATGCTGTACACTGCTTTGACGTTTTTATTAAAAAGATAAAGTGGCATAGAATTTTTTTTTTATTTTTATTATTATTATTATTATTATTATTATTATTATTACCATGCCCATCTGGCTGGGTTCTCCCAGCCACTCTGGGCGACTCCCAACAGAAAATTAAAAGCATAATAGAACGTCAAACATTAAAAACTTCCCTAAACATAGCTACCTTCAGATGACTTCTAAAAGTCAGATAGTTGTTTATTTCCTTGACATCTGATGGGAGGGCATTCCACAGAGCGGGTGCCATCACTAAGAAGGCTCTCTGCCTGGTTCCCTATAACCACTTCTCACAGGGAGGGAACCGCCAGAAGGCCCTCGGCGCTGGACCTCAGTGTCTGGGCTGAACAATGGGGGTGGAGATGCTCCTTCAGGTATACTGAAAGGAAACCTTTGTAGGGAAACCTTTGCAGCCTGAGGGCCACATGGCTTCCCTGGCAGCCTTCTGGGGGCCGCATGCTAGTGGCGGGAGTTGACAGAGGTAAAAGTGGCCTGAGTAACGGATGTTACTCTTAGCTTTGTACAAAAGCACTTGGAAAAAACGTGGGGCAACGATGTGCAGAAGCCTGGGGAGAGGGGGGATGGCCTGGAGAAAGTCCTGAGGGCCGGGTAGCGATGCTTGGGGGGCCACATTCATCCCCTGGGCACAAGGTGCCTCATCACGTTCACAGTTGGGTGTTTATAGGATGCAGCTTTAAAGCATTGCCCTTAAAATAAGCAAGCACGGGAAGCATGCAGGAGGCCTCACCAATATTTGATGGGCTATTTCTGATTTGTATCTTCTCTTGCCTGAAGAAGAAGCAGGGAAAGGCAAATCTCCTGTCAGAGAATGCGGCCTGTAATCCAATCTTCCACAGACGGGTGCTTTTTCAGATCAGGTTTCCGCTACTGCTAATGCGATAGCCATTCATCTTGCCTTGGCAATAGTCCTTTATCGAAACCAGATCTCCGTCTAACAGCCCTGGAACCTCGCTGATACCTCCGCAAGATAATCTGCAGCACGCCTCACCCACTCCTCAAAGCTCATGTGCTTTTAAGGGGAAAGGAATTTGAAAAGGGTCTGGAATAAATCCTGCCCGATTGCGCCAGCAGGCAACAGAACATAACTTGCTGTTATGAGCCATATTTCGCCTTCCTGAAAAACCTAGTCTTCTAACAACAAATATTGATCAACTGAATCTAGGAGCAAACCTCACATTTATTTATTTATTTATTTATTTATTTATTTATTTATTTATTTATTTATTTATTTATTTATTTTTGCGCTCATAACACACCTATGCCTGTTTTTTTAATATAAAAAATAGTATCCTGGGTCAAGAGAAGAATCTATGGAACTGGCTAGCAAAAATGCTTTGAGGAACTGCATTAATATGCTAATTATTGGGAATCACTTACCCTCCAACGTCCTAGGATGTCAATAATAATAATAATAATAATAATAATAATAATAATAATAATAATAATAATAATTTTATTGTTTATACTCCGTCCATCTGACTGGGTTGCTACAGCCACTCTGGGCGGCTCCCAACATATATAAAAAGATAATAAAACATTAAACATTAGAATAGCTTCCCTCTACAGGGCTGCCTTCAGATGTCTTCTAAAGGTTGTGCAGTCCTACCTTGGTAGTCGAACACCTTAGTTGTCAAACAAAAAAGCTCCTGAAATTGAGTGTTCCATTTTGCGAACGTTTTTTTGAAGCTGAACGTCCGCCATGGCTTCCGATTGGCTGCGGGAAGCTCCTGCAGCCAATCGGAAGCCGCACCTTGGTTTTCGAACTGTTTTGGGAGTCAAACGGACTCCTGGAACAGATTAAAGTCAAGAACCAAGGTGCGACTATATAGTTACTTATCTGCTTGACTCAGGTCGCATAACTCCATACCTTCCATCATTTCTCCAACGAAAATAGGGACGTCCTAAGGAAAAGAGGGACTTTCTGGGATCAAGTCAGAAGCTGGGATGGCTTCTGTAAATCCAGGACTGTCCCTGGAGAATAGGGACACTTGGAGGGTTTGGAATAATAGAATTGTAGAGTTGGAATCTAATCCCACCTCCTTCAATGTAAAAATTTGTGTTTGTAGTTTCACCCACTGGTTCCACCCTATGCTGGCATGCAGCCCTCTGAAGGTTCCCAGGAGGACATGAAATGTGTTCTTTGTGGGGCTACCTTTGAAGGTGGCTCTGAAACTACAACTAATCTAGACTGGTGACTGGAAGCAGCCACAGAGACCATAGAACACCGGTCCTGAAAGACCTACATTGGTTTCCAGTATGCTTCCCAGCACAATTCAAAGTGTTGGTGCTGACCTTCAAAGCCCTAAACAGCCTCAGTCGGCCCAGTGTACCTGAAGGAGAGTCTCCACCCCCATCTTTCAGCATGGTTGCTGAGCCCAGCTCCAAGGACCTTCTGGTGGTTCCCTCACTGCGAGAAGTGACGTTGCAGGGGACCAGGCAGAGAGCCTTCTTGGTAGTGGCGTCTGCCCTGTGGAACACCCTCCCAACAGATGTCAAAGAGATAAGTAACTATACATGTTAGGTTGTGGGTGAACATACCGCTATCAGACGGCACAGCGATTCTTCAAACAGCTCTTGTTTATTCACAGGCCAGAACAGAACTGAACTGAAGGGTTCAGCCAGCCTGCTTATCTAGACCTCCGCTACAACACAACTGTAACACTTTCTGTAACTACCCAATCACTGAACGTCACTTTCAATCCATTATTTGCATATGTGGACCTGAGTGAAAACTAACTACAGTATCCCCCTGCTGGCCCAGGGTGAGAACTTCAGTACATAACAATACAACTTTTAGAAGGCAGCCCTGTATAGGAAAGCTTTTTAATGTGTAATGGTTTGTTATGTTTTTATATATGTTGGAAACCACCCAGAGTGGCTGGGGCAACCCAGTCAGATGGCTGGAGTACAAATAAAATGGTGATGATGATGTAACTCTCCCGCTGAAAAAGGTTCCCCACCTCTGTGATATATCATGCTAGATAGTTGAAAATGCTTACTTCCTGAGCACAGATTGCCAACAAGAATGCAAAGTTAGGGGCTGAGAGTCAGATGTTCTCTCTCTGTTTCTCTGTTTCCCTCTCTCCCTCCCACTCTGTATTTGGCAGGGGAACAACAGTTTGGCCCAGATCAGCTGATACTCTGGCTGATGATACTTGCTTCCCTCCCCCCCATCCAACTTCTATTTGTAAATAAATTCCCCGCTATTGTAAGACACCACTAAGCTGAATGGAATTCCCCACTGATGGGTCAGCGTCTACTGTGTGCTACAAGATCAGCCATGACAGTATTCCAAAAGCAAAAGATCCCAGCCGTCAATGCTTTGGATAGGAAGCTGGGTTGGAGCTGAATTTGGACCTGCTGGGAATCTTCCTTCAAGTTACCGTATTTTTCACTCCATAAGACGCACTTTTTTCCTCTTAAAAACTAAGGGGAAATGTCTGTGTGTCTTATGGAGCGAATGTGTGGTCCCTGGAGCTAAATTGCCGGAGTGTGGCATGCTCCTGAGCTGCTCTTTGGGGCTGGCGGGGGAAACCTGGGTGCCGGCAGAGCAGCCAGGGCTTCCCCCTCCAGCCCCGACAAGCTCTTGTTTAGCTGGCTGGGAGAGGCTGCGCGCGGCTATCCCATAAGCCAGGACAGCAAGCGGGATCGCTGCGCAGCGATCCCTCTTGCTGTCCTGGCTTCTGGGATTCAGAATATTTTTTTTCTTGTTTTCCTCTTCCAAAAACTAGGTACGTCTTATGGTCTGGTGCATCTTATAGAGCGAAAAATACGTGCCTTTCTCCTACCACCGAGCTACGCTAGATTCCCAGCAGGTGGGTCACTGTTGCTTGTTAGAAGGGGGAAGAAGAAAGGCAGCAGTGAGGTCAGCATGGTGCAAACACACCAGCAGGAACAGCAGATTCACTCTGTTGGTGTGCTTGCAGTGTGCTGACCTTTCTGACAACTCACCTATTCACCTCCTGTCCCCAGGAAGCAACAGCAACCCACCTGCTTAGAAGCTTGGGTAGCAGCTCTGCCCCTCCTTGCAAGAAACTTCTATACGCAACCTAATCCTAAATGCAAACATCAGTCTGTATCCCACCATTAGATAAATTACGGACTCAAAGACAGACCTCTTCCCCTCTCTCCATAATACTTAAGACAATACTTCATAATTTATCTATTGGGTGGACAAGATAAGTATACAACTGCACATTTTCTGTCTGCAGGACAGAAGTGATGAGAAAGTTACTAAGAGAGAATGTTGTCAAGATGACTCAGAATTCTATTTTATGTTGTTATTCACTTAGTTCTTGCATAATATTATTCAGATCTGCATAAATTAATTTTATTGCATCCCAGTTTTTAAGATTTCATTTTAATATTTGCTAAAAGAGGAACAACATTTCCTTTTGAAATGGGCGTGTTGTGATCTGGCAAGGAAATTTGAAGTTTAAAGTTTGTTCAAGCTGTAGTTTACATTGAAATTACCTGCCGTTACTTTCATACTATTAAGTTTTGTTTTGTGATGGTCTAATGACTAGATACAAACAAACAAATCTGATCCAATTACCATGTTGACTTGGGCTTATTGACAGGCAAATACCCATGAAATTGCAGCGCTCTTCAGCTATTTCTATGGAGCTGTTGTCTTAGTCACCATCAGATGTCAAAGTCCCCTCCTTAAAAACCAGACTAACCCAACCAGTCTGCTGACATGGTTTATACCTAGAGGCTTTTCATTGTCCCCTCCCAGGGCATATTTATAGATGTGTGCAAAACATAATTAGCGATGCACATAATTGTTGAAAAATTTTCTGGGGCTCCAGAGGGCCTTATTATGATGACGCAATAGGTTAGCTTTCCAAGCCAACCAGTATCACAGACAGAAGTGTAGCAGCTGTAGTATTTTGGACACCATGACAATTTTCTTCTTCAATTGGTTATTCATGCCTGTGGCTCAGTCAGTCAGGCACTGCTGGTTTTCGAGACAGTGGTCGCATGCTTCAGTAGGCTGGGATTTCAAAGGCAGAAGTGCCCGTCTGGGGGGAATTACCGGAAAACATGTTTGTAAAAAAAACCAACCCACTTTGGTGGGTTTCTTTTTAAAAAGCTCAACAATTTTGGGATCTTCATAAAACCTTTGGGGTGTCCTGGTTCTTATTTTTTGAAATACAGCGGTATCTCGGGTTACATGCTCTTCAGGTTAAATACGCTTCAGGTTACAGACTCCGCTAACCCAGAAATAGCGCTTCAGGTTTAGAACTTTGCTTCAGGATGAGAACAGAAATCGCACGGTGGCAGCGGGAGGCCCCACTAGCTAAAGTGGTGCTTCAGGTTAAGAACAGTTTCTGGACCTCCAGAACGAATTACCGTATTTTTTGCTCTTTAAGACTCACTTTTTCCCTCCTAAAAAGTAAGAGGAAATGTTTTTGCATCTTATGGAGCAAATGCAAGCTGCGCAACTATCCCAGAAGCCAGACCAGCAAGAGGGATTGCTGCACAGTGAAAGCAGCAATCCCTCTTGCTGTTCTGGCTTCTGAGATTCAGAATTTTTTCTTCTCTTGTTTTCCTCTTCCAAAAGCTAGGTGCGTCTTGTGGTCTGGTGCGCCTTATAGAGCGAAAAATACGCTAAGTACTTAACCTGAGGTACTGCTGTATGGGACCCCTAGAAGAACAGATTCCAGTCTAAGCAGTTCCAGGCAGTTTCCATTTGCCTAAGATTTCCAGCCGGTTGGCTGGCGACAAACCACATCAAGTGATGACCGCAATTCACGAATGATCCGTTGCAGCTTTAACAGCACAGATAAGGACATGAGAAGAGTCCTGATAGCCAAAGGCTCATCTAATCCAATGTCCTGCTCTTACGGTGAACAGCCTTTTGGAGCCCGCTAACAGGACCTGAGTGCAACAGTGTTCTCCTGCTTGGAAATTCAAGCAACTGGTTTCCACGGGTATCCACACTCCCTCCAACACTGGAGATAGGCAGTGGATATTAGGGTCATATCTACACCATGCATTCAAAGCACGCTTAAATTGCATGGCTTTCCCCAAAGAATGCTGAGAACTATATCTCCTTACAGAGCGTCCTTACATACCCTCCAACATTTATCAGATGAAAATAGGGACGTCCTATTCTATTATTATTATCATTATTATTATTATTATTTACACCCCATCTGACTGGGTTGCCCCAGCCACTCTGGGCGGCTTCCAACAGAACACTAAAATACAATAACCTATTAAACATTAAAAGCTTCCCTAAACAGGGCTGCCTTCAGATGTCTTCTAAAAGTTTGGTAGTTATTTTTCTCTTTGACATCTGGTGGGAGGGCGATCCACAGGGTGGGTGTCACTACCAAGAAGGCCCTCTGCCTGGTTCCCTGTAACTTGGCTTCTCGCAGTGAGGAAACCACCAGAAGGCCCTCGACACTGGACCTCAGTGTCCGGGCAGAATGATGGAGGTGGAGACGCTCCTTCAGGTATACTGGACCGAGGCTGTTTAGGGCTTTAAAGGTCAGCTCCAACACTTTGTATTGTGCTCTGGACTATCTGTGACATCACATGGGGGCAATAATAAGTTAGGTAGCCCAATGGCCTGATGGTGGGGCAAGGCAGCGTCCTGCGTTACAAGGTCCTAGGTTTAATCCTCAGCATAGCATTGGCAGCTGAGAGGATCTCAGACTACTATAAATATGTGGGCCAGAGAGGAAGGAGGGGGACTGAGGAAATCACATGTTGTCAGGGGTTTAGGAGAAGAGGCACGGGCAAGGGAGGAAACAGAGAGCGAAGGGGAGGAGGCAGAAGAAAAGATGAGTGATGACGACGACCCGAGATCTCCTAGTCTTTCCAGTGAATCAGAGGATTCACAGAAAGGAGCACCAGTGGCCAGGGCAAGGGGGGAGTCAAGGGGGGCACCCCAGGAAGATAGAGCCAGAGGGGACTCAGGGGGGAGCAGCTGGAAATCGGGACCAGCGTCACCGCCAGGAAGCAGGGAAGAGGAAGGGAGCCAGGGGGGAAGCGCTGGCAGCTCACCACAGGAGGGAGGGCATGAGTCAGGAGTGGCCACACCTCCATCGGGGAGCGAAGAAACGGTTAAGAGGAAAGTGGAAGGTTGGGCGCGCGCGCCAAGTTCAAATGCAGAGGAAGGCGGCGCAGTAAGCAGCCCCGAAAGGGAACCAGGTCCTAAAGCCCGGCGCAAGGAGGCAGGAGGGTCCGGGTCAGCGTCAGAGGAATCCCGGAAGGAAGAAGCCCCGGGGGGTAGAGGGACCCAGAGGAGGACAGTCAGGCGGAAAAGGTGGAGCAAGGCTAGGATATTAAGTTGGTGCACACGGGGCGGAGATTCAGACGGAGCTTCGCCGATCTAGCTACTAGACGTAGAGTTTGCGCGCAGCAGCGTGAGAATGGAAACTGTAATTCAATAAAGACTTTTACTTAATGATCGCTGGCTAGCGTGATCCTCTGTGAGCTAGGATCTTCAAGCAGCTCTGACAGTAAGCTCCGTCTCACCATTGTGGGCATCTACAGCCTCGAGGAGGGGAGAGAAACAGGTGCCTACTAGCGAGCTCACGAACGGCAGACGACATGACGGCTGAGCAGCAGATAGAGGAACTCAGAAAAGCAGTGGCACAACTGAACGCCGAGGTTCTCGCATCCAGGAAGAGAGAGGAGGAGGCAGCTGCCGCCTGCAGGGATCTCCAGGTCAGGTTAGACGTGCTGACAAAGCAGACACCCCGGCAGGAGGGAATTGGGTTGGCGAGACGGACAGGCGGGCTAGTCTCTCACTTCGATGGGAACCTGCAACAGTATCCCAACTTTAGAGCCGACGTACTGTGCGCACTGCAACTGCTGCATAAAGACTTTAGAGATGAACAAGAGAGAGTGGGGTTCATCATGTCCCATCTGCATGGGGATGCGAAAGCATGGCTACGCAATTTATGGAGAGATAAGGATCCGGCGCTCCAGAATGCGGATGCCTTTATTAAAGCGATGGATGGGTGCTTTTTATCAAGTATTGACGTGGATCTTGCACGGAAGGAGGTGCATGGGCTGAGACAAGGGAGGGCCAGCGTCAGGCAGTATCATGCCCGCTTTTTCGCCTTGGTCAGTGCCCTGGAATGGGACAGAGATTCGGCTCCTGTAAGAGACCTCTTTTGGGAGGGGCTGCACAACTCGATTAAAGATGAGATCGCGAGGGGGGAGAGACCCCGAACCACTCAGGAGGTCGTTCAGAGGGCACTGGCAGTGGGGGTGAGGCTGGAAGGACGTCCGTGGAGCAAGGACGAAGGGCGTGGAGGGCGCGAACCAGCCGGGGGCCCCTCCTTCCTTCCCAGAGAAGCAGCGCGGGCGCAATCCACGCCTCCGCCAGGAGGAGGAGCCGAACCTATGGAGGTTGGAGGTGCAAGGGCTCAGTCAGCAACCAGAGCCCTAGCACCGGCAGCAGTGAAAGCGAAGCCTCCTAGAGGGAACAGGAAGTGTTACGTCTGTGAGGAACCAGGGCATATGGCAAAAGAGTGTCCCCAGAGGCCCCACAAGCTCACTGCAGCCTCAGCAATGGTGACTGCAGCAACGCAGCAAGGAGGACCACAGCAGGGAAACGACGCAGTCTGGCTGGAGGAAGAGGCACTGGGGCCCAGCCAGACGTGTTAGTGAAGCAGTCCCCAGAGATTTTACAGCCCGTGAACCCCCTCCCGCCCAAACCAGTAGTGAGGCTCACAGCATCTCTCCAGCTGCCCAATGGAATCACCATAGACGTGCCAATCACCATTGACTCAGGCAGCAATGCGGACTTTATAGGGCAGGACTTTGTCGACAGGCACGCTGTGCAGTTGCTGCCGGCCACACTGCCCCTGCAGGTTGTCACGGTGGATGGCAGGGAGCTGCTCGGGGGGCAAGTGGTGAAGCAGACGCCACCAATGGTGATGCGACTTGGGAATCACAGAGAAATCATCAGCTTCAACGTCACTCAACTATCTGACACACCCGTTGTATTGGGCATGAGTTGGCTGGACAAGCACAGCCCAACGATGGCTTGGTACCAGAGGCAGCTGACCTTCGGCTCTTCCTTTTGTGCTGAACACTGCATCGTGCCCAGGCAGGAAGGAGAGGAAGAGGAGTCACAGCTGCTGCTAGGCACGCTGCAAGCGATTCCCCACAAGTACGCTGAATTTTTGGAAGTTTTCTGCGAGAAGGAGGCAGACAGGCTACCCCCTCACAGACCATATGACTGCAAAATTGACCTGCTGCCGGGGGCGGCGCTGCCTAAAGGGAGACTGTATTCCATGTCAGAGGACGAACTGCAAGAACTCAAGGAGTTCATTGATCATAATTTGCAGCGCGGCTTCATCCGGGAGTCCAAGGCAGTGGGGGGCAGTCCCGTATTCTTTGTTAAGAAGCGGGACACGCCCCAAAAGAGACTCGTAGTGGATTACAGGATTTTGAACAGTGTGACTAGGCCATCGGACTTCCCCATGCCCCGAATTGACGACCTCCTCGCAAAGGTACGGAAGGGCAGAGTGTTCACCAAGTTGGACCTGCGGGGGGCGTACAACCTCATTCGCATGCGGGAGGGTGATGAGTGGAAGACAGCCATGTTCACGCCACTGGGGACCTACGAATATAGAGTTATGCCTTTTGGATTGCAAAATGGCTCCCACGTTTTTCAAGCATTTATGCATCACGTGTTGGCGGGACTTCTCTACAAGACGTGCGTCTGTTTCTTAGATGACATCCTGATCTTTTCGGAGTCGCAGCAGGAGCATGACAAACACGTCAAGGAAGTGCTGAGCAGGCTAAAGCAACATAGGCTCTACGCCAAGCTGGAGAAGTGCCAATTTGACGTGCCGGAGGTGGATTTTCTGGGCTACAAGCTGTCTGACAAGGGGCTCGCCATGGACAGCGCCAAGGTTCGAGCGGTGTTGGATTGGAAGAGCCCGCGCAACCGGAAGGAGGTCCAACGGTTTGTCGGCTTTGCGAACTTCTATCGCAAGTTTATCAAGGGCTTCGCGATGCAGACGGCGGCCATCACTGACACGCTTAGCTCCAAGAAAAAGAAGTTCATTTGGACAGAGCAGGCGGAGCAGTCCTTTCAGGCACTCAAGCGTCTCTTCGCGTCGGAAGAGCAGCTGCTTCATGTCAACCCCAGCAAGCCGATGAGGGTGGAGACAGACGCTTCGGACAGAGCCGTGGGGGCGGTCCTGCTGCAGAAAGACCCGCAGGGGGTGTGGCGACCGGGAGCGTTTTACTCCAGGAAGCTCAGCAAGTCCGAGCAGAACTACACCATATGGGACAGGGAGTTGCTGGCCATTCACGCAGCGTTCAAGGCGTGGAGGCACTTTCTGATCGGCGCCAAGCACACGGTGCAGGTTTGCACGGACCACAAGAATCTAGAGCACTGGCGCACGGCACAGTTCCTGAACCAGAGGCAGATACGTTGGGCTGAGTTCTTTGCGAACTTCGACTTCCGAATAGAGTATGTCCCGGGGGACACCAACATCATGGCAGACGCTCTCTCCCGTAAGCCACAGTATCTGGAGGACGCAACACCAGCGGCCGCCATGCACATCTTCGCACCGACAGTGTGGGCGTGCGCCGCGGCGACCGTGGACCTAGAGGCGGTGCGACGAGCGTTGCAGGGGGACTCCTTCGCACAAGCAAAGATGGCAGAGGTGCAAAGGGGCAAGGCAGCGGCCGACGGTTTCCAGCTAAGAGATGGATTGCTCATCCGTAAAGGGGCCATCTACGTGCCGGGAGACGAACTTCGAGCCAAGGTGCTGCAGCAGCTGCACGACGCGCCCACGGCCGGGCACTTTGGCAAGGAGAAGACGGTGGAATTAGTAGCCAGGGATTTCTGGTGGCCTGGAATGAGAGGGGAGGTCGCAGACTACGTGGCGAGGTGTGACACCTGCCAGAGGGCCAAACCAGTGCACAAACCGCCGGCCGGACTGTTGGAACCGCTGCAAACTCCGGTCGAACCTTGGGAAAGGGTGGCCCTGGACTTTGTCACGGATCTGCCCAGCTCAAGGGGCAAGACGGCAGTGCTGGTGGTGGTGGACCTGTTTTCCAAGATGGCGCATTTCATTCCGTGTGCTAAGGTGGCCACGGCGGAGCAAACCGCCAAACTGTTCATAGACCACGTGTTCAAGGTTCACGGTCTGCCACGGTCTATTCTGTCCGACCGGGGGCGGCAGTTCATCTCGAATTTCTGGCAGAAGCTGATGGGCTTCCTGAACGTCAAGATCAACCTGGCGTCGGCGAGACACCCGCAGACCAACGGGCAAGCGGAGCGGGTCAATGCCATCATGCAGCAGTACCTGAGATGTTATGCAAATCAACAGCCTGCGACGTGGGTGGATTACCTGCCGCTTGCCGAGTTCGCCTACAACAACACGAAGCACGTGTCCACGGGGGTCACGCCGTTCTTCGCCAACAACGGGAGGCACCCCAGAACCTTCCCGGGACTGGAAAGAATGGGGGAGGGGGAGCCGCAGACAGCAGATGCGTTCGCGTCGGAGCTGCAGGAAGTCCACGATCAGCTGAGGCGCCACCTGGAGCTGGCCAAGCACGCATACAAGGTACAAGCAGACAAGCACAGAAGGGTTGGAGAAGAGCTCCACGTGGGAGACTGGGTTTGGTTGGCAGCCCACGCAGTGCCGGCCAGGTCGTTGGCCAAGAAGAAACTAGGGCATAAGCAACTGGGGCCCTACCAAGTCGAAGAGCAGGTCAACCCGGTAGCTTTCAGACTGGCACTTCCGGAGGGTTCCAGAATGCATCCGGTATTCCACAGATCGGTGCTCACTCCCTACAAGGCACCGCACAGGTTCCAGGAACCCGGAACGGCGCCGAGTCCGGCCAGAGACAGAACAGGGCACGCGGGAGTGGCACAGAAGGAGCGCATCAACGAAGTCACGGAGATTTTGGACTCCAGATGGGGGGAAGAGGGGGTAGAATACTTTCTCGCCAAGGAGGGCACCCCGGCCAGTGCGAACAGCTGGGTGCCGGGCTACGCCTTAGACGAACCTCTGCTCAAAGATGAGTTTCATGCCCTCTTCCCACATAGACCTATGCCAGCAGACTTTTTCGACGACTGGCTTTTCACGCCCACGCTTTCGGCCAGCACGTTCCGGGGGTTCGACTCGGACGAGGAACCGACACGAGACGTCCGTTCCCCGGAGGGGTCACCCTCGGGATCCGCCTCAGAACCCTCGTATTGGTGGGACGATAGGCCAGAGGAGCAGTTCCGCAGAAAGTGGCTGGAATGCTCAGGACGAGCAACGCCGCCAGGAGGAAGTGAGGGAGAGACGGACATGGACATTTTCGGGGACGACCCTGGTTTCGAGCACGGCGGCACAGAGATGGAAGCGGAGGTGACCGTCGTCGACGAGAGCAGGGAGGAAGACCCGGGAGAGTTCAGATGGAGGCCAGCCACGGGAAGCGACCGATATCCGACGTTCGTCCCTTTGCAACAGCAGCCCCCAGCTCCAGCACCGGAAGGAGGGGAGGGGGGAATGGGGGGCTTCGAGGGGGGGATGGATGTCAGGGGTTTAGGAGAAGAGGCACGGGCAAGGGAGGAAACAGAGAGCGAAGGGGAGGAGGCAGAAGAAAAGATGAGTGATGACGACGACCCGAGATCTCCTAGTCTTTCCAGTGAATCAGAGGATTCACAGAAAGGAGCACCAGTGGCCAGGGCAAGGGGGGAGTCAAGGGGGGCACCCCAGGAAGATAGAGCCAGAGGGGACTCAGGGGGGAGCAGCTGGAAATCGGGACCAGCGTCACCGCCAGGAAGCAGGGAAGAGGAAGGGAGCCAGGGGGGAAGCGCTGGCAGCTCACCACAGGAGGGAGGGCATGAGTCAGGAGTGGCCACACCTCCATCGGGGAGCGAAGAAACGGTTAAGAGGAAAGTGGAAGGTTGGGCGCGCGCGCCAAGTTCAAATGCAGAGGAAGGCGGCGCAGTAAGCAGCCCCGAAAGGGAACCAGGTCCTAAAGCCCGGCGCAAGGAGGCAGGAGGGTCCGGGTCAGCGTCAGAGGAATCCCGGAAGGAAGAAGCCCCGGGGGGTAGAGGGACCCAGAGGAGGACAGTCAGGCGGAAAAGGTGGAGCAAGGCTAGGATATTAAGTTGGTGCACACGGGGCGGAGATTCAGACGGAGCTTCGCCGATCTAGCTACTAGACGTAGAGTTTGCGCGCAGCAGCGTGAGAATGGAAACTGTAATTCAATAAAGACTTTTACTTAATGATCGCTGGCTAGCGTGATCCTCTGTGAGCTAGGATCTTCAAGCAGCTCTGACACATGTCTTCCCTGCAAGGCATTCTCTTGAGTTGGGGAGCAGAGGAAAGATTCAGACCCAAGACTACATGGCTCTTCATGGTTCACATGTGGCTAGGCCAGCTGGGGTTGATGAGATGGGAGTTTCACAACATCTTGGCGGCCTTCTTCGCTCTGTTGGTTTAACCTCAGTATATCAGGCAGTAGACCAGCTGTGGTCTCAGCTATACAGCTGGAAATAAAATGTTTCAAGTGTGTTTGCAAAGTGCAATATACAAATGTGACACTAGATGGCGAAAGTGAGCTATGGCAAATTCAATATATTTTTCAAAATGTTTCACAGCATTTTTTATATGTGTGTAGATTCCACCTATGTCTGCTGTAGAAGTCTTTCCTCCAAAGTAAATGTTTTTCTAGTGCTGTGGACTGATGTCATGGAAGCCTGCAGAGGCATCCTTTGGACGCAACCGATCCTCTCCTACTCAAATAGTACAATAATCGTTTCCTTCCCCCCGCCCTTTGTGTGAGTTCGTAAATACCTTCCAATATTTTCTCCTGCTGATGTGCAGAGAGAGAACAAGAGAGAGAGACGGGAAGGCATTTAACGCGGTCGCTGCGGGAGAGTGGGAGAGCTATTAGTGATCCACCTTCCGTGGAAGAACGGCAAAAGCAACCCGGTGGAATTCAAAGGATGGATTTATGGGGAAGGTGCTTTGATCTCAACACTGCAGCCTTACAGTATGAAATCTACTATTTAAAACCAGTGTTTCCCAAGTCACATTGTATTTAATTGTATGTGTATCTTATTTAATAAATTATTATTATTATTATTATTATTATTATTATTATTATTATTATTATTATTATTATTTCACGGCTTTGCTGCATAATTTAAGTTCATGATTCATCCCTCTAATAGAAAATATGATAAATGTGCGCTCGTGGATCTATCAATATCATTTGCAGATTGAAACAATGAACAAATGAAGAAGGGTCTTGAAGATGCTTGTTGCCTGAGGTCTAGGACTGGCCCTGCCTTCAATGCTTAACTGCAGTCCTGTTCACACTTTCCCACTGAACACAATGGCCTGAGTAACACATAACATGACACCATGTTAAAGCGATGGTTTTCCCAGTAGTGATGTATGGAAGTGAGAGCTGGACCATAAAGAAGGCTGATCGCTGAAGAATGGACGCTTTTGAATTATGGTGCTGGAGGAGACTCTTGAGAGTCCCGTGGACTGCAAGAAGAACAAACCTCTCCATTCTTAAGGAAATCAGCCCTGAGTGCTCACTGGAAGGACAGATCCGGAAGTTGAGGCTCCAGTACTTTGGACACCACGTGAGAAGAGGAGACTCCCTGGAAAAGCCGCTGATGCTGGGAAAGATGGAGGGCACAAGGAGAAGGTGCAATAAATGGAAGGTGAACAATGGAAGGTGCAATAAATAAGTCACTCAGGTGGGTTGTCTGTCCCGTCCTCGTCCCCCCGCATCAATACTTTTTAGTATCATATTAAATCTTTCTGTGCAAGCTTTGGGGGCCCTTGATGTGAAGGACAAGAATTATCCACTGCCAGCTGCACACCGGGAGAAAAATTAAGCATATTAATCCTGCACATCATTTCTGGTGCAGCATCAGCAGAGATGAGGATGTTATGCAGTGGTTCACAAAGTAGGCGTGAGTCAGCAGGATCTACTGTATTAACACGAGACAAAATGCTATTTTAGGACCCATCAGCAGAAGAATCGCATCCAAGAAACCTCAGAAGATTCGCTGCTACGGCCAGAATTTAACTGATGAGTGGAATAAGCCACATCTAACTCTCAGGAATGCACTCTGAAAGAGATCAATACAGACTAGTTCAAGACCAATGGAAAATTACACAACTACTTGCATTTTAGACCTATATAAAGTAAACCTGTATTAAGTTACACTGAGTCACACCAGTGGTCCATCTACATCAGAATTGTCTGCGCTGACTGACAGCAGCTCTGGTTGATCTACTTGCACTTTGATGTGCTTTCGAACTGCTAGGTAGGCAGGAGCTGGGACAGAGCAACGGGAGTTCACGCCGTTGCGGGGATTCAAACCGCTGACCTTCTGATTGGCAAGTCCTAGGCTCTGTGGTTTAACCCACAGTAGATAAATAGGTACCGCTCCAGTGGGAAGCTAAACGGCGTTTCCGTGTGCTGCTCTGGTTCGTCAGAAGCGGCTTAGTCATGCTGGCCACATGATCCGGAAGCTGTACGCCGGCTCCCTCGGCCAGTAAAGTGAGATGAGTGCCGCAACCCCAGAGTCGGCCACGACTGGACCTAATAGTCAGGGGTCCCTTTACCTTTTAAGGAAAAGTGGGACATTTCGGGATCAAGTCAGAAGCTGGGACCTCTTCTGTAAATCTAGGACATATGGAGGGTCTGATAGAAGGTGTTAAGTTGTGGGTGAACATATCAGACGACACAGCGATTCTTCCAAAGCAGCTCTTTATTTGTAAGCTGGAACAGAACTGAACAGCAAACAGCTCAGCTGGCCTGCTTTTATAGGCAGCCGGCTGTCAACATTGTAGCAACAACAACCCAGGGTTTACCGCCTAAAATACCGTATTTTTCGCACCATAGGATGCACCAGAGAATAGGACGCACCTTAGAATCATAGAATCATAGAATCATAGAATCATAGAATCATAGAGTTGGAAGAGACCACAAGGGCCATCGAGTCCAACCCCCTGCCAAGCAGGAAACACCATCAGAGCACTCCTGACATATGGTTGTCAAGCCTCTGCTTAAAGACCTCCAAAGTAGGAGACTCCACCACACTCCTTGGCAGCAAATTCCACTGTCGAACAGCTCTTACTGTCAGGAAGTTCTTCCTAATGTTTAGGTGGAATCTTCTTTCTTGTAGTTTGGATCCATTGCTCCGTGTCCGCTTCTCTGGAGCAGCAGAAAACAACCTTTCTCCCTCCTCTATGTGACATCCTTTTATATATTTGAACATGGCTATCATATCACCCCTTAACCTCCTCTTCTCCAGACTAAACATGCCCAGCTCCCTTAGCCGTTCCTCATAAGGCATCGTTTCCAGGCCTTTGACCATTTTGGTTGCCCTCCTCTGGACACGTTCCAGTTTGTCAGTGTCCTTCTTGAATTGTGGTGCCCAGAACTGGACACAGTACTCCAGGTGTGGTCTGACCAGAGCAGAATACAGTGGCACTATTACTTCCCTTGATCTAGATGCTATACTCCTATTGATGCAGCCCAGAATTGCATTGGCTTTTTTAGCTGCCGCGTCACACTGTTGGCTCATGTCAAGTTTGTGGTCAACCAAGACTCCTAGATCCTTTTCACATGTACTGCTCTCAAGCCAGGTGTCACCCATCTTGTATTTGTGCCTCTCATTTTTTTTGCCCAAGTGCAATACTTTACATTTCTCCCTGTTAAAATTCATTTTGTTTGTTTTTGCCCAGTTCTCTAATCTGTCAAGGTCGTTTTGAAGTGTGATCCTGTCCTCTGGGGTGTTAGCCACCCCTCCCAGTTTGGTGTCATCTGCAAATTTGATCAGGATGCCCTTGAGTCCATCATCCAAGTCGTTGATAAAGATGTTAAATAAGACCGGGCCCAAGACAGAACCCTGTGGCACCCCACTAGTCACTCTTCTCCAGGATGAAGAGGAACCATTGATGAGCACCCTTTGGGTTCGGTCAGTCAGCCAGTTACAAATCCACTGAGTGGTAGCAGAGTCAAGACCGCATTTTACCAGCTTCTTTACAAGAATATCATGGGGCACCTTGTCAAATGCCTTACTGAAATCAAGGTAGGCTATATCCACTGAGTTACCTTCATCTACCAGGCTTGTAATTCTGTCAAAAAATGAGATCAGGTTAGTCTGACATGACTTATTTTTCAGAAATCCATGCTGACTATTGGTGATCACAGCATTCCTTTCTAGGTGCTCACAGACTGTTTGCTTAATGATCTGCTCCAGAATCTTCCCTGCTATTGATGTCAGACTGACTGGGCGGTAATTATTTGGGTCCTCTCTTTTCCCCTTTTTGAAAATAGGGACAACATTTGCCCTCCTCCAGTCTGCCGGGACTTCGCCTGTTCTCCAGGATTTCTCGAAGATGACTGCCAGTGGTTCTGAGATCACATCTGCCAGTTCTTTTAATACTCTTGGATGCAGTTCATCTGGCCCTGGAGACTTGAATACATCTAAACTAGCCAAATATTCTTGTACTGTCTCCTTAGTTATTCTGGGCTGTGTTTCCTTTGCTGAATCATTTGCTCCAAAAACCTTGTTTTAGAGGGGGGAGAACAAGAAAAAATATTCTCCCCCTCTCTGCCCAGCGCCCCTTCAGCGAAGCGGCAGGAGGCACTGTGCAGAGAGGGGGAGAATTTTCCCCCTCTTGTTTTCCCGCTCTAAAACAAGGTGCTGTTTAAGGTGTGTTCAATCGCCTTCAGGCGGCTACCTTGGAAGCCTGGAGAGTGAGAGGGGTCGGTGCGCACCAACCCCTCTCGCTCTCCAGGCTTCAGGGGAAGCCCACCACCAGCCCCAAAGAACAGGTCGGGGAGCAGCGGAAAGGTGCAGCGGAGAGGCTGCTGCCATAGCCGCGTGTCACCTCTCCAGCTGGGAGAGGGTCGCAGGGCTATGGCGTCTTTGCTCCATAGGACGCACACACATTTCCCCTTCATTTTTGAAGGGGGAAAAGTGTGTCCTATGGAGCGAAAAATACGGTAACTGACGTGGACCTGAGTGAAAACTACATACACCATACTCCTGGTGGCCAGGGTGAGAAGTTCAATACATAACACCCCTCCCCACCGAGATAAAGCGTTAGTTACAATCGTAATGGTTTTCTTATATACAGCACTACACGTAATGGTTCAATTAGGCACAAAGCATATCGGTTACATTTCACAAACTTCCATTAGACCAACAGTGTTACATGTCCAACAACATAGTCCTTTCTACTGGCCTTGTGGATTTCCTGGGCGGAGAGTTCAACAGCTTTTGAGGCCACGGCCTCCTCAGTGGCTTTCTGCAGCGTGAGGTCTGGCTTGGCGAGGAGATGCCGTTGCAGACGGATGTCCCAGACCCCGCAGACGATTCGATCCATCAGGGCATCGTCTAAGTCTCGGAACTCGCAGTGCATTGCAGCCTGTCTGAGGGCGGTGGTGTAGTCGTTGATTGACTCCCCCTCTGCCTGGTTCCGGTGGTAGAACGCATCTTGAACGGCTTTGGGGCGTAGTGGTTGCGGAGCTTCTCTTGAATCATGTCCCAAGGTGCTGCCTGGACTGCTAGAGGCGCAACCAATGCTCGGGCCGTCGCGAACACTTCGGGGCCACAAAGGCTGAGGAGGGGCCCCGCTTCTGCTCTACAGACCCTCTTGTCAGCTCATTTGCTTGGAGGTAGCAGTCGAACCGAGCGAGGTAGGAGTCCCATGATTCAGAGGCTGGGGCAAACGGTGGTAGAGGCACAAGTGAAGCCATGATTCCGATGCCAATGTGGAGGCGATGGATGGAACACCGTGCTCTAGCCAAAACAGTCAGCTCTGAATTGGTTCTGCTCCATGATTTCGCTCAGTGTTTCATCTCCGTGATTCAGCTCATCTCAGAGGGTGTGCTCTGGCTGTGCTCTGATGTCCATCGATCCCATCCTCGTCGCCAGTGTTAAATTGTGTGAAAACTACATACACAATACTCCTGGTGGCCAGGGTGAGAACTTCAATACATAACAGAGGGCATCACTGCAACATAGACCCAAAGCACACTGCCAAGGGCCTGGGATGCTGGACTCTGGGATCAGAGTTTCCTTGCTCTTTCATATGCTTTAGCTGGGATGGGGAGCGGTGGGGACGGGGACTGAGGAGCGGCTAGGAATGCATGTCCATTTCCAGCAGAGAATGCAGTCTGTATTTACTACTGGGCATCGGTCTCCTTTGCCAGTGTTTAAGTTCAGTACGAGGTTCTGAGTTCCACATATTTGCTCCAGGGTGAATTCCCACTCCTTTCAGTATTAAAGGCTAATGCTTTGCCGCTTCTTGATAATGATGTCTCTTTTATGCCTTTGCTTTGTTCCCTTTCCAGCCTCCCCCACTCCCTCCAGATCTCTGCTTCTGTGAGTAACAGAAGGATTCAAGAAGCTTCATTTTCTGTTGCGGCAGAAAAGGGGTGCTGGCAAGATTCCTGTTGGCACTGGCTGCGGTGAGCTCCTAATTCTCTTCCTGCCTCAACTAGCCTGGGCTGCCAGACAACGTCATGTAGCTTCAAGGTGCTTCCTTGGGACCCATTAAACCAGGTGGAATCTCAAGCCAAAACGACCATTGGAATACCGCAATCCCAAATGCCTCAACAAGTTATCCAATTCCTACATGTTGTCCCAAGAACAAGCCAGGTTAAACGCCTAGCAGACCCTCCAAGTGTCTCTATTTTCCAGGGACGTCTCTGATTTAGAGAATCATAGAATCATAGAATCATAGAGTTGGAAGAGACCACAAGGGCCATCGAGTCCAACCCCCTGCCAAGCAGGAAACATCATCACAGCACTCCTGACATATGGTTGTCAAGCCTCTGCTTAAAGACCTCCAAAGTAGGAGACTCCACCACACTCCTTGGCAGCAAATTCCACTGTCAAACAGCTCTTACTGTCAGGAAGTTCTTCCTAATGTTTAGGTGGAATCTTCTTTCTTGTAGTTTGACTCCATTGCCCCGTGTCCGCTTCTCTGGAGCAGCAGAAAACAACCTTTCTTCCTCCTCTATGTGACATCCTTTCATATATTTGAACATGGCTATCATATCACCCCTTAACCTCCTCTTCTCCAGGCTAAACATGCCCAGCTCCCTTAGCCGTTCCTCATAAGGCATCGTTTCCAGGCCTTTGACCATTTTGGTTGCCCTCCTCTGGACACATTCCAGTTTGTCAGTGTCCTTCTTGAACTGTGGTGCCCAGAACTGGACACAGTACTCCAGGTGAGGTCTGACCAGAGCAGAATACAGTGGCACTATTACTTCCCTTGATCTAGATGCTATACTCCTATTGATGCAGCCCAGAATTGCATTGGCTTTTTTAGCTGCCGCGTCACACTGTTGGCTCATGTCAAGTTTGTGGTCAACCAAGACTCCTAGATCCTTTTCACATGTACTGCTTTCAAGCCAGGTGTCACCCATCTTGTATTTGTGCCTCTCATTTTTTTTGCCCAAGTGCAATACTTTACATTTCTCCCTGTTAAAATTCATCTTGTTTGTTTTTGCCCAGTTCTCTAATCTGTCAAGGTCGTTTTGAAGTGTGATCCTGTCCTCTGGGGTGTTAGCCACCCCTCCCAGTTTGGTGTCATCTGCAAATTTGGTCAGGATGCCCTTGAGTTCATCATCCAAGTCACTGATAAAGATGTTGAATAAGACCGGGCCCAAGACAGAACCCTGTGGCACCCCACTAGTCACTCTTCTCCAGGATGAAGAGGAACCATTGACGAGCACCCTTTGGGTTCGGTCAGTCAGCCAGTTACAAATCCACTGAGTGGTAGCATAGTCAAGACCACATTTTACCAGCTTCTTTACAAGAATATCATGGGGCACCTTGTCAAATGCCTTGCTGAAATCAAGGTAGGCTACATCCACTGCGTTCCCTTCATCTACCAGGCTTGTAATTCTGTCCCGGAAGCCGTCCCAGTTTCTGATTTGATCCCGGAATGTCCCACTTTTCCTTAGGATGTCCCTATTTTCATTGGAGAAATGTTGGAGGGTATGGAGTTATCTGACTCCCAAGCTGTCTGAAGGCAATCCCGTATAGAACAGTTTTGTTTTAATGTTTCATGTTTTATTATGTCGTTGTTGTTGTTGTTGTTGTTGTTGTTGTTGTTGTTCTTCTTCTTCTTCTTCTTCTTCTTCTTCTTCTTCTTCTTCTTCTCCTCCTCCTCCTCCTCCTCCTCCTCCTCCTCCTTCATACCCCACCCATCTGGCTGGGTTTCCCCAGTCACTCTGGGCGGCTTCCAACAGAACACTAAAATACAATAACCTATTAAACATTAACAGGTTTCCCTAAACAGGGCTGCCTTCAGATGTCTTCTAAGAGTTTGGTAGTTATTTTTCTCTTTGACATCCAGTGGGAGGGCGTTCCACAGGGCGGGTGCCACTACCGAGAAGGCCCTCTGCTTGGTTCCCTGTAACCTCACTTCTCGCAGCGAGGGAACTTCCAGAAGGCCCTCGGCGCTGGACCTCAGTGTCCGGGCAGAACAATGGGGGTGGAGACACTCCTTCAGGTGTACTGGACCGAGGCTGTTTATTTACAACAACAACAACAACAACAACATTATTCTAGGACATGTT
Source organism: Podarcis bocagei (assembly GCF_964188305.1). Taxonomy (NCBI): domain Eukaryota; kingdom Metazoa; phylum Chordata; class Lepidosauria; order Squamata; family Lacertidae; genus Podarcis; species Podarcis bocagei. The sequence continues at coordinate 99,119,829 of NC_138127.1, forward strand.
GGAGGGTATGTGATTCCTAATAATCAGCATATTATTGTGGTTCCCCAAAGTGGCAAGGACAACCCAGTCAGATGTGTGGGGTATAAACAGTAAAAATATCATCATGGAATGGGGCGTCCCTATTTTCATCGGAGAAATGTTGGAGGGTATGAGGAAGCAGTTGGATGACTGGACCATCAGATAACCTGACACAGCATATTGATGTCTAGACAGAGCTTTTATTGCTAGGCAGCTGAAGGCTGTCCTTTTGCCCTTTGTTTTCCATTGCCAGCATGACATTGCAGATTGCATTTTGATCGAAGGCGTTTGTGTTGCTGTCAGATATTTTTAAGATATTGTTTTAGACATAGAGCAATCTCGTTTCCTTCCTCCATTTGCTCAATTCAGGCGTAACACCCACCCAAGGTTTAGTGATCAGTAGGCCCCTAGAGGCATGTCTGATTCTTCCTTCTCCTGCCTCATGCACAGAATGTTTGATGCATTACTGTATTTTAATATTTGGTTGAAAGCCGCCCAGAGTGGCTGGGGAAGCCCAGCCAGATGGGCGGGGTATAAATAATATATTATTATTATTATTATTATTCCTTACTACACTTCCTGGTTTCTGTTAACCACGGTTTACTAGAATGTCTGGACTGGCATACTAGTTTTGAGACTATGGTTCACAAACAAACCATGGTTTCATGTTGTGGTTTCAAGGCAAGATGCTAGCGGCCACAGTTTAATGTTTTGGTTGCCACATGGCTAACAAAAAACAAGAAGAGGTGGGCCCCAGACAAGTCTTTTCCAGGCCTACCTGGATATGCCAATGATTGAAAAAGGGTGAAACAAATAGCTCAGTCAGTAGAGCATGAGGCCCTTGATCTAAAGGTCACCGGTTCAAGCCCCACGTTGGGCAAAAGATTCCTGCATTGTGGGGGGTTAGACTAGATGACCCCTGTGGTTCCTTCCAGCTTTACAAGTCTGTTGTTGTTGTTTAGTCGTTTAGTCGTGTCCGACTCTTCGTGACCCCATGGACCAGAGCATGCCAGGCACTCCTGTCTTCCACTGCCTCCCGCAGTTTGGTCAAACTCATGCTGGTAGCTTCAAGAACACTGTCCAATCATCTCGTCCTCTGTCATCCCCTTCTCCTTGTGCCCCCCATCTTTCCCAACATCAGGGTCTTTTCCAGGGAGTCTTCTCTTCTCATGAGGTGGCCAAAGTATTGGAGTCTCAGCTTCAGGATCTGTCCTTCCAGTGAGCACTCAGGGCTGATTTCCTTCAGAATGGATACATTTAATCTTCTTGCAGTCCATGGGACTCTCAAGAGTCTCCTCCAGCACCATAATTCAAAAGCATCAATTCTTTGGCGATCAGCCTTCTTTATGGTCCAGCTCTCACTTCCATACATCACTACTGAGAAAACCATAGCTTTAACCATATGGACCTTTGTCGGCAAGGTGATGTCTCTGCTTTTTAAGATGCTGTCTAGGTTTGTCATTGCTTTACAAGTCTGTGATTCTATTATCTCCGTGCTCCCCGCCACTACCATCCTACCCAACATCTTGGTTCAATTTCAACTGTTGCTACAATTAGCTATTCCTAATCAGCCGCCAAGCTCGCTCCCTGAAATATCCAATTAATTCCTGTTAAGAAAATGAAATCGTTCCTGTTCTTTAACATTTATGTCGGAGCCTCTGTTTTTCTTGCGCCTCCTCGTTACAGCCGAGTTTTCCATCAGTGCGTGGTGACATTAATAGGAAATTAATGTCAAAGGAACACAAGCAATGAGGTTTATGTGCAGGGCAGCCGCGACGTACCACCAATCAATTTGAGGGTTGTGAAAACGCTCAGTAGGATGTAATATATTTTGCACTTGACAGAGGTTCTGGAGTGGGAGGTTTTTTGTTTGCTGCAATTGAGGAAAGTCTGCAGGATATTTATTTTTAGGGACAGGTCCTGTTTAAGCACTAATGTTTCTGGAATGAGGTCAGATATTCAAGCCACGCAGATACAAGAGTGTTCAAAGGCTGCCGGGCAGGCTCAGCACAGATAAGGAGACCTGCAGTAGGCCTTCATTGGCAGCCACATTCATTAAATGTGTTCCCCCATGCAATTGCAGAGTACCAATGCCAGAAGTTCCATTGTTAAAGCAACGTCGTCGCTCACAAGCTATTTAGCAAAGGCTGGAGACATTTCTAAAGGGTACCAGCTTCAGAAAATAATAATAATAATAATAATAATAATAATAATAATAATAATAATAATAACAACAACAACAACAATAACAACAACAACAACAACAACAACAACAACAACAACAGCAACAATAATTTATTTTGGCTTTCAACAAAATATTGAAAATACAGTACAGTGGTACCTCGGGTTAAGAACTTAATTCGTTCTGGAGGTCCTTAACCTGAAACTGTTCTTAACCTGAAGCACCACTTTAGCTAATGGGGCCTCCCGCTGCCACCGCGCTGCCGGAGTACGACTTCTGTTCTCAACCTGAAGCAAAGTTCTTAACCCGAGGTACTATTTCTGGGTTAGCGGAGTCTGTAACCTGAAGCGTATGCAACCCGAGGTACCACTGTAATGCATCAAACATTAAAAGCTTCCCTAAACAGGGCTGCCTTCAGATGTCTTCTAGAAATCTGGTAGTTGTTGTTCTCTTTGACATCTGGCGGGAGGGTGTTCCACAGGGTGGGCGCCACTACCGAGAAGGCCCTCTGCCTGGTTCCCTGTAACTTGACTTCTTGCAGTGAGGGAACTGCCAGACGTCCCTCAGAGCTGGACCTCAGTGTCCAGGTAGAACAATGGGGTTGGAGACCCTCCTTCAGATATACTGGACCAAGGCTGTTCAGAAGCATCGCTGGAGGGGCAGAGCATAGCCACTGTGTCTAGCAGCCATGGTTAGACCTCTCCTCCTTGCATCTGTCTACTCTTTTAAGGTCATCTAATTTGGTGGCCCTCACTGTCTCCTGTGGGAAGAAGTTCCACAAACTGGCCCCCTGCGGAAAAAGTTTGCTGACCCCTGGCATAAAGCAATACTTTCTTTGATCTGTTCTGAACCTTCCAAAAGTCTGCTGCATTGCATGTCCTTCTTAGACGGCCCCACAGCAAACCTTGAGACATTTCACAGTTCCAACCACTTGATCGTACATTGGATTTTGGGTTTGCGTGGCAGACAAAGATGGTTGAATACGTAGAGTTGGCAAAGCTGATGGGGAAGATCCGGAATTGGCGTGACGAACTGTTTCAAAAGGACTGGAGCAAATTTATATTTTATATGAAAAAAATGTAAACATTTGAAAACGTTTGTAGGTTTGAGTTGAAATGTTTGGTAATGTGAAAATAAGGAGCTGATTTACATAGAAGGAGGTGAATGTCAAAAGAAGATATGAGGTAAAAAAGTGGCTATAGAAGTGTGAAGAATTTGTAAAAGATGTTTGGAAGTCAGAAAGAGGAAGGGAAGGAGGTCATAGAATCATAGAATCATAGAATCATAGAATCATAGAGTTGGAAGAGACCACAAGGGCCATCGAGTCCAACCCCCTGCCAAGCAGGAAACACCATCAGAGCACTCCTGACATATGGTTGTCAAGCCTCTGCTTAAAGACCTCCAAAGTAGGAGACTCCACCACACTCCTTGGCAGCAAATTCCACTGTCGAACAGCTCTTACTGTCAGGAAGTTCTTCCTAATGTTTAGGTGGAATCTTCTTTCTTGTAGTTTGGATCCATTGCTCTGTGTCCGCTTCTCTGGAGCAGCAGAAAACAACCTTTCTCCCTCCTCTATGTGACATCCTTTTATATATTTGAACATGGCTATCATATCACCCCTTAACCTCCTCTTCTCCAGGCTAAACATGCCCAGCTCCCTTAGCCGTTCCTCATAAGGCATCGTTTCCAGGCCTTTGACCATTTTGGTTGCCCTCCTCTGGACACGTTCCAGTTTGTCAGTGTCCTTCTTGAATTGTGGTGCCCAGAACTGGACACAGTACTCCAGGTGTGGTCTGACCAGAGCAGAATACAGTGGCACTATTACTTCCCTTGATCTAGATGCTATACTCCTATTGATGCAGCCCAGAATTGCATTGGCTTTTTTAGCTGCCGCGTCACACTGTTGGCTCATGTCAAGTTTGTGGTCAACCAAGACTCCTAGATCCTTTTCACATGTACTGCTCTCAAGCCAAGTGTCACCCATCTTGTATTTGTGCCTCTCATTTTTTTTGCCCAAGTGCAATACTTTACATTTCTCCCTGTTAAAATTCATCTTGTTTGTTTTTGCCCAGTTCTCTAATCTGTCAAGGTCGTTTTGAAGTGTGATCCTGTCCTCTTGGGTGTTAGCGTTAGGTCGATGCTTTGTTTGTGCAAAGTTATGGATTTGTGTAATGAAAATATAATGAAATATGGAAAACTCAATAAAAATTATGTTTTTAAAAAAGGTGTTATGTACTGAAGTTTTCACCCTGGGCCAGCAGGGGGATACTGTAGATAGTTATGCAAATAAAGGATCGAAAGTGACGTTCAGTGATTGGATAGTTTTAGAAAATTGTTACAGTTACGTTGTACTGGAACTCTATATAAGCAGACTGACCGAACCCTTCAGTTCAGTTCTGTTCTGGCCTGTGAATAAACAAGAACTGTTTGAAGAATTGCTGTGTTGTCTGATATGTTCACCCACAACTTAACAAAAGGATTTTGGGGTTGCGGCATGTGAAAAACACCAGAAGAAGTGTATGACTGACAATGTTGTGGATATAAAATGTGATGACTGCGTGTGTGTTTGGGAGGGATGCTGCTGGAGTGTGCTATCAATAAGCTAGTCGACTGCGGAATGAAAACAGAGGCTGCAGCAACAGCAGCAGAAGGGTTATCCTTTGGGGAAACGAAATGAAAGCGAACTTGGCACAGAGGGAGGGAGGAGAGTTAAAATTACACAGCATTGTTTCGTGGTCCTGCTGAGTCATCCCCCTCCTACCCAACTGCATTTTGGGAACTGCTATCAAAACCTTAATGTCCCGTGGCTCTTCAGCAGAACAGGAATGCCGATGGCACAATGTTCTATAAATAGCTCAAAAAAAGCTGGAGGCATTCCAGGGTCTTTTTCTCTCATTATTTTTAATGCTGCTCAACTCAGATGTTCTGATATTGTTCTGGGGGGAAAGGTTCTGCTGTGGGTAGAAAGGCAGAGCCGTGTGATATTATGGGGTGGTTAACAACAGTCTCCAGACTCACCTGTATATCTTGCTGAGCTGTCTGACCCCAGGAACAAAGGAGAGAAGGAACATTCATGCTCTTAATAGCAGGCCTGTCACTTGATCTGTTTTTCTCCTGCCAAAGTAATCATTTGAGATTTATTTGTTTTGCAGCACCTACACTTGGGAACTCCCTGCCTATTGATACTCAGCAGACGCCTTCATTGTACTTGTTAAGGCGGGTGCTGAAAACATGGGGTTTTTTTAGGCAAAGTGACCCAAATAGTTAAAAGGATGCAATTGTTTCAGCTTATCATCAATTTAAATTATTTTTAAACGTTTTAAATAGCTGTTTTTAACTGGTTTGGGGTTTGTTTGTTTTTGCTGATAACTTGTTTTGTTCATTTTGTTGAAGGCTTCAAGGTTTTTTTTTTCATTCAATCAAGAGGTAACTTAAGTGTGTGTGTGTGTGTGTGTGTGTGTGTGTGTGTGTACACAGTGCTTTTTCTATAAAAAATGTTTAGGGGTACTCTCATTTTGACTCAAGAAAATCACCATTTTACAGTTCAAATCGGGAAAAATAAATGCCGTAAATGGACAAAAGTACAAAGAACATGCATTACTCATATTGAAATACTGCCCCTCAATGAGACCAAACTATCATCAGTAAAACACCACACATCCACATTCCACACTGCTTCACACATTAAACGCTCGCTTCCGTCTGAGACTCAGAAAACACAGGGAAAGGAAATGAGGCTGCCATTGGGGGTAGCAATGGAACAGATGAATCACCATGCTATTCAACAGTACTGGCAATTCACTGTGCTAGAGAAGAAACTAAAATTGGAATTTCTTTTAGTTTCTTCTCCCGTTAGATTCATAAAATGTTTCAGGGTATGCGTCCCCTTGTGTCCCCCCAGAAAAAAGCACTGTGTGTGTGTGTGTGTGTGTGTGTGTGTGTGTGTGTGCGCACGCACACACACATGCAAATATATGCAGGTATGCCTTTTGGTCCACAAGTCTAGTAGGTAACTCCCTGATCAATTAAAATTCAAAAGCATAATATTAAAACAAAACAACAAATGTTAGAAAATATTTTAGCTGATTAGTTAACTAAACGATCAACCAGCCCAGTCTTGCAACACTGACTGGCAACTACTCCCCCAGGGGTTCAGAAGGTGAACATTCCCAGCCCTACCTGGAGTAGCTAAGAAGTAAACTTGGCATTTTCTGCATGCAAAGCGAGCCCCCCCCCCCCAACTGAGCTATGACCCTTCCCCAGTAAACAATTTTAGTCATTATTTCTACATGCAATGATGCAATGGACTGGCTGGATGTAGAGGAATGGTGGAAGGCACCAGCTGGGGACACCACCCCCCACAAGGGCAACCCCAAGGGAAGAAGGCTCAGAGCCAGGGGATTGGTGGTGGGACGACATTGAGTGGTCAGAGGGAGCAGATGGGGAGGAGAAGGTGTCGGAAGCTGAAGCGGTAACAGGGTTTAGTGAGCAGGAAGAGGCTGGGGCAGAAAGTAGTCCAGAAGCAGAGACAGAAGCAGAGGCTAGAGATGATGAGGGGGGCCTTAGGCTGCTGGGAAAAGAACCTGAGGAGGAGCCTTAGAGAGAAGTGGGAAGGCGGGGACCTCTAGTCTTCAAAACTGCTTCATTGTGGCAAGACCTACTGGGAAGAGCTGCTGTAATCACTAGGCCTGTGCTGTTTTGGTTTCTTTGAATACAGAGTTGACTTCACAGACACTGGTGTTTTTATTGCTGATGAGCTACTCCTCACCCTGGCTCCTGACAATACACATCTTTAATAAGCTTTAAGTAAACCTTAAGCCATTTCTTACTTATTTGCCCATTGGATTTCAAGGCTGGGAGCAGGTAGCCATGGACAACCCTGTTGCCTTAAAGATATATATATGGACATTTACAATAAAAGAGCCCTGATGGGGAAGAGCTTGTAACGAGAGATAAACAAGACGTTTTGTTTTAAAGACCAACTTCATGTCAGATTAATTAAACTTAATTGCACTCTTATACTTGCCTCCTCAAAGGTAAATCCCATTAAATTAAATGTGGCTTACTCCCAGGCACAGGTGTGTACAGGGTTGCCAAACAAATAGTTTTTTGTGTACAGGTTTGCATGAAAACACAAATCAAAACTGGTATAAGAAGGGATTCAGGGATCCCAAAATACATCTGGGCTTGGCCAACAAGTTAAGTTCTCAAACCCTTCAAGCAATTTATTTGGGCAGATTATTTTAATGCCTTGGGTGTATCCAATGCGTGACTAATCTCACACTTGTCTGCACCGTGGTTCGAAAGTTGCTGGAGAGCTAGGATGTTTGAAAAGAAGAGTTGTGAAACACAGCACACCTTGGCTGTGATTCTTGGCTGCTTTTGGAAGTCTTAAGTTTGGAAGTCTTACATTCATGGGAACCTGGGGCACCAACAACAACCTCAGTAAATTACTGCAAGACAATCGGTAGCAGGTGGCAGGTTAGGTTTGTTCTGCTGTGTACTAACCTTATATTTGTGTTCCACTTCCAGCTGTTGAGATTTATTGGCTTCAGTTACAGTCAACCAGGAAGTTCTCCAGGGCAGGTTCCATGGAAATAAATAGTAGCTCATAGAATCATAGCACTGTAGAGTTGGTAGCGGGTCTCCAAGGGACATCAGGTCCTGCCCCCTGGAATGCAGGAATCACAGTGAAAGAATCCTTGACAGATGCCCAGTGGCGTAGTGTGGGTTGTCAGCACCCGGGGCAAGGCAAGTAATTTGCGCCCCCTAACCCCTAACCTGCTGCCGCTGCCAGCTTCTTCCTGCTGCTGCCTGGTCTGGTCTGGTGTGGTTCTCTCCCGCGCTCAGCACTGCGCTGGGTGGCCGCTGCACTGTCCCTCCCCCAGATAGTCCCTCGCTCTCTCTCCGCACCGCACGCCTGGCACCCACCCCCTCCACAGTGGGCGGCGACCCAGCGGCTCGGATTGGATTCGCACAGCCAGCACTGCAGTGAGAGTGAGTGAGCCAGGTAGGGGCAGAGAACCGCGATTGCGAGCGTGCCCCCCTCAGATGTTGCGCCCGGTGCGGCCGGCCCCCCCTGCACCCCCCACGCTATGCCACTGCAGATGACCACCCAACCTCTGTTTAAAAACATCCAAAGGAAGGAGAGATCACAACCTCCCGAGGGAGTCTGTCTGACAGCTCTTATGGCCATCAAGTTCCTCCTAATGGTTAGTTGGAATCTCCTTTCTTGTAACAAGAACACTCTTTCCTCCTGTGGTTTCCAGCAACTGGTATCCTATGCTCAGGTTGTATGCATGTGTGAATGAAGCCACCACAGCCTCCACATACTGTATTGCATCAGATTGTTATAAGATGTACATTTTTTGTTTCTTCAACTTGTAGGCTGCCTTGAGTATTGTAAGATAGAAGGACAGTATACAAATTAAAAATGATGATGATGATACTTTCATTCCCAGGTAATCGGACCCTGTGTAAGTGCCGGCACCTGGAGTCTCTTGCTGAGATTGGGGTTCACAAAACAATATTTTTAAAAATGAACTTTAATATCATTTATGCTGTTTGCTTGTTTTAAGAATTCTAAGGTATCAAAATATGGAATAAATATTCGTACATAAAGGTAAAGGGACCCCTGACCATTAGGTCCAGTTGTGGCCGACTCTGGGGTTGCGGCGCTCATCTCGCTTTATTGGCCGAGGGAGCCGGCGTACAGCTTCCGGGTCATGTGGCCAGCATGACTAAGCCGCTTCAGGTGAACCAGAGCAGTGCACAGAAACACCGTTTACCTTCCTGCTGGAGCAGTACCTATTTATCTACTTGCACTTTGACCGTGCTTTTGAACTGCTAGGTTGGCAGGAGGAGGGACCGAACAACGGGAGCTTACCCCGTCGTGGGGATTCAAACCGCCAACCTTCTGATCAGCAATTCCTAGTGGTTTAACCCATAGCGCCACCCACATCCCTAAATGCATACATATACAAGTATATAAACCCCGTGTCTGAAATAGTACAGGAGAGCAATCCTGAAGCCATTCTGGCTTTCCCAATGACTTTAAATATTCCTCTGCAGTAAGGGAGGCAAATGTGGAAAGCTTTCCCATTGTCTTTTCGCTGACAAATCCTTCAAATCCTGTCTTAAGGGCATATTTGTGTATGAATAGGGTGAGCCTGTGACCTGGATTCAGGAACTAAAGTATTAACCATCACAAAATAATGGCCAGGCTGCCCAGGTAATACAATCAGCGGTGATTATCAGGTATCCTGGCAGACAGGATTTCTGATGTAGACTGCCTCCTATGATATATGTATGATGCTTTTAGGGTGGTCTTTGGCTGGGCAATGTCAAAAGTCTTTAAAGGTTCCTGCACGTTTTTGTTCTGGGTCTCTCCCTCCTTTCAATATTTCAATATTTTGTTGAAAGCCAGATGGGCGGGGTATAAATAAATTATTATTATTATTATTATTATTATTATTATTATTATGAATACCAGTTGCTGGAAACCACAAGAGGAGAGACAGCGCTTGTGCCTTAATTCTGTTTGCTGGTTTCCCACAGGCATTCCTTTGGCTACTGTGAGAACAGGGGGAGCTGGACTAGATGACCATTGGGGATCCCTTACAACTCTGCAATTCTATGATAAGAAGAGCATGCTGGATAGGTCCATGGCCCGTCCAGTCCAGCATCCTGTTCTCAAAGTGGCTGGCTTGTGGGAAGCCTGCAAGAGGCACATGAGCGCAACATCCCTTTCCCCTCCTGTGGTATCCAGTGACTGGTATTCCGACCATGGAGACAGAACATAGCCATTATGACTACTAAGTGTTGATAGCTGCTATTGTTGTGAAATTGCCTGAGTAGCTCCCATTGTGAAATTATCTGATTTCGTCTCTCCACGCAGAAATCTAATCAGCCGCAAATTCGTAAAGTGCCAACAGGGAAGGATGACTGCGTTTTGATTCATGTATTGTCATGGAAAGTGCTACGCTAGGGTTACCAGATGTCCCCAGTTTTTTAAAAACTCTGCTCATTTATGTTTCACAGAGTGCGAAAGAAGGGCTTTGCACCTTTATACAATATACAGGTGAGTTTGGGCCCAGGGTCTTTTGCCTCACCATCCCCACTACTGACTCCCTGTTGTTGTTGTTCTTGTTGTTGTTGTTTAGTCGTTTAGTCGTGTCCGACTCTTCATGACCCTATGGACCAGAGCACGCCAGGCACTCCTGTCTTCCGCTGCCTCCCACAGTTTGGTCAAACTCATGCTGGTAGCTTCAAGAACACTGTCCAACCATCTCGTCCTCTGTCATCCCCTTCTCCTTGTGCCCTCCATCTTTCCCAACATCAGGGTCTTTTCCAGGGAGTTTTCTCTTCCCATGAGGTGGCCAAAGTATTGGAGCCTCAGCTTCACGATCTGTCCTTCCAGTAAGCACTCAGGGCTGATTTCCCGCTGTTGCTACTCAGCTTCAAAATAATAACAATAATAATAATTAATAATAATTAATAATAATAATAATAATAATAATAATAATAATAATAATAATAATAATGTGTCCCCGGATTCATTGAAAAAAATCTGGTAACCATTCACCTTTAAATTCAAACCAAATTGAATTTCTCCCTCCTCTTCTTAATTGTAAAGGTAAAGGTAAAGGTATCCCTGCCCGAAGGTGAGTTGTGTCCGACTCTAGGGTTGTGCGCTCATCTCACTTAAGAGGCCGGGAGCCGGCGCCGTCCGAGGACACTTCCGGGTCACGTGGCCAGTGTGACAAAGCTGCTCTGGCGAGCCAGCGCAGCACACGGAAACGCCGTTTACCTTCCCGCTAGTAAGCGGTCCCTATTTATCTACTTGCACCTAAGGGTGCTTTCGAACTGCTAGGTGGGCAGGAGCTGGGACTGAAAGACGGGAGCTCACCCTGCCGCGGGGATTCGAACCGCCGACCATACGATCGGCAAGTCCTAGGCACTGCGGTTTTACCCACAGCGCCACCCACGTCCCACCCATGTCTTAATTGTAGCTGCCTTTAAAAAAAGAAAAGAAAAAGATACCTAATGATTGCCAGAGATTGCTCCTGAGCAAATGTTGCCTGTGGTCTGAAAAAAAAAGTGGGGGAGAGACAATTACACTCCATTATCTCTTTCAGCTTCTAGGAAGGGGTGTTATCTGTTCTGCACAAAGCTGGTAGGCAGGACATGTGCAGAGTAGCTTGGCATGAGAGACAGTTTCGTACACATTCCAGCGCAGGGAATTGCAGTTAGGATCATGCCTCGGGCAGATGATTCACCATTTCCAAAGTAGATTGTTAGGTAACCGTTGTTTGTTGACCTCTCTGGACATTTCTGCGGGCTCCATTTTGTTACTGGGCCAACAGTGTTATGCCTCGAACTCAGTGCTGCCAGCCGGGAGCCAAATCACCCATTTGCTTGACTCTTTTGCCTGGAGATAAACCTCGGAGACTGCACAGCTTCTGCCTTTGCCCATCAGCCATGCAGACTTACAGGAACCGGCTGAGGCTAAAAAACCCAGCAGGTCTGGATCACGAGGACAAAAAGCACTGAGCAATCTTTTCTGTTCCCTGCCGTGAGGGAAGTCAGGAAGTGTTTAACACAGCAGAGGTGCACAAGCTTCGTGCTGATGCAATTTTTTTCTCAAGATGTTAGGTAGCAGACCATTTTGAGGAGCCACATGATGAGATACCGGCCCAGAGGACCAGCCCTACCATCTGGCAGACTGGGGAAGTGCCTCATGTTATGGAAATTACAGGGGGGGCACATCTTTAAAGTTGTTAAATGTTACAAATATTATGCATAAGTGTATCCAAAGGTCTGTATAGTAAAAGCTATGGTTTTCCCAGTAGTGATGTATGGAAGTGAGAGCTGGACCATAAAGAAGGCTGATCGCCGAAGAATTGATGCTTTTGAATTATGGTGCTGGAGGAGACTCTTGAGAGTCCCATGGACTGCAAGAAGATCAAACCTCTCCATTCTGAAGGAAATCAGCCCTGAGTGCTCACTGGAAGGACAGATCCTGAAGCTGAGGCTCCAATACTTTGGCCACCTCATGAGAAGAGAAGTCTTCCTGGAAAAGACGCTGATGTTGGGAAAGATGGAGGGCGCAAGGAAAAGGGGACGACAGAGGACGAGATGGTGGGACAGTGTTCTCGAAGCTACCAGCATGAGTTTGACCAAACTGCGGGAGGCAGTGGAAGACAGGAGAGCCTGGCATGCTCTGGTCCATGGGGTCATGAAGAGTCAGACACGACTAAACGACTAAACAACAATGTTGAATAGTGGGTAGACATGGCAGACGACACAGCGATTTCTCCAAAGCAGCTCTTTATTTTGTAAGCTGGAACAGAACTGCACACCAAACAGCTCAGCCGGCCTGCTTTTATAGGCAGCCGGCTGTCAACATGGTAGCAACAACACCCAGGGTTTCCCGCCTAAAATAACTGATGTGGACCTGAGTGAAAACTATCTACAGTATCCCCCTGCTGGCCCAGGGTGAGAACTTCAGTACATAACAAACAACATCCTTTCAACTTGACAGCTCAGGAAAGTTACCTAGCTTTAAAAATTATATAAAATCAACTCCTTTGCCAGTGTCCTCCATTCTAACGCTATTTTGCCCTTGAAAAGGGGACTCTAAGAAGTTCCCAGAGGTGACAATTGCTGAGCTGATTGCTGCCCAAGGAAAGCTTGATCCCATCACCAGACGTGCCAAGGAGCCAGACATGCAAAGGAAGTTCTATTGCATTTTGGGTGGTGGGACTTCAGAGGTGTTTGCCTATGCTAATCTTATACCTGGGTCTTGCCCTGACATGTCTGCTTACGCTAATCTTGTACCAAGGACTTGTCTGGACATGTTTGCCAAGGTTAAAGTAGTGCAACCCCTGTCTACCCCTCCCCTTTGGTGACATGTCAGTGATGTAGCAATGATGCTGTACGAACCGTATTCTGGGATATGGTGGGAAAGTTTTAAAAGTCTTTGTCACCCCATCCTCGGGGTTCAAAATTCCTCTTTGAACCTGTTGCGCAATAAACTTTGGTCTACAGCTATTTGCTCCGGTTGGTGGCTGGACCCCTTCCTTTATTCCGCAGGGAACCGCGGGCTCTGCCCAACGAGCTGGGTGACTGAGCAGCCTCACACCTAGATTTTTCCGTAACACTCAGGTGGTGAATTCTGAGCCTCTGAGGCCCCAAACCCAGCATGCTGCCCTCAGGTACAGTGGATGGTGTTGTCCCATAGTCTCTCTCTCTCTCTCTCTCTCTCTCTCTCTCTCTCTCTCTCTCTCTTTCTTTCTTTCTTTCTTGGAATACTGCCACTAGTCAGCACCATTTATGGTCAGAACTACAGCGGTATCTGATCGTCTTCTAACCTCCGACTTTTGTTCTTGACTAATGAAAACATTCTTGGCAAATGCTTTCACTCTGGTTCGTCTTGTGCTGGTCCGAGAATTTCACCTCCCAGCCATCCCTCTTAATCATGGCCCCAGTTCCAAAAACTTACAAAACAGAACTGGAGTCCCATAGCCACTGTCTGAAGTAAGGTGGGGTGGGAATCTTTTCTGTTGCCTCAAAGTAGCAAATGACTCGGGCCAACGTGGCCTGGTGCCTCAAATCCATATTTGTTGTGTTGGTCCAGCACAACGGGATGCCTCCATCTGCCCCAGCTGCAACAAAACATGTCTGTCCAGCATCGGTCTCTACAGCCACAGCAGGAACCACAACCTTCCAACGGCTTTACTTCACCCCCAAAGGCTCACTCCTCCATTGTCTTCCAAAACAGATAGATGCCAACTGCCAACTGGTCTTGACCGCACTGGAAGTACTCGCTGAATTTTTAGGGGCATGCATGAGCACTGTCCTCTCCTAATAAATTAAATTAAATATTTGCAATAAAAAGTAATCAGGCACTGGGAAGTTCAGAAGCAAAGACCCGGGTGCAACAGCCCTCTCTCCACTTCTGATTCCCACAGACTGCTATTCAAAGGCATATTGCTTTCGACCGTGGAGGCAGAACGTTGCTGTCATGGCTAGCAGCTATTGATCGCGACTGCTGCTGTGAAATTGGCTAGCTAAGAGGGCGAAGTTTTCTGATTTTGCATGTCCGTGTAGAAATCTGATTTCTAACATTAGCCCAAACATTTGTGGGTGTACTTGAATGCGGGAGGATGTGCGAGTGTGGGGGAATTTGAAACCGAAAGGCCACTTTGCGGCGCTTCTGTGCAACGCTCAAATGTTTTCACAAAGGGATCCTCTGTTGTCCCTGCGCCATGGAACTGTCAATGTGTCGAAAGAGCCTCCTACTAACAAGAGACGAAGAAAAGCAAAGTGTTCGCATGCGGAGTCACACGGATGAAGTCATAGGTTGGCATAGCGGCCGCCAATGTTGACCGTGTTCAATGGCCATCTGTGAGCAGCCGACTTAAGCTAGGGAAAGATGCAAGCATAAAGGCCCTGAGTGTCCACCTCTGCTTGGCATTCCAAAAAGAGAGGTTTGTTTCCTGAATGGTACAAAGGATGCATTCTTGCAACATTATTATTATTATTATTTAAAAACTGGCTGGAAGGAAATCAAACGTTTGTGGGGCCGCTGGAGAGAAGCAGCAATTCACAAACTCTACAAGTTGTTGTTGTTGTTGTTGTTTTGTACTGCAAACGCAACAACTAAACTCACGGCAATAACTCTATCTGGCATGAGATTCCCATTAAGAAATCAAGTTTGTGGACCTCTTGCATGCTGTAAAAACACCTCTGTCCTTTCTCCCTCTTTTTATGGAACTCATTTCATTCCCACCAAATTCCAGATTACCTGAAAACATAAATCAAAATGTATTATTACACAGAATGCCGTTCTGCAATGTACATCACTCTGGCAATCGGAATTAATTGCTTTTTGCAACTGTTGTGGGAGGAGGTGAGACCACTGATTATTGGCTCCATAGAGAGATTTTCAGACAGGTTCTGTAGCTAGCATATTAGTTTACGCTAGTAGGACTACAAGAAGTTTTGTAAGGAAAAATATATGAAACATTGCAAAGTACAGGAAGAATAGAGATATTAGTTATGAGATTTAAATGTAATAGTGGAAGTAAGAAATGTATATTAAGTGAATAGATTGGGAAATTTTTCAGATGTGATTGATGGAAGTCCAAAAAAATGGTATAAGATATGAAAGTATGTTTAATTACTGTTGAAAATGATAGGTTGAAAATTAATAAAAAAATATATTTTTAAAAAAAGCATATTAGTGGCTGGCGGTGAACCTAGGCATCTCAAGTTCAAAACTGTGTCCATCACTGTCAGGAGATGTTGACTGACACTTTCACAAACATATTGTTCTGCCCTGGCAAAGGGAGGACAAAATATGCTGGGCCTTTTTCTTCTTGAAGCCAGCGATTAATCTGCCAGCGCAGGTCAGCTAAGGGGGAAGATGAAAGGACAATGGAGGGAAGGGGGGAAATTATTCTTGGGATCCGTGCCTGGTACTGGAAGGGGGAACCTATGCAAAGTGTAACACAATCGCTTCATTCATAACTCCTTCATTAACAGCTCCCCGCCTGCCAGCCTGACAGAAACAGCTCCCTCCCTTTTTAATGACCAAGTGACAGAGCAGGATTGGGAAAACAACAACAAACTTTTAATTGGCAAGTACACAGGACGCCCTGTTCATGAGCGCTCTTCCTTACTCCTTCCAAAACGGTGTGTTAAAACAGCAAAACTCACCTTACACACTGCTACGTGACATGGAAAGTTTTCAGAAACTTTCGGCTCGGCTCAGGGGCGAGGGAGCGTGTTGTGTCAACACCCGGCCAAGCGCTCAAGAGACGGGAGAGGAAGCCGTGCCGTGCGTGAAGCTGAATCGAAACAAACCTTGTGATTTGATTAATTCCAATTAAATGCCGCTACGCAGAGCCAGACTGAACGTGATGGCGGCCGATGCTTTGAGAAGAATCAGGTCACTGCTTGCAGAATCCCTATGGACCGGGGAGAGGGGATCTTCAAAAGCGCTGGAATGAGTGCTTGTCCCCTAAAACAGACTCTCCCCACCCAAAATGTCCAGCACTGCATTTTGCACATCCTTGTTGTGTTTTCAATTGCCTCTGCTTTATAGGAATTCAGCACGTCTCATATTGGGTGACTCTACGCATCACACTGGGCTTAGGCAATACCTCAGTGGTAGAACTCATGCTGTGTATTCAGAAGATCCCAGTGCAATGCTCAACATCTCCAGCCAAAAAGGGATTTCAGGGTAGCAAGGCTGGGAGACGGGTCTTTTTCTGAGGCTCTGGAAAGCCATCATCAGTCAGACTTGAAGGACCTGCCCAGGCCTGACTTAGTATAAAAAGGAACTTCGTGTGTTCAGCACAGTTATTGCAGATGCAGTAAAACAAACATTATTGAGTGGATAATATACATACGGATACGGCAGAAATTTGATTCAGTTTGCCTTTAAAGGTAAAGCTGCCTAATTTGCACTGTCTGAAACACTACATAAATGTAATAAAATTTACTAAACAGCCATCCTTCAAAATTCGCACTTCTCTGAATTTTGCAATGCAATTCTTCAGCCAGATAATACGTATAAGCATGCATTAAAATGCATATGTTAGTGAGAATAACATGCAAAACTGCATTATATCTGGGGAAATTGCTTTGCAAAAATAAATAAATGTGTATCTTAGCAGAAAGTTGTGCTGATTAATTTTCTTGAGGACTTTTTTTTTTTAATTGCAAAACGGATTGAGGACAACTGAGTTTAAGATTGGGGCAATGAGAAAGCGAGAGGAACTGAAATTGGCAGGTTCACTCATTCCTAGACCTACATGAGACCTGTGAAGACACCTGTGAAGTTGAGGCCCTTTGACAAGTGCATCCATGTGCTCAAAGACATGCATAAGTCACCCGCAGTTCATGCGTCTGCTGTGGGTAGCATTATCAGTGCATCGATGGCAACGATCAAATTTACAGCCTGAACATTGGAAACTGCCTTACCCCGAGTTGGACCACTGGCCAACCTGGCTCAGTACTGTCTAGACTGAATGGCAGCAACTTATCCAGGGTTCCAGGCCTTGAGGACTCAGCTACTCAGCGTTTCATATGTGTTATAACACTGTGACAGCAGTCCTGAAATTAAAAGGCGCCTGCTCCTTGGGAGAAAGGCGATGGCAAACCTAGACAGCATCTTGAAAAGCAGAGACATCACCTTGCCAACAAAGGTCCGTATAGTTAAAGCTATGGTTTTCCCAGTAGTGATGTACAGAAGTGAGAGCTGGACCATAAAGAAGGCTGAGTGCCAAAGAATTGATGCTTTTGAATTATGGTGCTGGAGGAGACTCTTGAGAGTCCCATGGACTGCAAGAAGATCAAACCTATCCATTCTGAAGGAAATCAGCCCTGAGTGCTCACTGGAAGGACAGAGCCTGAAGCTGAGGCTCCAATACTTTGGCCACCTCATGAGAAGAGAAGACTCCCTGGAAAAGACCCTGATGTTGGGGAAGATGGAGGGCGCAAGGAGAAGGGGATGACAGAGGACAAGATGGTTGGACAGTGTTCTTGAAGCTACCAGCATGAGTTTGACCAAACTGCGGGAGGCAGTGGAAGACAGGAGTGCCTGGCGTGCTCTGGTCCATGGGGTCACGAAGAGTCGGACACGACTAAACGACTAAACAACAACATAACACTGTGACACCAGGTGGCGCTGTGGAGTCCCGTCTTTCGCCAACGTGATTTCCCATAATGAAGTTTACAATGCGTTTTCCTGAAGCGCTTTTTTGATCCAGCCCGAGTCTTTCCCAGCCTTACCCGGAGATGCTGGGAACTGAACCCAGGACCTTTTGCGTGCAAAAGCTTGTGTTGTACGGCTGAGCTACCTACTGCCCCCCTCCCCCAAGTGTGGAGTCACTCTAAATTTGGTACGTGGTTCTAAATGCGGAGGAAACAATATTTGCATTTGTCGAGTTGCTCTACGCAGAGGAGCCGCTTGAAATAAATTAACTTAACAAGCAGAAAATAGGAGCCAGGGCTTTGTTTGTTCCACTGATGCATAGGCTGAACTCCGGCCTATTTTAAGTGCAATGATCCACTGATAATTACCTCCTGCCATGTCTGAGTTTCACAACTGAATGCATTCCCAGAACATTAAACCTCCTTGTTACAACATCAGGGCTACCCTCATCATCGCGGCTAGAAATTGACCTGTGAGTGCATGTTGCAGATGGGATCACTATACAGTACATCCCTTATTTTAAGGAACACCATCTTGCTGCATTAGCTTACCCATGCTTTAAATTCACTTTTATTTATCCGATAGGCCCTCTGTCTATGGGTGGTGCATAACAGTGGTAGGGGGTTACTTTTTTGGGGGGGTATAACACTGAGAGTCTGTTGGCTTTTTGAAACATGGGGTAGCTGGATCTGATTTTGCAGTTTGCAGCTGTTTGGAAAATGAAACTGAAATGAAAAAGATCTCTTTTTATTCTTATTACAGGGGGCTGATGCCGCCTTCATTCCTTGCCAACCTCCCACAACCCACCTGGAAACCATATCCTGACTGCTGCTCTATGTTCCTACATCCTTGCTTTAGTCAAACATCTGCTGTTGTTCACAACAGCCATTTTAAAACCTTTCTGCTCTTTTTGCTCCTGCCTGAACATTTTGGAAATCCAGGACTGTGATGCAGAACTACAAATCTGCCCATGGGGGCTGTGTGATGATGTTATGTATATAGGAGGAGAAGCATGTGTCTGCAGGGGTTAAACTGCCAGGTGTTTAAAAAATAATAAGTGTATCACTCATAATGTTGGGTGTTATATTCAACTGTGTGAAGAGGTAGTACAGTGGTACTACCTCTTACTTACCTCAGGTTAAGTACTTAATTCGTTCCGGAGGTCCGTTCTTAACCTGAAACTGTTCTTAACCTGAAGCACCACTTTAGCTGATAGGGCCTCCTGCTGCTGCCACACCACCAGAGCACGATTTCTGTTCTCATCCTGAAGCAAAGTTCTTAACCTGAAGCACTAGTAGAGTCTGTAACCTGAAGCGTATGTAACCTCAAGCGTATGTAACCTGAGGTACCACTGTACCTGAACTTTCTTTTTTCCTCCCCTCCCCTCCCCATCCCAATTCCTTTTCCTTTTAGATTCCTTTTAGATTGCAAGCCTGAGAGCAGGAACTGCCTTTTCACTGAGAATTGTAGACTGCACTGGGAGCCTTTTCGAGGCTGAATATTGGGATTAAAAAAGATGAATATTGGGATTAAAATGCTTCAAATAAATTAAATGACAGTCACAATGCACTTAAACCGTTTTTTTAAACCTACAGAAGAGCCGTGGTGAGGAAAAAAACGGTAAAGCTCCCAAGAAAATATATGTGCAAACGAGGGTTGTATTTTTCTGAATTCTTCAGAACTACCTCTAATAAATATTGCAAAAGGACCAAACAGCTGAACAAGCAGCATGGTGCCATCTCTCCAATCTCCATCTTGGATCCAGAGTGCCTTGAGATTCAGTAGTGGGTGGGAAGTGAAGCTGTCTTAAACTGTGAGGAAGAACAGCATGGCAAAATAAATAGAAAGCACAGATAGAGAGAGAAGGAGATGAATTCCGCTTTCTTATATTCATGCTTCTTATTCATTCATTTGTTACCTTCTCAAAGGGAGTGGGCAGTGTTTGCCTAAGTATTTAGTAGGCCCTAGGTCTATTGGCGCTGTGGGTTAAACCACAGAGCCTAGGACTTGCTGATCAGAAGGTCGGCGGTTCGAATCCCCACGACGGGGTGAGCTCCCTTTGCTCAGTCCCCGCTCCTGCCAACCTAGCAGTTCAAAAGGACGTCAAAGTGCAAGTAGATAAATAGGTACCACTCCGGCAGGAAGGTAAACGGCATTTCCGTGCGCTGCTCTGGATCGCCAGAAGCTGCTTAGTCATGCTGGCCACATGACCCAGAAGCTGTACGCCGGCTCCCTCGGCCAATAAAGCGAGATGAGCGCCACAACCCCAGAGTCAGCCACGACTGGACCTAAGGGTCAGGGGTCCCTTTACCTTTAACTTTAGGACTATTCTGGAAAAGTGGTGGGGAGGGCTGCTCCGATCAACTCCATCCCCTGTTTTGGAGCTTCCTCAAGACATTGAGTTAGCTTCTGTAGAAGGAAACAGAGCAGTGAATTAGACAGGCCTATGTCTGCTTCAGCGAGGCAGTTCTGGTGTTTGTGCGGTCATGTTTCTCAACAAGCAACGTTAGAAATGAGAGATAATGAGATCCCTGTAGATATCTATTCTCCGAGGCTTACCTGGCGGTGCCAAGCTTTCAGGTAGCCCAGCTGCGCTGAGAAGCTGGTCAGCTTACAGGTGAGCAGTTGCCAGGATATCATCGTGATGAATGGGTTTTGGCAAAGGCACGCACCACTTCGTATGCCTCTCAAGCTCTTAGAATAAACGCTCCTCTTGTTGCTCGTTCGGAACCATGTGAAAAAGGGTACTTGGAAAAAAAATTAAAATAAATGCAGAACCGTTTCGTTTGTAACCTGTTACCGAGGTGCTGTCTAGGTTTGTCATTACTTTTCTCAACCTAGACAGCATCTTAGAAAGCAGAGACATCACCTTGCCAACAAAGGTCCGTATAGTTAAAGCTATGGTTTTCCCGATAGTGATGTATGGAAGTGAGAGCTGGACCATAAAGAAGGCTGATCACTGGAGAATTGATGCTTTTGAATTATGGTGCTGGAGGGGACTCTGGAGAGTCCCATGGACTGCAAGAAGATCAAACCTATCCATTCTGAAGGAAATCAGCCCTGAGTGCTCACTGGAAGGACAGATCCTGAAGCTGAGGCTCCAGTGCTTTGGCCACCTCATGAGAAGAGAAGACTCCCTGGAAAAGACCCTGATGTTCGGAAAGATGGAGGGCACAAGGAGAAGGGGACGACAGAGGACGAGATCGTTGGACAGTGTTCTCAAAGCTACCAGCATGAGTTTGACCAAACTGCGGGAGGCAGTGGAAGACAGGAGTGCCTGGCGTGCTCTGGTCCATGGGGTCACGAAGAGTCAGACATGACTAAACGACTAAACAACAACAACCGCGGTGCATTTTACACTGTGATCAAGAAGATTAACTACAGCACCAAGAAACCAGGAGTTGCTCTCAGCAGACGTGTGGGTTTTTTCTTTTTTGCATTAGGCTGGTTTCCACACACAAACACAGGCTTCCTGTATGCTCCTTCCATGCAAGTAAGAGACACAAGCAAGTAAGAGGATGCAAAGCAGGGCTTGTGAAGGGGTATGGCTTGGGGAAAGTCCCGAGGGCCAGATAGAAAGCTTTCGAGGGCCGCATTCGGCCCCTGACGCCTGAAAACAACCCCTTCCCCCACTGGGTTAAAGCTTCTTTGTCCTTTAGCCATAATCCTGATCTGGCTCCCTCCCCGGGCTGGTTATTTGCTTCATAAAAAAGATCGATTATACATCAGCAAACCACATGAGAAACTTTGCATCTCGTTTCCCCCCTCCTGACTGTGCCCTGGCTCTGTCCATCATGGGCATAGCCAGGATTTTTTGGGGGGGGAACATTTGGCTTTTTGTGGGGTGGCAGAACTGACCTGATTGTTCAGTTAGTTAAATATTTCTATTGATTTACTTGATCCAGGGGGGCAGTTGCCCCCCCTGTCCTGCATTGGCTACACCCATGGGCTTTAGCCCCAGTTGAAATAAAAACACCGGAAGCATGTGGTCCTTACAGAGTAGCTATAATGCCATGTTTGTCCTGGTATCAGAGCAAATGCCATTGCAGTATCAATTGGCATGATTTATAAGTCATGGCTTTAGCAGATGGGGTCTATTTTAGCAAGGCAGCTGCCTTGTTCCTCATTAACCCTTTGGCGGGTTTAGGCTGCCAGAGATGTGCTCATGCATCTGTTTGTGACGCTGGTGCCACACGTCGGGTTCCTAGCCCCTTGCTTTGGGATAGTGTGGGTTGAGAGAGAATGTCCCACCATCCTGCAATGCAATTGATGGCTAAGTAGGAATTCCTATTCAGGTCTCTAGCATTCTGCACTAGCTCTAGATTTCAGAAGAAGAGCAGGGAAGTCTCTAGAACAGTTATTGCATTGTTGAAATACTGCAGCAGGAATGGGGAATGTGTGGCCCTCCTTAAAGGTAAAGGTCTGGTGGTGGCCGACTTTGGGGTTGCGGCGCTCATCTCACTTTATTGGCCGAGGGAGCCGGTGTACAGCTTCCGGGTCATGTGGCCAGCATGACTAAGCCGCTTCTGGCAAACCAGAGCACCACACGGAAATGCCGTTTACCTTCCCGCCGAAGAGGTACCTATTTATCTACTTGCACGTTGATGTGCTTTCGAACTGCTAGGTTGGCAGGCGCTGGGACCGAGCGCTGGGACTGAGCAATGGGAGCTCACCCGGTCGCGAGGATTCGAACCGCCAGCCTTCTGATCGGCAAGTCCTAGGCTCTGTGGTTTAACCCACAGCGTCACCCGCGTCCCTATGGCCCTCCTTACATGGGCAGAATCCAACTCCCACCATCACTGGTTGGAGCAGATGTGGCTTGCAGTCTGTCAACATCTGTACGGCCACAGGTTACCTGGAATACTGTGTCCAGTTCCAGGCACCACAATTTAAGGAGGATGTTGACCAGCTGGGATGTGTGCAGAGGAGGGCGACCAAGATGATCAAGGGTCTAGAAACCAAGCCTTATGAGGAATGGTTGAGGGAGTTGGGTATGTTCAGCCTGGAAAAGAGGAGACTGAGAGGAGATATGATAGCCACCTTCAAATATCCCAAGGACTGATACATGAAAGATGGAGTAAGCTTGCTTTCTCCTCCTCCGAAGGACCAATGGCTTCACGTTACAGGAAAGGAGATTCTGACTAAACATCAGGAAGAACTTTCTGACAGTAAGAGCTGTTCAACAACGGGATGGACTCCCTCAGGAGGTTATGGACTCTCCTCCTCTGGAGATTTTTAAGCAGAGCTTGGATGGCATTCTGTCATGGATGCTTTAGATGAGATTCCTGCATTGCAGGGGATTTGACTAGATGACCCTTGGGTCCCTTCAAACTCTACAATTCTAGGATTTTATGAAGCAATCTTTGGAAAATACTGACCAAATAACCAGTAATGCTATGTGTTCTCTGAGCTTCTGAGGAAACAGACTAATCCTATAAGGATTTAAGAAGAGTCCTACTGAATCAGACCAAAGGCCTATCTAATCCAGCATTACATTGTTGCAGTTGCAAACCAAATACCTGTGGGAAGTCCAGTTTCTGGTTTCGTGTGTGCATATGTATGCAAATCAAAAGTAAGTCCCATTGAATTCAACAAAACTCACTTTCTAGTTGAGAATGCTCAGGATTGCAGGTCTGAGAACTGCTTGCAAACAGATGTCTTCCTTCTGGCACCTTGCATTTTGTTTATCTTGCTTCCTTGCTCTGGAGTGCTTTGGGAATTGTTTGTTTAGCTCAAGTTCCAGCAAGATCCATAAATAGGTCATGGGCGACTTCCTCACGCACCCTCCCAAATACGGGTTAGGCTTCCAAGGGTTTTTATACAACCCAAGCAGAATTTCTCGAGAAGAAATCACAGGGTGAAATCCAGCCTCTCTTAAAACCAACGGGGCTTCTTCTTTGATCTTGACAAGAGGGAGATAACAGCCTTCCAAAGTCCATCTGAAATATATTCAGAGTCGAAAGTGGATTTCATGCTCTTTATTCAGTTCATAGTGGTGAGGAGGAAGGGGAGTTTCCCCAAAGTATCTGCTTTATATACATTATTTACACAATGGGCTGCACGTGATTGGCTAATTCCGGAATTCTCCTGTAGGCCAAAGAGGTTGTGGATTCACTTCCATCTGGAGCTGGATTGGGTGGCTCCTGCAGACCAATCATACTGCTGCATTTTGGATCCTATTCAACTCAGTACATAACACCATCCTTATAGAATGCAGCAGCTGGGTTGGTGAGGCTTCCTGGGCTGTAACTCTGAGAACACTTATAGGGTCAAGAGTGGGGAACATCCTTCAGATCGAGGGTCAAATTCCCTTCCAAAGTACCTTGTGGGCAGCGGGAGACACATGGCAGCTCTGGGCAGAGAGTCAGCAAAAGTATGCAGGGCAATGAATGCAAAATTTACATCTGTGCAAAGTCGCAGAGAAAATAGTTACCCTCCACCGAGTGGTGAAAGCAAGAAAGTGCAGAGGAAACCTAGAAGCCAGTACAGTGGTACCTTGGTTCTCAAACTTAATCCGTTCCGGAAGTCCGTTCCAAAACAAAAGCATTACAAAACCAAGGCACACTTTCCCATAGAAAGCAGTGCAAAACGGATTAATCCGTTCTGGACTTTTAAAAACAACCCCTAAAGCAGCAATTTAACCTGAATTTTACTACCTACCGAGACCATTGATCCATAAAATGAAAGCAATAAATCAATGTGCTGTACTATAAAATAATTAAGACAGTATTGTAGATGATAAAAAAAAAATTAAAAAATTCCTTACCTGCACTGATGATAGTCATTGTTTGGATGACTTTTATATCCATTTCCGCAGTCTATCTATCAGTAGCTGAACTGAGTTCCACACAAAAACAAATTAACTGAAAAAGCCTCAGAAACAAACACGCCAAAGAAATAGCAAAAACAAAAGCGCCAAATTTAATCCGTTCTGGAAGTCTGTTTGACTTCCGAAATGTTCAAAAACCAAGGCACAGCTTCTGATTGGGGCAGGTGCCCTGGAAACAATAGCCGACAGCCACATTGGACGTTTGGCTTCTGAAAAGCATTAAAAAAATAGAACACTTACTTCCGGGTTTTCAGCGTTTGAGAACCAAAGCGTTTGAGAACCAAGGTACCACTGTACTGTATTCTTTGCACGTTGGATAGAGTTGCACTCCTGTGTTTTATTGTAACTGTTGAGATAAATTAACAAACCCTTTGTGAGCTAGCTACCCTCAGTAAGAGCACTGATGCTGGTCTGTGCCAACCATATCATGTGGAAATGCCTCAGACTCTTAATCTCAGGGACGTGGGTTCAAGCCCTATGTTGTGCTAAATATTCTTTTAGTGACCTCTAGGTAGCAGGGGTCACAGATCTGGTCAGGGAGAGGGAAAACTTTATTCCTTGTTTATTTATTGCACTTATAACCCACCTGTTTTCATCCAAGGAGCTCAAGCTGGTGTACATGGTGCTCTCTCTTCTCATTTTAGCCAAACAACCTTGTGTGGTAGTTTAGGCTGAGAGGCAGGGACTGGCTCAAAGGAGCTTCATGTTTGGGTGGGGATTCGAACCCTGGTCTCCCAGAGCCTAGTCGGACACTCTAAGTAATAATAATAATAATAATAATAATAATAATAATAATAATAATAATAATAATAATAATAATAATTTATTATTTATACCCCGCCCATCTGGCTGGGCTTCCACAGCCACTCTGGGCGGCTTCCAAAAAAATATTAAAAGACTGCAATACCTCAAACATTAAAAGCTTCCCTGAACAGGGCTGCCTTAAGATGTCTTCTAAAAATCTGGTAGTTGTTGTTCTCTTTGACATCTGGTGGGAGGGCGTTCCATAGGGAGGGCGCCACTACCGAGAAGGCCCTCTGCCTGGTTCCCTGTAACTTGGCTTCTCGCAGTGAGGGAACCGCCAGAAGGCCCTCGGTGCTGGACCTCAGTGTCAGGGTAGAATGATAGGGGTGGAGATGCTCCTTCAGATATACTGGACCGAGGCCGTTTAGGGCTTTAAAGGTCAGCACCAACACTTTGAATTGTGCTCGGAAACGTACTGGGAGCCAATGTAGGTCTTTCATTTTATATGGTCTCGGCGGCTGCTCCCAGTCACCAGTCTGGCTGCCAAGTTCTGGATTAGTTGTAGTTTCCAGGTCACCTTCAAAGGTAGCCCCATGTAGAGCACATTGCAGTAGTCCAAGTGGGAGATAACTAGAGCATGCACCACTCTGGTGAGCCCGCCCCCTGTCCCCCCAAAACAGTACTTCTGTCTTGTCGGGATTCAATCTCAATCTGTTAGCCGCCATCCATCCTATGCACTATGCCACACAGGTGAAAGGGAGAGAATCTCTTTAAGAAGGGGAGAGACAACTGAAGAGATGAACTTGTCTCCTGCAGAATGCTTTTTGCTGGATTGCTAAACTTTACTGGCTGAACTGCTGAACTCCAGCTAGGTGGGGAGAACCTTAGAGCAGGGATCAGCAAACTTTTTGAGCAGGGGGTCAGTCCACTGTCCCTCAGACCTTGTGAGGGGCCGGACTATATTTTGAAGGAGGAAAAAAGAACGAATTCCTATGCCCCACAAATAACCCAGAGATGCATTTTAAATAAAAGGACACATTCTACTCATGTAAAAACACACTGATTCCCAGACTGTCCAGGGGCCGGATTTAGAAGGCGATTGGACCAATTCGGCCCCCGGGCCTTAGTTTGCCTTAGAGCTTGGAGCTGCAGTCACAGTAGCCTCTCTGCTGCCACCTGCTGGAGTTCTTTCTTGCAACGCGTCCATCCCCACCTTGCTGCTGCAGCCTCTCTGCTGCCACCTGCTGTGCCTTACTGAAATGCACCTCAGTTGCTGCTGCAACCTCTCTGCTGCCACCTGCTGGAGTTCTCTCTTGCATTGTACCCAAGTCGCTGCTGCAGCCTCTCTACTGCCGCCTGCTGGTCAGGGTTCCCACAGACTTCCTATGCATTAGCTGGACCTTGGGAGAAGATGGGACATTCCAGACTAAAATATATTTTTGTGCTGCATTGTTCATCTCTTGATCCACACCTGCTTGCTAGTGAGCAGCGTTCAATGGGAGCGTGTGCATATTATGTGTGAAAGGATTGCCACTCAGATATCCAAACTGGAGTCACTGGTTTCCTAAAGTGGAGGCTTGAGCCAGGACTTAATTAAATAAGAATATCCCCAAGATGCTGAACCCACTGGCCCTGAGTGCCGGCCAAAGTGTACATTTGCAACAGTTGTTGTTGTTGTTGTTTAGTCGTTTAGTCATGTCAGACTCCTCATGACCCCATGGACCAGAGCATGCCAGGCACTCCTGTCTTCCACTGCCTCCTGCAGTTTTGTCAAACTCATGCTGGTAGCTTCGAGAACACTGTCCAACCATCTCGTCCTCTGTCGTCCCCTTCTCCTTGTGCCCTCAATCTTTCCCAACATCAGGGTCTTTTCCAGGGAGTCTTCTCTTCTCATGAGGTGGCCAAAGTATTGGAGCCTCAGCTTCAGGATCTATCCTTCCAGTGAGCACTCAGGGCTGATTTCCTTCAGAATGGAGAGGTTTGATCTTCTTGCAGTCCATGGGACTCTCAAGAGTCTCCTCCAGCACCATAATTCAAAAGCATCAATTCTTCGGCGATCAGCCTTCTTTATGGTCCAGCTCTCACTTCCATACATCACTACAGGGAAAACCGTAGCTTTAACTATACGGACCTTTGTTGGCAAGGTGATGTCTCTGCTTTTGAAGATGCTGTCTAGGTTTGTCATTGCTTTTCTCCAAAGAAGCAGGCGTCTTTTAATTTCGTGACTGCTGTCACCATCTGCAGTGATCATGGAGCCCAAGAAAGTAAAATCTCTCACTGCCTCCATTTCTTCCCCTTCTATAGTTCTACATATAACCCCCTCTACCCTCTATCCAGTGAAGCAGGAGGCATTCAAGGGTGTAGTCTAGCTGGACGGAAAAAAACACTCAAGGTGGGGGTATGAAGCAAGGTCACTAGTATGGGTGGCTGGGGAACTTCTGTGGCCCAGGGACCAGATAGAGGGCTCTCAGGCCTGAGGTTCCCCACCCCTGTAGTAGTTGATAAGTTGCATTGAACTGAATCATAGAATCATAGAATTGTATAGTTGGAAGGGACCCCAAGGGTCATACAGTCCAACCCCCTGGAAAGCAGTAATCCTACCCACAGCCATCCCTAGGTGGGCTCGAACCACCAACCTTCTGGTCTAACAGCCAGGCACACTGACTCACTGAGCAACAGGAGGTATAGGATAATGACACTGACTTCTGAGTAATCATGATGTACTGAGCTGAATCCTAGAACAATAGGATCCAGAATGCAGCAGTCTGATTAGTCTGTAGGAGCCACCCAATCCAGCTCCAGGTGGAAGTGAATCCGCAACCTGATTGGCCTGCAGGAGCAGCCAATCAGGCTCCTGGATGAAGTGAATCAGCGACCTGATTGGCCTGCAGGAGCAGCCAATCAGGCTCCTGGATGAAGTGAATCCACAACCTGATTGGCCTGCAGGAGCAGCCAATCAGGCTTCTGGAGGAGGTGAATCCGCAACCTGATTGGCCTACAAGAGCAGCCTAGAATTCACCAATCACGCAGGGCTCATTGTGTCAATAATATATATATAGCTGGACGTTTTGGGGAAAGTTTCCTTCATTGCTACTAAGAGCTGAATAAAGAGCATGAAATTCACACTTGACTCCGAGTATATTTCACGTGATTAGGTTCCTTTACGTGTACTCAACTAAGCGAGCCCTCACGCTGTTATCCGTAGCTTAAATGCTATGCACACGTACTTTAGTGTAAGTCTCACTCAGTGAAGTGGGACTTCCAAGTAAGAATTTTTAGGATCAGCTGCAAAGGGGTCCACCGCCCACCCTGACTCCTTTGTTTGATTTCTCAGAAGTTTTCAATCAGGCTTGGCTGTGCTCAGCACAATTTATAAATATTTGAATAAACAAGTAATTAAAAGTTAAGACAAACGAGGGTAATAACCGACTTTATGGCGGGCATAATTCAGCGGAGTTTAATTGAACTGTCTGAGCTTGCTTGGGGACAAGAATCCCAATGTCATATGTTCCTTTTGCATTTCTGTCTAGCCTCTTCCCCAAGTTAAGATGTGTTCAGTTCAGAGCTAATATATGCTTCGAAAGGTGTGGGGCGCATTGGCAGCTATCAATGAAAGCCGGGGGGGGGCACGCATTTATTGAACGCAATAGTTTACCTTGGAAGAACCTCTTCATCTGCAATGAATTCCCATCAGCTCAGTTTCTCTCTCTTTTTTAAAAATAATTTTTATTCGTTTTTACACACATTTTCCAGCATGTCATCCTTTTAAACATCATTTAAAAATCTTCGGCTATCACAGCCTATGACTTCCTTCAACCTCAACTGATGGTTTTCTAAAATCCTTTCTAATTATGCATTTTATTATTACAGTTATTGCTATAAATTCAAATCTTAATACCTATTCCTAATTCTTTTCACAATAATTTATATATTGCTCCTTACAAAACTTCTTTTAACCCTACAAACTTGACGATAATGCAACCAATCATTCACCATACATTTTACACCTTCCTATGCCTTTAGCTTCCATTGGTTCTCCATCTCTATTACTAATTGTTCATAGGTGGCCCAATTCTTACTCATACAGTATTTGTCTTTTTTACATGCGTTGCCTCAAGCAGCGAGAGCCACCATGGTGTCTTACGTTCTAATAGATTTCTCCCTTTGCTAATATGTTGTTCATTACTCCTTTCAAGGGTGCAATTAGGGTTTGACTCAATTTTTGGTAATATTTTGCTGGAACTCCATCCTGTCCTGGCGCTTTCCCCATTTTTAAATCTTTTATTGCTCGCTGTATTTCTTCTTCTACTACTGGTTCATTCAGTCGGTCTTTTTTCTCCTTCGGGATCTTTTGCACATTTTCTTTTTTCAAAAATTATTCTATTCCAGATGCATTTTCCTTCCCGGCCTTTTTGTACAACTGTTCATCCGCTCAGTTTCTCAGGAGCCTACATGCCTTCATTCAGATGCTGCTCAAATGACAACTCCCATTGTTTTCACTGCGCTGAATGTTTGATTGTAAGCTCCTTGGGGCAGGAAGAGACTCCAAGAATCATCTAGCCCAATCTCATGCAATGCAGGAATTTCAGCACAGGGTCTCCCATCCAATTTGCAGTGTTACCGGATCCTTTTTGGAGAGAAAGCTAGAATTCATATCTAATAAAGATGACTCATTAATCTTTTTTTTACTTCCATCAGCCCTCACTTTTGGCATAAACCCATCATCAGACAGCTGCATATTCCTGTATTGCAGGGGGTTGGACTAGATCATCCTCAGGATCCCGTCCAACTCTATGATTCGATGGTAGACCTATTTGAAATAATCAGACAGGGCATGCTCAAAAAAATACAGTGGTGCCTCGCAAGACGAAAAGAATCCGTTCTGTGATTCTCTTCATCTAGCGGTTTTTTCGTCTTGCAAAGCAAGCCCATTGACGGATTAGCGGATTAGCGCTATTAGCGGCTTATCGGATCAGCTGATAAGCGGCTTAGCGGCTTAGAAAAAGGGGGGGAGGGGAAAAAACCAGCAGGAACTCGCAAGACATTGTTGTCTTGCGAAGCAAGCCCATAGGAGATTCGTTTTGCGAAGCACCTCCAAAACGGAAAACTCTTTTGTCTAGCGAGTTTTCCGTCTTGCGAGGCATTCGTCTTGCGGGGCACCACTGTATACCATATTTTTTGTTCTATAAGGCACAACAAACCACAAGACACACCTAGTTTTTGGAGGAGGAAAACAAGAAAAAAAATATTCTGAATCTCAGAAGCCAGAACAGCAAGAGGGATTGATGCACAGTGAAAGCAGCACTCCCTCTTGCTGTTCTGGCTTCTGAGATAGCTGCGCAGCCTGCATTCGCTTCACAAGATGTACACACATTTCCCATTACTTTTTAGGACGGAAAAAGTGAGTCTTATAGAGCAAAAAATATGGTAAAGGCCTCTTTCTCTCCTGGTTCACCCACAGAACAATAAACACATCAGCACATTTCAAAGGATTCTCAGGAAAGGATGTATCAGGTATTAACAAGAAAAATGCTGAGCCTAGGTTAATGAAATGGACCAATTTTTAGAAAATCAATGCAGCAGTAGAAGGCAAATCCAGCACATGAACAGATTCCTTTGAAGCAAACCGAGCGAAAAATGGCCCTTTCTTGCTTCTATGGATTTTGGCAGCCAAACTGTGCAATGTCTCCCCGCTGAGAGAAAACAGCAAACAAGGAACAGCTACACTTTTATCCGTGTCATTAAAGAAAACAATGCTGTTGTTGTTGTTTTTTTAAAGACACGCCTGTGCAGTTGTTGTCAAGCTCTTTCAGCAACACATTTTTACTACAGCTAGTTTGCAATCAATATGACGGCCTGACCTCTTGACCACAAAGCCCAGGTATTTAAAAACATATAGAAATCATATAGAAAAACATACAGAAATCAAAACATACAGTTGTATGGTTTTGTATTTTTCTTGTTAGATCGTGTTGTGAAGTATGTGCAGATTGTTTAATGTTATTGTATATTTTTGTGGTTTATTCTTAAAGTTTTGTTTATGACTGTTCTATTTTTTGCTACTGTTAGAAGTTGGTTTTTTTAATGTTGTGAGCCACCTTTGGCATGATTTAATGGGGAAGAGGCAGACAAGTGAAGGGCAATGATGATAAATGATGGTGATGGAAGAGGCTTTGTAGGCCATTGAGTCCAGGGATGTGCAATGTGATGCCGCTGGACTACAACTCCCATCACCTCCGTCCATTGGCCATGCTGGCAGGGGCTGATGGGAGTTGGAGTCCAACAACATCTGGAGGACACCACATTGCCTGCATTGGCCAGAGGGCTAGAGTAGATCAGGAGTTGGTCTAGAGATCCTAGATTTGCTGTGCCTTGAAAGAAACAAACATGACAACAAGGAAGAAGTGTACACACTCCTCTGATGACCTCCAAACCATCCTAAATATCGTCACAGTAGCTTACAAAAAGCTTGGCCTGTCACTCAACATCCAAAATGCCAAAGTGCTATACAAACAAGCACAAAACAACACCTCTGCAGCGCTACAAATCCAAATCAGTAGTGTAACGTTGGAAAGTGTCAATCACTTCTC
Source organism: Podarcis bocagei (assembly GCF_964188305.1). NCBI lineage: Eukaryota > Metazoa > Chordata > Lepidosauria > Squamata > Lacertidae > Podarcis > Podarcis bocagei. The sequence continues at coordinate 99,151,916 of NC_138127.1, forward strand.
CTACCTGGGCAGTTACCTTTCCACAAGGGCCAACACTGGTGGTGAAATCCAGCATCACCTGAGCTCTACGAGTGTCGCTTTCTCCCAATTGAAGTGCGGAGTGTTTGAGGACTGGGACATTCACAGGGAAACCAAAATGCTTGTTTACAAAGCTATCGTACTACCAACCTTAAAGTACACTTGTGAAACATGGACCACTTACAAACACCATCTCCAACTCCTCGAAAGATTCCATCAACGGTGTCTCTGAAAAAAATTTACACATCACTTGGGAAGACAGGTGAACTAATGCCGTGTACAGTGGTACCTCAGGTTAAGTACTTAATTCGTTCTGGAGGTCCGTACTTAACCTGAAACTCTTCTTAACCTAAAGCACCACTTTAGTTAATGGGGCCTCCTGCTGCTGCCGCGCTGCCGGAGCACGATTTCTGTTCTCATCCTGAAGCAAAGTTCTTAACCTGAAGCACTATTTCTGGGTTAGTGGAGTCTGTAACCTGAAGCGAATGTAACCTGAAGCGTATGTAACCCAAGGTACCACTGTACTGAAAGAAGCAAAGATCACTAGTGTTGAAGCAATGATTCTTCAACATGAACTTGGTTGGATTGGTCATGTTGTTCGGATGCCTGATTATCATCTTCCAAAGAAATTCTTCCGAACTTAGAAATGGAAAGCATAATGCTGGTGGTCAACAAAAGAGGTTTAAAGACTCTCTCAAGGCAAATCTAAAAAAGTGTAGGATAAACACCGATAACTGGGAAACACTGGCCTGCGAGCACTCCAGCCTTTACCCAAAGGTGTCATGGACCTTGAAGACGCTCAGACTCAGGACTCAGGACGAAAGGAAGAAACATGCTAAGAGGAAGGTATGTTTGGCAAACCCTCACCGTGATCAACTCCCACCCGGAAACCTGTGTCCCCACTGTGGAAGGACGTGTGGATCCAGAATTGCCCTCCACAGTCACTTACGGACTCACCGTTAAGACCGTGTTCATGGAAGACAATCTTACTCGGCTACGAGTGATTTCCAAAGAAGAAGAGTTAATAACAACTGTTGCTTTGACTTATCTTTCCTGCACTTTTGTTGAGTTTTAGCCCCTCCAGAAAGCAATGGGTGGCAGCGTTAGGGGAAGTCCTGCAGGACAACCTAATAAAGCAGAATAAATCCACCACTTAGTCACTATCAGTGTAATGAACATGTGGCAGAAATGCACTTGCCATAAACACCTGTCTGGAGGGGCAGCAAAGTGGTTAATAGAAGAGACCCTTTGTCATGTGGGGCTTCTTGAATCACAGCTGTATTATGAGCAGGCAAGGCTAGTGGGACTGGGGTGGGCAGTGTTAGGGGCCAAGGAGCAAGGGAGAGGAATTTCACATCAATTCCAGCTAAATAACCTGTTCGCTGCCTGCAGGCTTCTAGCATAGCTAATTGCTATTGACAAACACATCATCCGTGAATATGCCTAATCCTTTATCAAAGCCATTTCAGCTACTGGCCTTTACAATATCCTTCAGCCTTGAATTATTTCAGTTTTAACTGTGGATTAGGTCGGTGGCTCCCAACTGGTGATCCACAGCCCCGGAGGGTCCTTGTAACTCACTCAGGGCTTCCATGGTACCATACACATAACAAAAACTACCACAGAGATTGTAGGAGTGCAAATATCCAGAGTGTGGGGTCAGATGGGATTACTATGAGGAATTATAAAATATGCATCAAGCCATTGCATCCGCTGTGAAAGCATGGCATTGACTGGGTTTAATTCATTGACAATTTCTGATCAAATCCCACAGCCCTCTGCATCTCTGGCCATTTCCTCTACTGTCCATTTCTCTTGCTTGACAAGTCACGTACTGCAGGCAGGCATCCTGGGTCATCAAAGATAGTGGGCAGCTTCTTTTGATGTAGCTTTTCTGATATGTTAATCTTAGGATGTTAATCTTAGGGCCAGGAAACAGATCTCACCTGAAAGTGACAATGATCACTGTCTTCCTGGCCATCCTTCTTATCATGTGTATTGTTTATGACCTCAGGGGTTGCTAAATGCACTCATTTGTAGTTTTGTTTTATTTACCCCATGCTTAATTAGTTTTGGTAGTTTAACTTTGTCCCCATGTGGGGTTTGTTGAAATGCTCAGAAGAAATCTGATTGGTTCTTACGAACACTCTGTAAAAAGTTCTTTTGTGAATAAAACGACCTGGGCCACAGGGTGGAGACAGATTATTATACGTACCCTTCCCACAGTCTTGCTGGTTCAAGCCTCTGTGTGTATTCTTATTAATCAGAGTTCAATCCTTCCTTTACTTTGAGAATGCCTCAGAGATGTCGAGATTTTCAAAAGCAGCTTGGCTCTTGAAAAACAGAGGGTCGACAGTGCTTAGTTAACTGGGAACCACTGGATTAGTTGAAAATAGTCTTTCCTTTTGAATGGTCTGGGTTTTCCCCCTGTCATAAGTTGTTATAATGTTATAAACCTTTTGCATACCAGGTGTGAACAACCAAACTCATTGTACATCACTGGGAGTATCCCGGTGTGATTGTTCTCGGAGTACTGCATATTTTCCTGGAGAGTCCCTCGCTCTCACACACTGTAAGTCATTTAGACAATATTTGCTGTAACTGAGCACACAACAGCATGCTCAGTCTTGACGAGAGACCAACTGCGAATGTCCAAAATGCTCAAGCTTCCCATTGGTTGCCATGGCATTCTCCCCCGCCCCCACCCTGGACCGTTTCATAGCAAACCCTCACCCTGAGACATTGACTTGCATTCAGTCCTAGCCAGGGGCAAAGTCAGAATACACATCAGGCGAGCCAGAAACATCCAACAGTCTGCTTTTTCATTGGTTACTGTACCCAGAGGGGAGTTTTAGCTTAATAAAGCCTTTGCAGGTTGAAAAAGAGATAACAGTGTCCCCAGTTTCTGCTAATATAAGCCAGCCAGCACAGCTGTGCTCATCTGAGCATTTAATATACCACAACGTGACTATATGCTACGTCTGTGTCTGTGAGGGCCCTCAAAGATATATTGATTTAAAAATATTCAAGTTTCAGAGAGAGAGCGAACAAGAGTGCAAGTCTGAACTCATCTTACAGTCATACATTGGGTTGAATGTGCTTCGGGTTGAGCATTTTCGGGTTGCGCTCTGGGGCAACCCGGAAGCAACGGAATGTGTTACTTGCGGGTTTTGCTGCTCGCACATGCGCAGATGCTCAAAATGACGTCACGCGTATGCGTGGAAGCGGCAAAACGCGATCCGCGCATGCGCAGACGCGCCGTCGCATCTTACGTTCCATTCAGGATCCTGAGGTACCACTGTATTTAGCAGAGAGAAAGAGAGAGAGAGAGAGAGAGAGAGAGAGAGAGAGAGAAAGAAAGAAAGAAAGAAAGAAAACTATCTAGTCATCTCACCTGCCTTGAAGCCTTCTGGCCAGTGATGTGTTTCACAGTACAGTGGTGCCCCGCAAGACGAATGCCTCGCAAGACGGAAAACCCGCTAGACGAAAGGGTTTTCCGTTTTGGAGGTGCTTCGCAAAACGAATCTCCTATGGGCTTGCTTCGCAAGACGACAATGTTTTGTGAGTTCCTGCTGGTTTTTTTCCTCCCCCCCTTTTTCTAAGCCGCTAAGCCGCTTATCAGCTGATCCGATCAGCAGATAAGCCGCTAAAAGCCGCTAAAAGCCGCTAATAGCGCTAAAAGCTAATCCTTCAATGGGCTTGCTTCGCAAGACGAAAAAACCGCTAGACGAAGAGAATCACAGAACGGATTCTTTTCGTCTTGCGAGGCACCACTGTACCTGGTTGACACCAATGTTTAAATTTAATTAGAATCTCATTAACATTATTTGAAAAACTCAAATTGCTTGTATTTAAAGGCATTGAGGACTTGCATTGAGTTTTTAGCTGTTTTACATTTTTATTTGGCCCTGCGTGTAAGAGAGCTGACCAGCTCTGGTTGCTGCTGCAAAAATTCTGACTTTGGTCCTGGTTCTGCTCATTTGATGTTTTGCATTGCACCTGGAAAGAAGGGAAGTTGTTGCCATGCCTTGAACCAGGCGTGGGGGACCTTTCCTAGACAAAGGCCACATTACCTTGGTGGAAACCTGCTGGGGGCCACATTCAAGTGCAGGGCTGAGCCAGATGCACACATAATTTAAACACCCTTAACACCCACATAGACTCACTTAATCACACACTTTCAAAAAGCTATTTCCCATGGAAAAAGAGACATATATTTAGATTGTTATGAGAAAAAAACTGCTCTTTCCCTTATGGGGTACCCAAGAGCCCTTTTGTAGGTTCTCTGTCGGTAGGAGAAAATAACAGAGACCAACCAGAGAATATTGAGAAGCAAAGCAGCTAGTAAGCCTGATCTTTATTAAAGCTGTTGCAAGAAGGTGCTCCCCCCCCAAGGGTGGGAGGAGGGACCCCAAGCCATGTGCGCAAGCCCTTATATAGACATTTTAAATTGCCCGCCCTGGAGTCCAAGGCCACCCCCAGAAACATCATACATACATCACAGAAGGGGCAGCCTACAACAGAAATCTGAGTGCGTTGTTTTTTTTCTTGTCTGCTAGGTTGCTTGATTGGATTACCTAGGCATCCTGGTGGGACGGGGGTGGTGCTGTGGTCTAAATCACTGAGCCTAGGGCTTGCCGATCAGAAGGTTGGTGGTTCAAATCCCCACAACAGGGTGAGCTCCCATTGCTCAGTCCCAGCTCCTGCCAACTTAGCAATCCAAAAGCAAATCAAAGTGCAAGTAGATAAATAGGTACCGCTCTGGCGGGAAGGTAAACGGCGTTTCCGTGCGCTGCTCTGGTTTCACCAGAAGTGGTTTAGTCAAGCTGGCCATATGACCCGGAAAAACTGTCTGCGCACAAGCGTCGGCTCCCTCGGCCAGTAAAGTGAGATGAGCGCCGCAACCCCAGAGTCGTTCGCGACTGGACTTAACTGTCAGGGGTCCTTTACCTTTACATTACCTAGGCATCCTGGCCACTCTTTTATTACTCAATTCCTGAATACGGGTCACAGTCACAGGCTCACACCCTATTCATAGCTTAGATGTGCCCTTAAGACAGGATTTGTGAAAGAGACAATGGGGAGATTTCCCATTTCCTTCAACCTTGCAGAGAAATATTTGAGGTCATTTTGGGAGAGAGAAAATGGTTTCAGGACTTCTCTGTGGGTTTCAGACATGTGGTTTACATATTTGTGTTTGCCTGGTACATTTATGAACATCTATTTTTTATATGTAAGACCTTAAAATTATTATAACAAGTTCTTAGTAACCAGAGGCGTAACAAAGTCAGGTGGTAGGCAGTGCGGATTTTTTTTTTGTCACATCCGCCCAGCAGTGCTGCCCCAGTCTCTGAAGGCACCTCTGCACCTTGCCAGCAATGTCTGGCCAAGCGAATGCCCCATGCGCATCCAGTGCATTCTCCGCCTGTCTGGGCTGGGTGGTCGGGCTGGTTCTGGAGGGGAAAGTGAGCTTCCTAGCCATGGGGGCAAGGGCAGGGGGGGAAGTTGTCCAATGGCAACAGCAGCTGCCTCCCCAACCTTAACCGAATAATCATGGTAATATGTGGGAAGTTTTTTTGGCGTGAACTGTAAGAATCTGATCTGATATTTTAAGCAATGTAGTTAATGTGTTGTTTGTTATGTTGTTTTAAGTGTGATGTGCAACTTGAAAATGAATAAAAATATTGTTTAAAAAGAAGATCACGTCTATATCTATGGCTATAAATGCAGTGGTTTTCTATCTAACTACATATATTAATTAACATAGCAAATTAAGGCCAATTATGTTATCACTAATTACTTTTGTTGTGAATGATCACTGTTTATGTTGCATACTTTAAACTCAACCACTTAAGAGATTTTCTTTACAATTAATTGGCATGCAAATTCTGTTGAATAAATGCATAATAATCTCAGCCTATATTTTATGCATTTCATAGTCATTTTACTCCAATGTTTAAAACATTTTAAATAATAGTATTGCTAACTATATGACCTATTAGTCACTTACTACAAGAAATCTCTAAACAATTTATAAAAAAGTTAAGGCACAAATGTGTAGCACAAAACCATAACAATACGTTTCAGTAACACCATTTCAATAATCCATAAACAGACCCAGCAGAACGCCCTTCCTGCAGAATATTTCATCAAATAAGCCATTATCTAGCTAATCATAATCCATCAAGTTTTAGTTTAGTGCCAGAAAGATGGTTTATGATGGTGCCAGGTGGACCCCTAAATAAATTTGTTAAAGTCTGGATTCTTCATTCTTTTAGAGGCTTCAGGTGTTTTAATAAGACATTAGTACTAATAAGGTGGTCTTGCTTCTGAATAATCATGCATAGGATCACATTCTACACCTATGTTAATGCCTGCAAAACAGAACCTTTTCCAATAAAACCCAGCAATGGCACTTTTTATAAGATGCTACTGCTTTTTATTTTTAGTGATTGTAATTTTAAAATTGCTTTTAATGCTGTATTTTAAATGGCTGCAACCCAGCACAGGGCCTTAGAGCGAAGGGTGGTTAATGAAGAAGAAGAAGAAGAAGAAGAAGAAGAAGAAGAAGAAGAAGAAGAAGAAGAAGAAGAAGAAGAAGAAATGGAAACGGGGTAAACTTGATGCTTGGGTTTCCAAAAGAAATGTATTGTGGGTGTCTTCAAGTGACTTCTGATTTGCCCAGCCTCCTCACCTCACCTGCTTTTTTTTAAAACAACAACCACCTCTTCACAAATGAATGATCCTGGCTACATTGTCTTACAAAAAGCTTCTCTGATAAATTAAGTGTGCAAGCCTAACTACCTGTTAGTTGGTCTCTAAGGTGCTACTGGAAGGATTTATTTTTTGTTTCAACTACCTAGGAGTAGAGATGTTGGAGAAATTAAAACAATATATCAAAATGTTAGCCCTGTATGGCATGTGGGAAGGCCCTGAGTAAGTCTTTTGGGGTGGGTATTGTGTTCATGTAAGTGAGAGGGAGTGAGGGAGTGAGAGAGCATTTCAACCACTGGGCCCAGTGGCATAGGTGCAATTGTGCAAATATGGAATTTTTCAATTTGAAATAATAGACCAAGTCATGTGGACAGAAACTATTTCGGAAGAAGAAAAAGTTGGGCGACAAAAATGAAATCAGAGGAGAAATGAAGTGAAAATAATTTTAGTATGAACGTGAAACTCCATGACCATGAACTGCTAGCAACAGAGTCTTTAAATCTGCCCCAGGCTTTTTGCTATAACAGACTTAGCACAGCTACCCTTCTGAAACAAGTCTTATGTGAAACAAGGACGACGGTATCCAAAACCAAATCAAATACAGACTTCAAACAACACAGTCACATTTTGCCATGACAAACATCTCTCCCAATAAGGACAGGCACCCAGGTGTTTAATATATTATTGTTTCTAAGAAGAAAGCACATTCACAAGTCAGGTTTTGTTGAGTCTTCACCCAGTTGAAGTGACTCTGGAGGCCAAGAGCTCCCCCGTGTGATTTGCAGGGAAATTACCAGAAAACGTGTTCCATTAACTTGGCATCCTCTGCACCATCAGGAATTTCAACCACTCCTGCTTGGGCAGCCAGGATCGTGATAAGAAACTTGGATAGTTTTTCTCTCCTGATACTCTGGCATATTTCAGCTATTTCCTTCCAGCCATCCACATTACATTCTTTATCCTTTACAATAATTTGTTCCAGCACGTCTGTAAGGACATTCGACAAAGAAAAATGTGAAATAAAGTCTTGCTGCTTTTCCTTTCTGCTTGAATCATGAGTTGTAGAAAACAGAAACATGCATACCTTGGGATAGGATCCTAAATCCATTACGGGGCGATCTATACATGTCTATGAAGAAGCCCCACTGAGTTTGATGGTATTTACTCTCAGTAAGTAAATTTGCATTCTTCAGGTTTTGCCCAAGATAGTATGCAAAGGATTGGAACCTAACACCACGGAGGTCTGCACTGATGAACTGCAACCTATGCATGTTTTCTTGGGAGCAAGCCCCATTGGACTCAGATTGACTTTTGAGGAAACATAGGTTGGATTGCAAGGTTGAACTATGTCCCAGCAGACGTAAGATGCCACGGTAGAGCAGGTCTTTAGAACAATGGCATCCATGTTAATATTATGTTTCAAAGCTTAAATCTTAAAGCTGGGGTAAAATGAAGCCATAAATAATTGCTACATTTAGTCACAGGTTAAACATGCTGACTTTTAAGTCAGATTGTCCTCTATGAAAGGATGTTAACTGATTAGCTAATTAAGTAAAAGCAACAGAGTTAATCTATCACATAAACGTAATGAACATCTGCATCACATATCCAATTAAAGCACCTTTCTCCAACTTAAAAGGTAAAGGTAAAGGGACCCCTCACCATTAGGTCCAGTTGTGACCGACTCTGGGGTTGCGGTGCTCATCTCGCTTTACTGGCCAAGGGAGCCAGCGTACAGCTTCCGGGTCATGTGCCAGCATGACTAAGCCGCTTCTGGCGAACCAGAGCAGCGCACGGAAACGCCGTTTACCTTCCTGCCGGAGCGGTACCTATTTATCTACTTGCACTTTGAAAGGCTTTCGAACTGCTAGGTTGGCAGGAGCAGAGACCGAGCAACAGGAGCTCACCCCGTTGCGGGGATTCGAACCACCGACCTTCTGATCGGCAAGTCCTAGGCTCTGTGGTTTAACACACAGTGCCACCTGCGTCCCTGAAGCCCATGGTATGAAGGCCAAAAACAGACATGGCAGTGGGAGACCTCTCACCTGTTTTTAAAAGTTTAATTGAAGCTGAGAGCAGAGAGGGATCCAGTTGGGACTGCATCCCTGCAGCCCCTGCTCCTGATTAAAATCCTCGACCTGTCCCCATCCACTACCTACCCTTGTGAGGCCAAACATACCTGCAATATACAGGTGTCTGTAGATATGGGATAAATTGCAAGTACATGCAATGACATTTCTACTGAAAAAACCCCAGCTGTGCTCACCCCTGCCTTCCTTGGAAATCTCTTCCAACAATCGTATGCAAATGACTTTGTGTTCTGTGTCGATGAGCGTCAGGACTGTTTCCCCAAGGGACAAGAAGGGTGGGTGCCCATTCCACTCTTGAGTTAGGCAGCGCATGAGTTCTACACTTGGGCAACGTTGCAGTAGGAAGATATAGTCCTCTGAAACCAAACAGCAATTCCGTTAGAAAGGCCATCTGCAAACAATACAATCAACCATGCCAGTAAGTGGGGCACGAGATGCACAAAGTGTCTCCAGTTCTTTACTGGCAAGCAGAGATCTACCATCTTTAAAAAGGCAAGATAGACTTGAGGATCCCATGGATGGACAGCAAATGAACTATTTTCCATGTAGAGCTAATGCTTGTTTCAAACCATAAGCAACAGAGAGAGGGGAAGAGCCATAATCACTTCCTCTTTCTCACACACAGAGCATTGCAAAAGTGTTTGAAAATGGCTGAGAAGCATTTACAGTGGTACCTCGCAAGACGAATGCCTTGCAAGACGAAAAACTTGCAAGACGAAAGAGTTTTTCATTTTTTGAGTTGCTTCGCAAGACGAATTTCCCTATGGGCTTGCTTCGCAAGACGAAAACGTCTTGCAAGTTTGTTTCCTTTTGGATTTTCAATGCATTCCTATGGGAAACCGTGCTTCGCAAGACGAAAAATTCGCAAGACGAAAAAACTCGCAGAACGAATTAATTTCGTCTTGCGAGGCACCACTGTATTCATTCAACATATAGCTTAACATTGAATAAGGAAAATAACACATGTAATTCAGGCCTGAAAAAGCAGCTACTTGATGCATCATCACCATCCCCAACATTTGAGATCAGGAGGGGAAGTCCTTTTCTGGCTTCTGGAGTCAGGCATGTGAGCTACAAGGAACAGGGCCTTCTAAGTATTAGTGCTGTTCTTGTGAAACTCCTCGCTGAAGGATGCTCACTAGGCTTTTGCACTTGCCATTTTTCAGAAGAAGATTAAGATTTAAACAGATCTTTGGTTAATTTCACTGCTGTTGAGGTTGCAGTGAGATATAAATTAACAAGGCTTGGGAATCTACCTCTGGGAAAGCGTTTGCATTGCTGAAGGTAATCCATGGCTCCGTAGATCTGTCCCTGTTTGCACAAGCACAGGGCGGCTTTTTTGTGCGCTCCACATTCAAGGTAGACAATCTGAGCCAAAGCGTAGCACTGGGACTCATTGTGCTTATCCATCTGTGCATAATTGAAGATCGCATCACCGGCTTCCTCACAGAATGCCAGTCTAGGGGAAACAAGAGCAATTAAACATTCTAGGGACTTATCAGGCTTTGGGGTATTGTGAAGGATTTCAGTGTGGAAAAATTGAAATAATGATACCTAGGATCATTTTGTAACTCACTTTGACTTTAGACTTAGTGGCGGGGGAGAATAACTAATATAAAATATAATAATACTACAGTAACAATTTATAATCTAAGTGATGCAAAGTAAAAAAAGAAAGGAACAGGAAGAGAAAACAAGGAATTGAGAAAAGTCTTGCTCATAAGGCAATGTTGGTATAGGACTCTCTCTACACATTCCAGGAGTTTGAGCATTACCCAAATGATTCCCATGCTGGGAAAGTAACTTCTGAGATTCTGCTCAGGTGCTTCCTGTTGACCACTAACCTGCTTGCTCCCCTACTTCTCATCCTGGCCTGTAAAAGGTAAAGGTACCCCTGACCATTAGGTCCAGTCGTGACTGACTCCGGGGTTGTGCGCTCATCTCACTCTATAGGCCGAGGGAGCCGGCGTTTGTCCGCAGACAGCTTCCGGGTCATGTGGCCAGCATGACAAAGCCACTTCTGGCAAACCAGAGCAGCACACGGAAACGCTGTTTACCTTCCCGCCAGAGAGGTACCTATTTATCTACTTGCACTTTGTGCTTTCGAACTGCTAGGTTGGCAAGAGCAGGGACCGAGCAACGGGAGCTCACCCTGTCGCAGGGATTCGAACTGCCGATCTTCTGATTGGCAAGCCCTAGGCTCTGTGGTTTAACCCACAGCGCCACCCGCGTCCCTAAAAAATAAACAGAGGTGACTCCTCCTGTGCTCAGCCCCAATGCAGTTGGGTCTGACAGAGCCAGGCTGCCTCAGTTTCAGAGTTAACTCTTCACATTTTGAGAATTGTTGTCCACAGAAGTACAATCAGCAGGAGCATCAGTAACGCATCTGGATCTGCCTTCTTTGGAGCCAGATCACTGGTTCGCATGGCCTAGCAGACCTGTGCAGAATGGGGGGCAGCCAAGTATACTTTATTGCAGATATTAATATTGTGCAGTTTGAAGTAATAGGATGAATTAAAAACTGGTTCCTCTTGCAATAAAAATTGTCCAGACCCAAAATATGGTTTCAAAACTTTACTAAAAGAATTTTCTTCAAACAGATAAAAATACAAAAAAATGATACAGTGGTACCTCGGGTTGAGAACTTAATTTGTTCCAGAGGTCTGTTCTTTACCTGAAACGGTTCTTAACCTGAGGCGCGCTTTCGCTAATGGGGCGTCCCACTGCCGCCCTGCCGCCGCCACACAATTTCCGTTCTCATCCTGAGGCAAAGTTCTTAATCTGAGGTACTACCTCCGGGTTAGCGGACTTTGTAACCCGAAGTGTTTGTAACCTGAGGTGTTTGTAACCCAAGGTACCTCTGTACATCCAAATAGTTGCATACCAAATGGGCATGAAATAAAGGTTTGTCTATCTCCACAGCCTTCATTACAGCCTGGAGCTGTTTTCTCTCCTGGAGAGAGAGACTTTATTGACACACCTTTGTCTTCGGTGGCTTGAGAGAGGCACCCTCAAAATGGCAATTTGCAACTGAATATTACATCCATGTGGTGTAAAGTTAAACACGATGTAAGAGAGCCAGTAGATAGACATCAACAGGTAATTATCAACCTGGTGGCACTTAGAGAGCTCCTAGGACAGCTCAATGGAATTTCCCATGCCCTTTTAGCAATACGCATACAGTGTGATTTTCTGTTTCAATGTGCAATTAAACAATTATACTTAACACACTTGACCCGGGCCTCAGAGGGCTAAGATGGCTGTGGGGAAGGAGAGCCAGGGGCCTGCTAGACTGTCATGGTAAGAACAAGACTCCTGCCCCCAGGTTTCAAACAAGCTCTGAATGGGCCTGTGGCCCAGTATTGCCTACTCTGAGGCCCAGTGGCTCCCCAGAGGGCTTTCCAGCATAAAAAGCACATGCTCTGCCACTGAGCTATGAACCCTCCTTGGATGCTCCGAGTGGCCACTTACCTGTGGATGGTGACCCAGTGCATCACCAGGTCTAATCGTTTCTCATTCAAGGCACACTGGATGGCTTCAGCTACCAAATGGCTTGAAAGTGGCTGCTTAGTAGCTACGCATGTGCTTATTAGAGCTTCGCAGTACATGAGCAGAGGGAGAACCTTCCCTTTGATTGGGCCAGCACCTGAAAGGGGAAGTCAGTAGGTTTCTTTTTTTAAAAAATTAAGCAAGCTATGGAAGATAGGAGTGCCTGGCGTGCTCTGGTCCATGGGGTCACGAAGAGTCGGACACGACTAAACAACTAAACAACAACAACAACATGCTTTTGCTTGGGCATTTTTCTTCTCTGCACTGCTGATTCCTCCTCAGTTCAGATTCTCCACTAAGGGAGCCTTAATTCCAACCTTGGATTTATATAATTGCTTGATCTTAGGGCTGATAAGATTTAAAGAAATGAGGAAAATCTCAGAGAGAAGGAGGGAGGGGGGAAACAAGTTGTGGAAAGTGGGGAATGGTGGGTTTAAAAAGGACAGAGGGACAAATATATTTAGCTAGCTATCAGTTTTAAATTTTTTTATCCAGCGCAATCACAAAGTAAGGTAGCAACCAGGAATATTTAAAAAATGGCATTTTAATACTACAGGCTTTGATGAGACTTCAGGTGTAAAGAAATCTGAGAAAATATATCTACATAATGTTCTAACCTGCTACACTAATGCAACTACTTACGGTACTCTTTTGGTTGATTCTGTCTGTTTGGCTGTCAGAGTCTTGTAGTACCTTACAGAATCTGAAAATTGAAAGGTACCTCAAAAGCACCTTCCAGTGCAGAAAATCTTCTGCTACAGCATCCCTGATAGGTTGGCTATTCAGTGTCTGCTACTGAGAGTATCTCTCTGCACTCTTTTAATAGTCTAACCTGACATACTAATTATGCTACTCAGAGCACTATATTGATTGATCTAAAACAGGAAAGTCATATAAAACCTTAAATATTAATGAATGTATTATGACATAAGCATTTGTAGACTATACTTTATCAGATGCAGGAAGTGTTGTCCATGAAATCTCATACCTAATAAATGTTAGTTGCTAAGGTGCTTTAAGTGGTTTGTGCTACAAGAAACAACACGGCTAGAGGAAGTTAGCTGATCTAAGAAACTGCAAGGGAGAAAGACCACATCCGAGGATCTCCCTCATTAACATCCTTTCAGCACCAGACACAAACTTCTCTCTTCACCCAAGGATTTAAAAGGTTATGGTAAATGCCCTTTTTATTGCTGTTTTCTGCTGCTAAAGGTTTGCTATTTTGCTGGATCTGTTTATGGGTCACTAAAATTATTACTGCAATGTGTTTCATTTGCTTTTATGTTATGCCTTACTAATAATTTTTTGTAAGCAGTTTAGAAAATTATATATATCTATTGAGTGACTAATAAATCATATACATACATACATACATACATACATACCCCTAAATTTCTCCATGGTTTCTTCATTGTGGAGGATTCCTCTTGGACAGTTTGCTGCATATATTGCAGCAGCTTCAAACTGACTACGGGAAAACAGTTCATTGAACCTGGCACAGGTTAAAGAACATACAAGTTCAAAGGCACAGGAAGTGGATGTACACTAGCCAGACACAACCCCAGAAGCTGTGTAACATGGGTATGATAGTCAAACTAGAAATACATAGCAAGATGTTCTTCTTTCATGCTCTTGCTATGTTGCTGTGTACAGCAGGACAGCTGTGGTGAGGAGCAAACCATCTCTTTCCAGCCTGCTGACCCCATTTTTATCTGTTTTGTTTATTCAATTTGTATACCACCCACAGGGCAATTCACAGCATAAAAATACAAAATGAGAACATAAAATATATAATAAAAACAAACACAAACAAACAAACAAAAAAACCCTCCTGCAAAACCATTTAAAAAGGACATAAAATGTTAATCAGCCCCTGATTAGAGAAATGTCTTCACCAGGCACCTAAAGATATGTAATGAAGGTGGCAGGCAGGAAGCCCTGGGGAGAGCATTCCACAAATAGGGAGCCACCGCAGAAAAGGCCCATTCTCGTGTTGCCACCCTCCAGGCCTCTCATAGAGGAGGCACACAAAGAAGGGCCTCTGAATAACCCCACTCTGAGGTTTTGTATAGATGCTAAATAAATGGGAGGGGGCCGTGGAGAGGTAAGAGGGAAGTGAAACAGTGAAATGGCGTTTTCTCATCTGAATAGAAAGAGAAAACCATCTCTCTGGTTCCATTAGACTTTTTGGTTATGGCTCTCTTCATAATCCATTTCTCCAGCAAACTCTTGCCCAAAGACACCATTTGCTTCTCTCCTTCCCTGCACCACCATTTTCCTCATAAGCTTACATCAATTCCTGACCTTATTCTCTACCAGTGTCTTGCCTATCCAAGATCTCTGGGGCAGCCCATGCTAATGACTAACTTTGGCCCTCAAATACTTCTGTCTATTAAGGAGTAGAAGAAGCAGTTCTGTTTGGCACAGCCAACTGGTAAGGGATGCTCTTTGCTTCCTGCTACATCTCCCCAGTTCTGTTTTTCCCTGCAGTTTGGCTGGCTGTGTATGCCATGTCCCCATCTGTGTGGGATGTATTATTACTAGAGCAGTCAAGTACAACGTTTTCCTGTTGCCTAGAATGGACACACAGGGGAATGTGGCTCCAGACAAGGAGGACTTCCTGTCATACCTGTGTGGAGCTTCCTCCCCGTGTGTGACCAGGTAGATGACCCTAACTGACCAGATAAAAAGGGTTGGCCACACAACCATCTCTCTCTTGAAGTCTTAGTCTCTTACTTTTGGAGTCTCATGGCTCTTAGCCAGCGCATGGCTCAAGCTTCACATAGGTTGTAGCCCATAAGCAGAAAGTCTGAGATGTAGCTCAGACTTCTTTTTACTGTAACCACAAGATAAAGCATGCCTTCAGATTACTGAACTGAATGCGAGTAAAACTTTATTCTTACTTTTAAAGAAGATTGTGTCATGTTATTATTATTTTGAGGGGGAAATAAAGGGAAAACTTACCAGAAACAATCCAGACTGGATTGCTTAATTAAAGGATTCTAATGAATCATCAACTTGCTTCCAATATGTTGCAAAGGGAATGTGCTCTGCTGTTTACTCACTAGCGTGAGTGAGGAAGGATAGTATCAAAACAATATATCCTCTCCTACCTTCCTTAATGTTCCCACAATCTGCACACCAACAGTATGTCACAGAGGGGAGCAGGGAGACTGCTTGTGCCCACTGCTGCAGCTGTCAGAGGATCTCCACTGTACTGCTGCTCTCTGTTCAGTCGAGCAGTCTAATGACCACAATGTGCTTGATGCGCTAGTTGTGGCGGGGACAGACTAAAGGGCATGCTCTATCACCTTACCTTTCAATGTATTCAATCAGGTCTTCAGCCTCTTTGCTTTTGCTGGGGTCATGTTCAAATACGCTGGAAATGCTGCTGGCAAGTGTATCTGAATAGAGAAAGCCATCCATAGCAAGTTACCATTTTATGCTCTCAGAAAACAGAACCACCAGGAACCACAGGTTTACATCACTTTTAGTATTACTTTAAGTAGTTTGGTGAAAGTGCTGAGAATTCTGTTTAGAGAGCTCTACTCTGCACCGCAGAATTACATTTCCCAGGGTTCTCAGGGGAGAGGAAGGTCTGTTAAACTAATTTTGGCCAATAGCGAATGTGTGCCCAAAGACATCACCAGCTGTTTTCCAAACACTGTGCAGCATTTAGAAGTGACATAGTCTCTGTTCAAAAGGCTTACAGTTTGCAGTGGGCAGGAAAGACAGGAATGAGAGGTGTGGACTGGATGTAGTAGAAAAGTAAGGAGAGGTCAGCTGGAGACGATGGAACATGAAAGGTGAAGTTAGGATGGTTCAGGAAAGGATTTGCTAGCACATGAGTCAAAGGAAAGAGTGCAGGAAATGAATCAGCTTGAGCATAAGGTGTAGCTTGTCGGAATTCTCCAGAGATATAAATTTGAAAACTGACAAATAAGAATGCCGGAGCATTCCAATGAAAACAGAAATGAGAGCAGAAGTTGCCCATGTTCTCTTATTTGTCCCATGTGTCCAGAAGCAAAAACAATCCAGTGAATACAATCAGCTGTTTCTTTCAATCTGCACATGATACATAATTGATTATGTTTCCTCTCATTTGCACAGTGTTTCCTTTGCAGCAAAATGAATGGGGCAGAATAACATAATGACAAATTTATTTTACATAGGTTACATAATTACATAAATTATGCAGTTTCACCTCAGCAGACAGCAAGAAGAGGAATTGCAGCAGTGTTGCATGTGATAGAAACAGAAAACAATGCCTTCTTCCCGCCCACATGAATGAGCTAGAACAGATCAGGGGACCGAAAGATTGGCATAAGGGGCAAAAGGCAAGCCCTACTTTGGCAAATAATTTCAAAATGAAAGGGAACTTTAGCATTGCTGGTTGCCACATGGATCAATTGTTTCAGCATGCATCACAGACAAATGTTCTTCCCTGTCCTCCTTTGATGGTTTGCTGTTAGATGGCAAAATCTGAACTCGTGTATTTTACCTTTTGAAAGTTTCTCATTTTCTATCATTTGAATGATGAGCTGGTGCAAGGTTTCTGAACTCCTGTCTGAACTCTCCCAGATATTCACAACGTTGACAAACTGTGATAGTCGATAAAAGCTACAAAGGAGAGAATAGTGCGTGAAACTGGCTGCCTGGCTGCGGCTCATCAAAAGGCTCTTGTTAACTCCCTGTTAGTGATTCCGCCTAAATTTCTCTTTTCCCCCAACCACACCTTTATTCTTATCATCTTGCTCCCTTTAGTCTTCAAAACAGAGGACTTGAGTTTTCTTTGCTACAGACCTTTCCTACTGCATGTTCCTTCATCAAGTGGCTCACAATTTGGGATGAGGGAGAAATTCAATTCCGGTTGCGTTTACAGGCAAACTGACCTAATTTAGCCATTTCTTCTTCTTTTTAATTAGCAATTTCCAAAACAATATGCAGACTGAAACACAGCCATCCTTCAAAATTCTCACTTATCTGAATACTGAAATGCAGTTGTCCAGCCAAGTAACGTGTACAAATATCTATAAATCTCTGTATAAATCCTTATCAATCTCTCTCCCATTTTTTATGCAAAGATAAACATATTGTCATAATTACTTTGTATATTAGTAATACTCATGGCTAGTTTCTAACAGAGACCAACCCAAACCTCCTTTGAACAGGGCTGGAGAGGTGCTGGATTCGGCAGCAGTTGTTTGACAAGAAGATGCTGGGGAACTGAACCAGGGCCTAAGTGCTGTTGGTCCTCCCCATCAAATTAAATGAATGTCACTATGTTCTAGTTGAGAATCACTGATCCATCTGCCTGGTACTAGCCTAACTATATGGCTTAGGTCAAAGCTATCTGTAAATGCAAAGGGACCCCTGACCATTAGGTCCAGTCGTGACTGACTCTGGGGTTGCGGCACTCATCTCGCTTTATTGGCTGAGGGAGCTGGCATACAGCTTCCGGGTCATGTGGTCAGCATGACTAAGTTGCTTCTGGTGAACCAGAGCAGCGCATGGAAACACTGTTTACCTTCCCACCATTTACCTTACCTATTTATCTACTTGCACTTGGAGGTGCTTTCGTACTGCTAGGTTGGCAGGAGCTGGGACCGAGCAATGGAAGCTCACCCCGTCGTGGGGACTTGAACTGCCAACCTTCTGATCAGCAAGCCCTAGGCTCTGTGGTTTAACCCACAGCGCCACCCGCATCCCAAAAATGGGCTCTGCAATCTTCAGAGGAAGTCCTACTACCTTCATGAGCACACCTGGTGAAGATGCAGGACAGACTTTCTCAGTGGCTGCTCCTAGTCTTTGGGACTCTCTTCCTAGACAAGCTACACTGTCTCCCTTTCTTGTTATCCTCCCACTGGCAGGTAAAGCCTTATATTATTATTATTATTATTATTATTATTATTATTATTATTATTATTATTACGGCAGGCTTTTAGGAACTGACTGGTTTTTAAGGAAAGGGCTCTGTACTATTTTTTACTATCTGCATTCTAGAAGATACTTTTTAACATTAATTCCTCAGGTGGTTTAATTGCTTTTGAAAGATAACCCTTTATATGTTTTCAGCTCTGTCCATTTTATCTGTATTTGCTTTAATTTTTGTGTGCCTCCTTGAGTTCTGGCAGAAAAGGTGAGATACAAATAGTCAAACCTCGGTTGTTGAATGTAAACCGTCCCGGAAGCCCATTCAGCTTCTAAAATGTTCAACAACTGAGGCACAGCTTCTGATTGGCTGTAGGAGCACTCAAGCAGAAGCCACATCAGATTTGGCTTCCGAAAAATGTTCGAAAACTGGAACACTTACTTCTGGGTTTTTGGCATTCGGAAGCCGGAATGTTCCGAAACGGAGGCTTTTGGGAACTGAGGTTTGACTGTAAATAAAAGTGTAAAAATAATAACAACTCTGTGTGTGTCTGTGCGTACCAGAGGTTGAATTACTAACTACAGTGGTACCTCGTGTTATGGATGGGATCTGTTTCGGAGGCCCGTCTGTGATGTCAAATGCCCACAACTCAAAGCGCTGCATCTGCACAGTTGTGCTTTGGCACTTCTGCGCATGCGCGAGCGGCGAAACCCAGAAATAACCCGTTCCGGTACTTCCGGGTTGCCACGGAATGTAATGCAAAAAGACGCAACATGAAGCAGACGCAACACAAGGTATGACCGTATTAGGCATTCCGCCTCTGGGATCTAAGCCATGATCCAGCCTGATTATGAGGTCTGTACCTAGAGAGGACTGCATTGCTACTGCAGCTCCAAAATAGAGGAGTGCGGTAGAGGTTGAAAGAAATAATACCCTGCAGAGCTCTTTTAAATACAAGGTAAAATTCATGTTGCAAGGGGGATCATTATACCAAAACTTCAGCAGCTCATTCTGTTTTTCAGCCTCATTTCGCTGGATAAGGGCACGGTTGAGGTCCTCTTCAATGTCTACAGTGTTCTCCAGGGGGATGTACTTTGTCAACATGTCTTCTTTCAGGTCCCTCACCCTCTGTTGGAGGTGAGCCAGGTGGACAGAAAGGGCATTGATGTCAAGAGAATCTTTCATGCTGATGCCTGTAGGGAAAGGAGGAGCATAGGTTCCGGTGAACTCATGGCTGCGATCAGCACACCGATTACCTGGAAACTCAACTTTGTTAAAACAAAATCAAAGCTGTGGTCATTTTTCATTACATCCAGTTTACTCAAAATCAAGTGTGACAGCTAAATTGCATTACTTGATTTTCCTTCATTGAAATCCACAAGACTTAATTGAAAAGTCTGTAACTATGGCCAGCTCATGCTCCAAATTTAAGAGAAACTTGATTGCTATATTAAAGAGAGCTGCTTCTCACCTGGAATGAGGATGGCAGGGTTGATTGTCTTGGTCGGGATTGGAGAGTCTTTTGCAGAGAATGTCTGTCTTAATGCTCTTACTTTCTGTATCAAGTTTGTGATTCTTTCAGAATTTTTCTCAATTATTTTTATCCTGAGAAAAGAAACAGTCATTGAAATATTAATCCAGCCTCTCTTGTGTAAGTGGCTTTCATGTTCAAAGACACCCACATCCATTCTGACATGTGCCACCTTGTGGGGGCCACACGGCAATGATGGGCAGGGCGAGAGGCAAAAGTGAAGGGGGGATAATTGTTACTCTTACCTTTGCACAGTAGGTGAAATTTCAATCATGCAAAACCAGAGATTTCTACATACACATCTCTTGATTCAGGCAAGCAAAAGAGCATTATTTCTGTTCAAGGGCATATTGTTGCCAGGGAAAAGGACTAGAGGAGATTGGAGGGCAGGGACATTGAGGAGCAGTGCTTTTATTTCTAAAAAAATGTTTAGGGGTGCTCTCATTTTCCTACTCATATTGAAATACTGCCCCTCAATGAGGCCAAACTTAGATTCACAAAATGTTTAGGGGTATGCGTTACCCCTGCGTCCCCCCAGAAAAAAGCACTGGTGAGGAGAGCAGCCTCGGGACAGTTCCAAGGGTCAGGCAGAGAAGTCTGGAGGTCTGCATTTTGCCCTGTGCTGGATTTCCTCAGTAAGTACACCAATGGGATGTCTGAGGCAAGTTTACTTAGTCAAACAGAACAGCGGCTGCGGGGGAACCCACAAACATGGAGTCCACAGGCCTATAAATTACAAAGGCTCTTATGTGGAGGCATTCCTTTGCCTCACATACCCTCCAACATTTCTCTGATGGAAATAGGGATGTCCTATTCAAGACAACTTACCAAAAAAACAACAACCCACAGCAGATTAAAAACAATAAAGAGCAGGGGGTTTGGGGGGGAGGGGAGAGACATTTTATAAATAAAGCATATCAGTAGACAGTAAACTAAATAACAAGCCACCAAAGGCTCTGACTGAAAAATATGCTTGCCAGGACAGAATTGTCAAGAGCTTGTTTAAAAGTAGACTAGGAAAATCATCCCAAATTTTAAAAGAAAGAATTGTTTGCTGCTTTTACTTGACTTTTCTTCCCCAAGAGCTTGCCACTGTACTCTGAAGAGTTGCAGTTTCACTACTTTCTTGTGTGGCTTTGAAGCCACACCATACATTTAAAGCACTCATACCACTTTAATAGGCATGGCTAGCACCCATAACGATCTACAGTTCCCAGGATTCTTTGTGGGGAACCCATGACAGTTCAAGTGGTGTTAAGAGTACTTTAAATGTATATTCTGGCAGAGAACTAGACTGAAACATGATCCATGAAAAATATGATACTAAACTGCACATAATTAAAAGTTTTTAACCCCATTTTACTAAGTCCATGCTGTTGTGCTAGACTTGCTCAAAATATGCTATGAAAGGTCATCCACCCCACCTCCTGTACTTAACAGTTGCCAAAGAGGTCCTTACTTTTCTTTCAGCTGACTAATTCTGTTCTTATAATACATGAGAGTTGTAGACTCGCAGGCTAAAATCTTTAATTTCCCATGAAGATAAAAGGCATTCTGTTGGCCCTTCTTTATTGCTTCTATGAAGGCATCATATTCCTGCTTGATTGTAGTGAGGATATTCTTGTACGCATTAGCATGCTCTATTATCTGTGTCAATAATATAGAGGCTGGTCATTTGCTTTCCCTGCTTTATAACACACTAGGCACAAGTTATGAAAAAGCTTCATTCCAAAATCTCTGGAAGACCCCTCCTTGCCAGGTCCAGTGGCGTAGCGTGGGGGGTACAGGGGGGGCTGGCCGCACCAGGCGCAACATCTGGGGGTTAGGGTTAGGTGGCGCAAATCCATGGGTTAGGGGGCGCAAATCCACGGGTTAGGGGGCGCAAATTACTTGCCTTGCCCCGGGTGCTGACAACCCACGCTACGCCACTGGCCAGGTCAGACCAAAGCAGCCTTCCCCCTTCCATATGGCAGATATTGCTTGTTAGTGTGGTGCCTGAGGTTCGCAGTGTGCCCACCAGTACCTCCTAGGGCACCTGCGAAAGGTCTAAGTACATAAATATCCCCTCAAAAATCTACACTACAAGCGAGACTGCTTGTTCTTCCTGCTGTTTTCACTGCTTAAGTCTCTCCTACGTTGAGCTCCCTTAAACATGCCCACATTTCACTGAATGCCAGGATTGGACAGCCACCCTCCCATCTGTTCTGAAAAGAGGATAGGTGCAAAAAGAGCCTTCTCTCCATGAGCAAGCATGTGGAGAAAGGGCCAGTGTAGATGCCTCTCCCCACCAACACCACATTGATGGACTGGCTACATGTCACTAAGACACCTGTTTAGTTAGTTAGTTAGTTAGTTAGTTAGTTTGTTTGCTATTTGACACATTCCAGGACTAAGGCCCGGTATGATGAAGCCTAGCTCAATCACAAAATGTTCATATCCATATTAGTACTGATTAACACAGGCCCAGTAGATTCCTTGGCAAATGCCACTGGGAATAGGTACAGGATATTTATTATTATTTATTGAATTTATATACCGTCCTATACCCGAAGGTCTCAGGGTGGATCACAGGATAGTAGCTAGCAGGATGGACCATGAACCAGACTGGCTGCTGTTTTTTCAGCCTCATAGGAACATAGGAAGTGGACTCAGACTGAGTCATGCCATTGGTTTCTCTTGCTCATTATCATTTACACTGACGAGCAGTGACCCTCCAGAGTTTCAGACAGGTCCCACCTGGAGATGCCAGGGATTGAATCTGGGATCTTCCTTCACGCAGAGCAGATTTATGATCTCCTCAGTCCTC
Organism: Podarcis bocagei; assembly: GCF_964188305.1. NCBI lineage: Eukaryota > Metazoa > Chordata > Lepidosauria > Squamata > Lacertidae > Podarcis > Podarcis bocagei. Next base: position 99,174,496 of record NC_138127.1, read on the forward strand.
CCACATGCAATATGGGGGATAATACTACTGATCTACCTTATAGGGTTGTTGCAAGAATTGCTGTAAAAATGGATGGGAAACATTTTGCACACTTAAGAAGTCCTATATAACGCTGCGCATTATTATTTTGCCACTGATTTCAGTGAAAGTCAGAATACGTTCCCAAACTCCTAAGATCGCACCCATTTGTCTTGAAAAGCGAAATGTTCTTAGCAATGCTTGGTTACCATTTCAAACACATTTCTGTATATTATGTAATACTCCTCAGCCAGTCCTTGCTCAGTACAGCCCACTTTCTCGATTTCTGAGTAGATGTAACTCTGGATGCTCTCCAGAAATTCCTTCTCCGCCTCGGGGATGATAGGAGGCAACACCGAGCACTTTCTTGCCTTGACACTGGCAGCTTTCATGACAGAGGAGCAGCTAAGCTTCTACTGCAGACAGAAGTTGAGAATTCTCAGCTGTTTCTTTCGACCGAAACACTTCAGTCAAAATCTAAAAGAAAAAAGTGACAGGGACACTGTTAAAATAATTTAGAACTTCTCTGGCCTGTCTCGCTGTCTTCAGTGGGACTTATTCGCAGATAAACTGGTGCTGGTCTGGATGCAGCAATCAAGCATCTCACTGTGGAATAGTCATGTTAAATTCATCTTTGTGCAAGTATGCAGTAGCAGTGTCCTTTGTGAGGCTGGTCCAGAGGCTGCAACTACTGCAGACTGCAGCAACTAGTTTGCTTGCTGGGCAAACTACCGCCAGCGTGAAACACCATGTTTCTGGAATGTGCAACAGCCAGTCTGCTACTGGGCCAAGTTCAAGGTCCTGGTACTAGCATGTAAAACCCCCCAAGTGTCTCCATTTTCCAGGGTTTACAGAAGCCGTCCCGGTTTATGATTTGATCCCAGAATGTCCCGCTTTTCCTTAGGACATCTCTATTTTCATCGCATAAATGCTGGAGGTTATGCGACCCCCAAGCCAAGGCAATAAGTAACTATGCAAAATTTAGAAGACATCTGAAGGTGTCCTGTATAGAGAAGGGTTTCTTTTTAAATGTTCATTTTTTTATCATGTTTTTATATATGTTGGAAGCCGCCTAGAGTGGCTAGGGCAAGCCAGTCAGATGGGTGGGGCATAAATAATAAAATTATTCTGATTATGGAATAGGATGCAGCTATTTTCATTGGAGAAATGTTGGAGGGTATGGTAAGGCCCTATGCAGCTTGGGACTGGGATACTGGCAAAACTGTCTCATCAGACCTTGCACACCCATTAGGTCTTTATAGGCTGAACTGCCATGGAGATCAGCGAGGAAGGAGTGTAACTCCATCAGCCCCGTCCCATGAGGATCCTAAGTGCCAACAAGACCCACTGACTGTGTGGAAGGTCCCCAGGTTCTATCCTCAACATCGCCAGTTAAGGCCGAGACAGGAATCCTGTCCAGCTGTTGCCAGTTAGTGTAGGCAATACTGAACTAGACAGACCATTGGCCTGACTCTCCTCCTTAAGGCAGCTTCCTATGATGGGGCTGCCCTTCCTAGGAAGCCAGAGCTGTGGCACATCTGTAAGAATTAGGTTGTTTAGTGTGGCAGCACACACACTTTGGAACTCATGATACCAGGCAGGCGCCTTCACTGTATTCGTTTCGGTGCCTGAGCAAAACATTTTGGTTATCCAGATTACAGTCTGCATGAGTTTTAATTTGTTGCAGTCTATTCTGTGGCAGGTTTAGCCTTCTGCATGTTTTAAATTATGGTCACGATTTTCTTAGTGACAATTTTATTTTTCTGCCTTCTTCATAAGCCACTTTGAGGTTTATTTTCCTAATCGGCAAGCACAAACTTTTATGAAATGAGTAAGCAAGAACCTGTGCCCACGCTTGATTTTTCCTCCCCTTCCTACCAAATCCCTTTTCCTCATAAGTTGCCATGCCTTTTTATGAGGGGAGACTGCGTGAGCCTGAGGTCAGGGAGCCTCTCAAAGACCACGTTGGTAAGCTTCTCTGGGAGCGTATTTTGGGCCAATGGGCGGTGTAGAAATGCCTTCAATAAATTAATATAAATACGGCCCAGGATATTATGTGGAAGGGGGAGGTCCTTCAGAATTACAATGGAAATGGGGTTTCTGCCTCACACTGAGGGAGCTCTGGGGCCCTTTTAACAACGCGCGCGAAAAGCGCCTCTTCTTCCCCTCAGCTGAGGGAGCCAACTGCCAACCGGCCCCGCCCCGCCCCTTTTGCCCCTTCGCCCCGCCCCTCTGCCCCAGCGGACTCACCCAGGAGCCAACTGTCGGCAAGCAACCAAGCTGAGCTAAATCACTAAGCAAGGCGCAGGTTGCGTGGGTGGATTCGGAGCGGTGCATGCTGGGAAAGGTAGCTCCCCTCCCTCCCCGCGTGCCCACTTAAGCTTCCAGCCTACAACTCCCAAGGGCCCTTTCGCCACCGGATCAACGGCCGACGAGGACGCTACTGCCTTGAAAAACTACCGCTCCCGTCATGCCTCCTCATACTTTCCAGGCGGCGGTGCACGACGGGAGTTGCAGTCCTTGCCTCAGCCGGCGTTTTCCTCTCTTCCTTCCGCTCCCTAGCCTTGGAAACCCCGTGCGCGGCCGAGCGGGTTCTCTTTCCGGCGTCCGCCATTCCGGGAGCGGGTCGTTGGTGAGTGGTTGCTCTGTGCGGGGCCTTCTTCTCCGTTTCCCTCAGTCTTCCTTCGCCTCATTTCTCGCTCTCGTTGCTTCCTCAGGTCCGACGGCCGCCGCCATGCAGATCTTCGTGAAAACCCTGACGGGGAAAACCATCACCCTCGAGGTGAGGGAGGGAAGAAAGAAAGAAAGCATATGAGGGGTTCAGAGCAAGGCCGCTGATCCTCGGGCCTCTTCGCCTCGTGTCCCCAGAGTTGGGCTTCCAGGCCTTTCTTCCCCCACCCCGTAGTTTGTGGCCTAGAGGGAAATGGCGGGTTTTGCGCAGTTCCATTCCGCCCCCTGCTCCCTCCCAAAAAGGAAAAAAAAGGGGGTGAGAGAAAGCCTATGGCTCATAGAATCACAGAATCGTAGAGTGCATAGCTGTCAACTTTTCCCTTTTTTAAAAAAGGGAAATTCCCTTATTCCGAATAGGATTCCTCGCAAGAAAAGGGAAAAGTTGACAGCTATGGTAGAGTGGGAATGGGGGGGGTCCCCTGGGGGTCATCCAGTCCAACCCCCTGCAATGCAGGAATCTCAACTACCACCCAGCCTCCGCTTAAAAACCTCCAAGGAAGGAAGGAGAGCTCACCACCTCCAGAGCAGAAACGTCTTAACTGATGTTGGGTCGGAATCTCCTTTCTTGAATCCATTGATTTGGGTCCTTAGACCAAGCTGATATATGTGTGTGTGTGTATGAGAGAATTATATATTTATGAAGATGGCTATCCCATCACTTTTCCGGGCTCAAAGGCCTTGTAACCAACCCACCCGTTTTTGCGTTAACCGAAGACCACAACAGTTCCATCACAGCTTGATGCTGCCCAGCAACACCCAGTATTCAGAGGCATGCTGCTTCTGATTGTGCAGTTGGTGTGTGGGCACGGCGATTAGTAGCCATTGATAGCCCTTGTTTTTCATGTCTTTGTTGAATCTGCTTTTAAAGCTGCCTAAATTGGTGGCCCTCGCTGCCACCAGGTATAGGGCGGTATATAAATTCAATAATAAGTTGAATGCACTTTTTTATCTCCTCCCTTGCCCCCATCCCATGTCCCCACAATAAAGATAGGTGTTTTTATATCTGAAGAAAGAACCCAGCCAGCAATAATATAACCGCCTTCTTTGCCTCTACCACTTGCTGTTGCTGAAAGGTTTGAGAAGGAGATGTGCATTCTTTCCATTCTAGCCTGGTGATGGCAAGGGAGACAGCTGACAAGCCAAGCATCAACATTTTCCTACCATTTTATCTCTGTGCTGTGAAAAACTTTGTCTCCTGTATGTTAAAACTGCTGTTAAAAGTACAGGAGCAGGATTGGTGTTTGTATGTTGCTACAGAGAATATGACAAGAACTCAGTGTTTGGTCTGTTAACCAACATTATCTTGTCCAAGGCTGTGTGTGTATTTTAAGAATTGCTAGTTTAAACAAAGTTACTGAGCTAATATACATGTACTGTTCTAATACCTGGATGGGAGCAGTAATGAATTTATAACTATTTTAAGTCTGTAAAGCAATTCAATGGTGACTTATTTTTATAAACAGGTTGAACCATCTGATACCATAGAAAATGTCAAAGCCAAGATTCAGGATAAGGAAGGTAGGTGTTGCTTTTGTTTTGGAACTTGTGGTTTAAAAATTATTCTACTATGGAGTAAAGCTTCCTTGCTAGAATTCTCTGTTTACCCGTACCGTTCTTTTCCATCAAATTTGGTCTTCAAGGAGGTCATAGAATGATGCTTGCAGAGTCAATTCAGTATGCTGCAGCAAACAGGATACAGTTAGGAATGATGCCTTCTTTATTTAAAAATAAAATAAAAGCTAGCAAGTACAATTGGGGTACATGTAGAATCAGGCTTATTTTGCTTTCCCCAAAAGGATAATAAATAGATGGAAACACACTTTAAAAAAGCATAAATGCGTAAGTATCTAGTCTAGAACAAAAGGTGTTTATTGACATAATCGGAAACTAAATAATGTGTCTTAACATGAATGACATGGCATGAATACATTGAGAGAAAGGCATGTTAGACTGGTTTTAATATATTGTAAATTGCCTTGGTATTTCCTAGAGCTAAAAGGCCATTTTAAAATGTTCTTATAAAAACTGAATCAGTTACTCATATTCCACCATTTTTCTCTATTAGGAATTCCTCCTGATCAACAGCGATTGATTTTTGCTGGGAAACAATTGGAAGATGGGCGCACTCTGTCTGATTACAACATTCAAAAGGTATGTACTAAGTGTTCTAATACAGTGGGTGGAATTTACTGTTGCTCTATTACAAACGTTCTGTCTGCACAAACATTTCATCTTGCTAGGCGGAATGTTCCTCCCTCCACCCGGCCTGTTCTGGGGGTTCTCCCGATCCCAGTCAGTTTCAGTGGGGGGAGCCCCATTGTGGAACCCCATGTACTTGCTAAACCATAAAATGCAAGAGCATGCTGTAATCTTGTACCAGTAGCATGAATCCTTCTGCTTCTAGTAGACAAGATGACTAGGTGGTAATAGCTGGTGGACATTGGTCCCACATATTCATTGTTAATAGGATATAACAGTTGGCTGTGGCCTCTCCTAAAGATGGAGACTTCATGAAAAATGCCGTTTTCCTTTTAGCATCTAAACCTGTCTGCCTTTAAAGGCACACAGAACCTTAGTAGAAACAAGCTGGAGGTTTAATTACATGAAAACAAAGAGCGTAGTGAACTGAATATACTGGACTTTAGCTTATCCCAAATATCAGAAGTTGTGCTGACCTGATCAAATGTGAGGTGAGCGTAGCAAACTTGGATTTGAAAAGCACAGTAGGTTGAATCCAGCAGTGTTGTTCAGCTGACGATAAGAGTTCTATCAGCAGAGTGGAGAGGGATCAATTTTCTGCCATCTCTCATGTGCCCCACATTCCCATTGCAGCTACTCTGGAGGGTTGGGGGACCTTCTACAGATCTATTCATACACTGCTTCCCATCCAAGGATTCCAGAGCAGTTTGTTGTATCAATCCATCAACCTCTGATGGATGATTTAGGAGGATTGGGTCCTGCATCACTTTTGCTGCGCATGTGTGCCAGTATCCATACTCTGCAGAGTTACATCTCAACACAGCTTCTTCCTTGGAAGCATCTTTGGGGTTGAAGGGTACACACAGTAGGCAGTAAACACTCATGGACGCCATAAAGATTCAGTCGAGTGTAGAAGTTTACTTGACAGGCATAAATGCATATTGGTAGCAAATATATACAGACATTCACCACTGTCTTGGTCAAGGCATGCTTAGAGTCCAGCAAGAGTCCAAGACTCACTCTGCTTCTCTCACCACAAGGCGCAAGCAAGAGACTCACAAGAAGTGACACAGAACCATTGTTATCAGCACTTCTTGTCACACTGCGTATGTCCAAAGAACAGTTTCCACAGAAAAAGTCCTTGCATAGACAAAACAATCTCAGCCTTCTGTTGCTTTAAACTTCTCTGTTCTTCTCAGTTTCTGGAATAAATTATTCTCTCTCACACACACAATATCCAGCACAGTTCACAGAATTTGGGTGTGTCTGCAGAGGGCTTCAGGGGCAGTTGCTTCTCATACAAGCCCTTCTAGTTGCTGTGTGCAACTATTTAAAGCAACCCAATGACTTCTGTACCAGTCATTGAGATTATTTCCAGTCTATTTAGCGCATCAGCAAAGTGCCAGTTATGTGCTTTGGTATTTTATCCATTTGCTACTCTTATCTCACTCCTCCTTAAAAGAGCACCTGGGAGGTAGGCTGTGCTAAGCAACTTGTCCAGGGCTATTAAGCTTTGTGGCTGAGCAGAGCACCTATATCTTGGTTTCTTGTGTCCATCCCAACTCCTAACGGTTGCATGACTACAGCTGTCAAAATTTTTGTGTCCTTTGTTCGCTTTCTAAAACTAGGAGTCGACCCTTCACCTTGTGCTGAGACTTCGTGGTGGAGCAAAGAAGAGGAAGAAGAAGTCTTACACCACTCCTAAGAAGAATAAGCATAAGAGAAAGAAGGTGAAACTCGCTGTCCTTAAGTACTATAAGGTAAGAGCAACTTCATGTGGGAATTGACATACTGGGTCAGCGGTAATTAATTGCCTATGAAGAGCTTGCGGGTTCTTGCTAGATACAGATTCTTTCTACTGATGGCTGTTTCTGCATTTAGTTAGAAAGCCAGCATGAACCGTCTCCTGGTGACAAATGTAACCTTTAAGTCTGTTTGGAAATAATGCATAAGCACAACTGATTAATCGTACTGGTTAGGGCATTTAGTTATGCTGAATTGTTGGGGGGGGACATAAGTTATTTTCTTGCATTTAATGCTTAAACAACAAATATGGTCACTCCGCTTGACTAAATTTTGTCGGGGTTGAGAGTGTAACCTTAAATGATAACTTGGTGATTCTAAAAATTGCAAGCAGTGGTAGTCCAGACTGCATAACTCACGCTTCTGTATTTTTTTTCAAGGGAGATGGAAAATGCAATATGATTTAAAGCCTTTCTTCTTGCAGGTGGATGAGAATGGGAAAATCAGCCGCCTGCGACGCGAGTGTCCCTCCGAGGAATGTGGGGCTGGAGTATTCATGGCTAGCCACTTTGACAGACATTACTGTGGCAAGTGCTGCTTGACATACTGCTTCAACAAACCAGAAGACAAGTAAATGTGTCTATTGTAATAATTAAAAGTTGCTTTGAATTTTGCTGTGTTTTTTTCTGAGTGTGCAAAGCAGGGGCTCTAACATGTTTGCTAAATGTACCAGAGAGGAGGGGAAAGTAGATAAATGGAAGACATGGGGCTACTCATGAGCATTGCTGATAGGAGGAGGAGTTTGGATTTGATATCCTGCTTTCTCACTATCCTAAGGAGTCTCAAAGCGGCTAACATTCTCCTTTCTCTTCCTCCCCCACAACAAACACTCTGTGGGGTGAATGGGGCTGAGAGACTTCAGAGAAGTGTGACTAGCCCAAGGTCACCCAGTAGCTGCATGTGGAGGAGCAGGGAAGCAAACCCAGTTCACCAGATTACGAGTCCACCGCTTTTAACCACTACACCACACTGGCTCCTTTGTAAGAAACTTCAGTGAAAGCCCTGTCTCATATCTGTTAAAAATTAAGGCTACTTTAGAGCCAGCCCTTTGTGCAGTTCTTGACCAGTACAAACGCTCTTGCTTGCTTTGCTTCATTGAATAATACAATTGTAGAGTTGGAAGGGACACTGAGGATCATCTAGTCCAACTCCCTGGAATGCAGGAATCTCAACTAAAGCATGGAGCTGGCCCGTATGGGGATTGAACTCATGACCTCGGCATTATCACCACCACGCTCTGACCAACTGAACTGCCTTGTAACTTACCTGTTTAGTATAAAATACTTGCTCTGATCCAAAAATGAGATAGTACAAGTTACCTTTTATCTATTCCAAATGGCCCCTTTTTTACAGAAAATGGGGGCAATTGTTTCCGTTATAGTACATAAGCAGATACAGACAGCTCTTGCTTTATTTTGCATACATTGTGTGGAATGCAACATTGCACTCTTCTAGTCATTGTCTCTCTGCAAGTATTGCATATTGGCAGCTGGAACAATCTAGAGTCACTCTTGCGGGGTGGGGGAGGACAGAAGTCCTGTTGCAGAACTCTTTACAGAGGGTTACTGCTCATTGGGCTGGTCAGGTGAATCCAACAGGGCCTACAGCAGAGACGGGGGCACATTTTTTCTTGCTTGCTTGGGGGGGGGGGTTCTGATTGCCTAGTTTCCACACCTTGAAGTCATAAACTTTAAAAAAACAAAACATTAAGATTCTTAGGCCTGCTGTATTTTATGGCCCATTTCTAATATACGGTAATTGGGTGGGACAGAAAAAACTAAAACAATACTGATTCTAAAGTATGGATTGATGGTGGAAAAAGTAGTGGTACCTTGGGTTACAAACGCTTCAGGTTACAGACTCCGCTAACCCAGAAATAGTACCTCGGGTTAAGAACTTTGCTTCAGGATGAGAACAGAAATCGTGCAGTGGCAGCAGCGGGAGGCCCCATTAGCTAAAGTGGTACCTCAGGTTAAGAACAGTTTCAGGTTCAGAACGGACCTCCAGAACAAATTAAGTTCTTAACCCGAGGTACCGCTGTATGAGGTTTCTTGCCATCACTAGTTCCCTCTCCAAACCTGGAATGATGGAAGACCTTGTTCCTTGGAGCAGCAGGCTGCCAACCTTTTTGTCCCTCCAGGTACTACTATCCACACCACAATGTGTTCTGACTACGATAAAATGCTATAGAGTCTCATTTTAGGAATAGGAGGGAAGAAACCCTTTGTGATGTCTCTGGGTACCATGTTGGCATTCCTTGCTTAGACACTAAATACCAAGGTAAAGGGGACCCCTGGCCATTAGGTCCAGTCGTGACCGACTCCAGTTGTGGCGCTCATCTCGCTTTATTGGCCAAGGGAGCTGGCGTACAGCTTCCGGGTCATGTGGCCAGCATGACTAAGCCGATTCTGGCGAACCAGAGCAGCGCACGGAAACGCCGTTTACCTTCCCGCTGGAGCGGTACCTATTTATCTACTTGCACTTTGATGTGCTTTCGAACTGCTAGGTTGGCAGGAGCAGGGACTGGGCAACGGGAGCTCACCCCATTGCGGGGATTCGAACCGCTGACCTGATTGGCAAGTCCTAGGCTCTGGTTCAACCCACAGCGCCACCCGCGTCCCAAATACCTATTTCACAACCATGGCTGTGTTCCACATTTGTGTAAAAAGGCTTTTTTGGGGGGGAGGGGGAGAGATGCCATGGCTGCTATCATTCACCCAGCACAATCTGAGCATGGAGTCTTGAGGAAGAAGGGGCATACGATTCTCGTAAAGCATTGCAGGAATTGACTCCCAACGATCATGAAAATGTGTTTTCAGCTTGAAATACATAGGGAGTCATGGGAATCCTGTTCATCCCCTGGAAGCACACAAAGGTGGCAGCTTTACCTTCAACATACACACTGCTTGAATGTGGCATGTAGGTAGAGATACTACCATCATGTGGTTCTTGAATTCGTGGCAAGCTGGTGCTAGCCCTGTAATCGCCTCATGTAATTTCAATGTATGAATTTGTACTCCCAAACTGATTTGAATAATAGTTTGGCACACATGTCTGCAGTGACAGATCCTCACATAGTTAAGCAAGCACTTAGATCTGTTAAAGCAAAATGTATTATTTTGGCACAGCCTATGACACAAGTTTCAGGATGTTCCTATTGTAATACATAAAATATAGATCAAGGTGGTTTCACTGTACAGCTAAGCTCTCCCACAGTTTTTATTGAAATTTACAACATAATGATTTTTTTTAATATTAAAAAATACATTAAAGTCCCCTAGTCATTTTTACAATGCAAACTGCTTCTCAAATGTCTCTGTGATGCAGTGCAAATAATATAATCCGAGTTTCTCAGCCCATAACATATTTGGCTGTTTTGAGATTTAAAATCCTGGGTCCCAAGAGATCGTCTGCTCAACTTCCTTTTCATTGAAGCAAACAATTTCATCTCCTACTTGAAATGCTATGTTCTTGTCCAAACTGAGCCCACAATCCATGCCAGTCTTGACTACAGGGACATCATCTTTATGGTGCTTCATTGACGATAGGTATCCTAGGTAAAGCAGACGTACATAAAGCAAAAACTCCAAATTGTGCAACATTTATTACAAGGTGAGAAATGTTTAGAGCGCAGAGATTGCTCCAAACAAGTCACAGCACTCCAGAGCACACTACTCAGAATCAGAATTGTAGAGTTGGAAGGGACCCTGAGAGTCAACTACTCCAACCCCCGGAAATGCAGGAATCTCAGCTAAAGCATCCAGTGTTCTCATGGTTGCCACATATAGGATTTAACCATCAAATGCCTGGGTAAACAGTAACGTTTTCAAATTCCTCCGGAAAGTTAACAGTGTTGGAGACACACACCTCACATGAGATTATATGAACACACCTCTCCAATAATTCAACACAGTCATGTGGAAGAGAATCAATAACTGATTCCACCTGGAGCTCTGCTACCCACAAAAAATTCTACATAGCATATTGGGAAAGTGTCTGTGACTGACATTGGACTGAGGAGGATCAAACTTTATTTTTGTATAAAGAGGTGCTTAAATATCGGCTCCTTATTCAGTCTATTGTTATTTTTTTAGTAAGAAATTCACCTAGGGGAGGGGCAGAAAGCAGGCTTACGAAATCCAGGAGTTTCATACAATTGTGAGAACTGGGCAGTAAAACTGACTGCTTAGGAAATCAACCGCTACTCACCTGTCCAAATAACTTCTTGATTACGAATTAATTTAAATTTCATCTTTCTGTCCAGCTGCCCCTTCTGTACTCTGCAGCCAGCTACTGGAACTGTACTTTTTCCAACTGTGACATCAAAGATTGCTAAAACAACAGCTGTTCCTAAGGAAAACAAAAAAGCATGAGAATCCTAAAAGTGTAAAAGTGCCATTTAGGCAGTCTCTGCTCATTAAAAAGGATATGAACATTAATTCCAATCAAAAAACAAAAGCTAAGGTGACTTGTATCCAGTACTAAAAAAACCCCAGCATCCAGACTGAACAAGTCTGCAATCTTCCCCCTTTCTTGTTTTGCAGTACTCTGCAGCTTTAGTCTGTTTTACTTCATTCAACAAAGTTTTACTTAGCTTAGAGCTTAGACTCATTGAAATGAATGTGATTGGTAGACCCACTGAACTCAGCAGGTCTGTTCTGAGTAAAAGTTGAAGCCCATCCCTTTCCCCCCTAGTCTTGACCTACAGACGTTCTGTTCAAACTGCACCTCACCATGTGCTGTAAGATTGCAGCAAACATTACAAGCAAAGTTTCAAGCACTGTATACCTGAAGGAGTGTCTCCAACCCCGTCGTGTAGCCCAGCTGGACTCAAGGTCCAACTCCGAGTGCTTTCTAACCTTGTGAGAAGCAAGGTTACAGGGAACCAGGCAGAGGGCCTTCTCAGTACTCAACACCCGCCCTGTGGAACGCCCTCCCAGCAGATATCAAGGAAATAAACAACTATCTGACTTTTAGAAGACATCTGAAGGCAGCCCTGTACCAGGAAGTTTTTAATGTTTGATGTTTTACTGTGCTTGATGTTTTTAATTTGTTGGAAGCTGCCCAGAGTGGCTGGGGCAACCCAGTCAGATGGGTGCCATATAAATGAAGAACTATCATAATTATTATCTTGGCTGCCACAAGTCCTAGAAATTTGCATTAAAAAAGGAAAATAGATCCTTAGGAGGTGGCATTTCTGCAGCCGGTTACGGCACTGCGCATTTCTGCAGAGAACCCTGTCTCTGGTTTGTCACTATTCCATGAACATCAGTACTTTAAGAAAAAGGTAAGGTAAAGGACCCCTGGACGGTTAAGTCCAGTCAAAGGCGACAATGGGGTTGCGGCACTCATCTCGCTTTCAGGCTGAGGGAGACGGCGTTTGACCACAGACAGCTTTCCGGGTCATGTGGCCAGCATGACTAAACCGCTTCTGGCGCAACGGAACGCCGTGACGGAAACCAGAGCACATGGAAACGCCATTTACCTTCCCACTGCAGCAGTACCTACAGTGGTGCCCCGCAAGACGAACGCCTCGCGAGACGAAAAACTCGCAAAACGAAAGGTTTTTTCGTTTTTGAGTTGCTTCGCAAGACGAATTTCCCTATGGGCTTGCTTCGCAAAACGAAGCTTGCCCCGCAAGCTCCGGGGATAGCGGGAAGCGCAGCGCGTCTTCCCCGCTGTCCCCAGACCTCTTTTGAAGCAAGGGGCGGCGCGGAGAAGATCGCTTCTCCCCGTTGCCAGCCCCGCAAGCTCCGGGGACAGAGGGGAAGGCACAGCGCCTTCCCCTCTCTCCCCGGACCCCTTTTGAACCAAGGGGCGGCAAGGGGGAGAAGCGATCTTCTCCTCTCCGCCCCTTGCTTCAAAAGAGGGGACAGAGCGGCGCTTCCCCTCTGTCCCCGGACGGTCTCCATAGGAACGCATTGACTGATTTTCAATGCATTCCTATGGGAAACCGTGCTTCGCAAGACGAAAAACTCGCAAGAAGAAAAAACTTGCGGAACGAATTAATTTCGTCTTGCGAGGCACCACTGTATTTATCTACTTGCACTGGCCTGCTTTCGAACTGGTAGGTAGGCAGGAGCTGGGACAGAGCAACAGGAGCTCACCCCGTTGTGCGGATTCAAACCACCAACCTTCTGATTGGCAAGCCCAAGAGGCTCAGTGGCTTAGACCACAGCACCACCCGCATCCCGCTTTTAGAAACTGCTATCCCTTGAATGAAAGACTTCTGGTGTATCATCACGCCAAAGGTCCAGTGGCCAGACAGCTGCTTTTGGGAAGCCAACCACCCGGGCCCCCGGGCCAGCAATGCTTACCACCCACCCACCCACCCACCCCTATTTCTGCCATCTCAAATTCAGAAGTATACCCAACACATGCTCCTCTAGAGAACAGGGCAGAGTGCTGCTCAGCTCCGCCTGTAAATCTTCAACAAGCCGGTAGATGATTTTGTGCATTTTCAACTTTATTCCCTTCTTGGCAGCCAGCTGCTGAATAGGTTTATTTGCGTCCACGTTGAACCCGTATACAACACCTGACAATGCAACAAAAGAGGGTAAGTGTAAAATTGCTATTTTACTTTTTCTTTCTAATGGCTCAAATTAAGCATAATTAAGTTCCAGAGTTGCTCTATTTACCAAACATTAAGGGCAGGGCTGAGTATATTCATGAAGAGAAAATCCAAAACATCTGCAACATGGTAACATTCTGCACCTAGGAATGCTAAATTCTGAAACCCAACTGAATTGCACCCATTCACACGCACCTGCTTATTTTGCATAATTTATTCCACATCTGAAAGAAAGAGATGGGGAAGAGACGTCTCGGGAACTGAAAATCCTACCCTACTCCTCTCTGACTTCCATGATTTCACCAAGCATTACACACACACACACACACACACACCTCAAGCCTATCTTTGCAGCCATGTGGGAGAGAGACCTCCTTTACAATAAAGATGAGTTTCTTGCAATGTTAAATTCTGTGCCCTGAATTCCCACAGCCATGCAGAAAGCCATTTATTTCGCTTATAAAAACCTGCAAGTTGCCTTTTGTCCCACAAAGGGCCTCAAGCTGACTTACATGAAAAGCATTATGTGAAGACTCTTAATCTTGCATGCAAAGCATTCAGAAATCAGGATGGTGCATGCAGCAACTACCCCTAAACCAGGAGAGTTAATGCGCAGCTCCAATAGCTGGCATCAAAGGTGCCAGCTGGCCACAGTCTTGACAGGTAACACAATGTGTCAAGGGGATGAGATACGCATTCCTGACTTGCCTTGCAACATGGGTGGGAAAGTGTATCCCGTTCTGCTCCATGGGAACCCTGCCTGCAGTCACTGCAGCACACCTTCTGTGTACAGTGGTACCTCGGGTTACAGACACTTCAGGTTACAGATGCTTCAGGTTAAAGACTCTGCTAACCCAGAAATAGTACCTCGGGTTAAGAACTTTGCTTCAGGATGAGAACAGAAATCGTGCTCTGGCGGCACGGCAGCAGCGGAAGGCCCCATTAGCTAAAGTAGTGCTTCAGGTTAAGAACAGTTTCAGGTTAAGAACGGACCTCCGGAACGAATTAAGTACTTAACCCGAGGTACCACTGTACTTTAAGGCCGGTTACTGAGCTGCTGACTGCTTGCAAGGCATCAAAACGAGCTCGACAGATTAGAGAACTGGGCAAAAACAAACAAGATGAATTTTAACAGGGAGAAATGTAAAGTATTGCACTTGGGCAAAAAAAATGAGAGGCACAAATACAAGATGGGTGACACCTGGCTTGAGAGCAGTACATGTGAAAAGGATCTAGGAGTCTTGGTTGACCACAAACTTGACATGAGCCAACAGTGTGACGTGGCAGCTAAAAAAGCCAATGCAATTCTGGGCTGCATCAATAGGAGTATAGCATCTAGATCAAGGGAAGTAATAGTGCCACTGTATTCTGCTCTGGTCAGACCTCACCTGGAGTACTGTGTCCAGTTCTGGGCACCACAGTTCAAGAAGGACACTGACAAACTGAAACGTGTCCAGAGGAGGGCAACCAAAATGGTCAAAGGCCTGGAAACGATGCCTTATGAGGAACGGCTAAGGGAGCTGGGCATGTTTAGCCTGGAGAAGAGGAGGTTAAGGGGTGATATGATAGCCATGTTCAAATATATAAAAGGATGTCACATAGAGGAGGGAGAAAGGTTGTTTTCTGCTGCTCCAGAGAAGCGGACACGGAGCAATGGATCCAAACTACAAGAAAGAAGATTCCACCTAAACATTAGGAAGAACTTCCTGACAGTAAGAGCTGTTCGACAGTGGAATTTGCTGCCAAGGAGTGTGGTGGAGTCTCCTACTTTGGAGGTCTTTAAGCAGAGGCTTGACAACCATATGTCAGGAGTGCTCTGATGGTGTTTCCTGCTTGGCAGGGGGTTGGACTCGATGGCCCTTGTGGTCTCTTCCAACTCTATGATTCTATGATTCTATGATCTAAGACACATGACTTTGTACCGCTTTCTTCAATGGCCACCCTTTACCTTTAAATGTCTCTGCGAGGTTTATGTCATTTTCGCTAATATCCCCAATCCCACAGTGGACCACGTCTAGTTCACACTCCTCATCGGCGTCGTAGGTGTCCAAGATGTTCAAGATGGCTTCCACAGAACCATCAACGTCACCTGGGCGGAGCAAAAGTCCCAGTGAGTTTAAATGCGAGTGGCACACGCAAAACAAAGAATAGCACAACTAATTACTGTACAATCCATGAGGATCTTAAGTCTCATGCAATTAAATGAGAAGGAGCTGAGCAATGAATAGAGCTTTGATTAAACTCGCGGAAACTGTGTCTCACAGACACACTGAGAGCCAGTGTGGTGTAGTGGTTAAGAGCGATAAACTCGTAATCTGGGGAACCGGGCTTGTGTCTCTGCTCCTCCACATGCAGCTGCTGGGTGACCTTGGCCTAGTCACACTTCCCTGAAGTCTCTCAGCCTCACTCACCTCACAGAGTGTTTGTTGTGGGGGAGGAAGGGAAAAGGAGGCTGTTAGCCGCTTTGAGACTCCTTCGGGTAGTGATAAAGCGGGATATCAAATCCAAACTCTTCTTCTTCTTCTTCTGAAATTAAAACCTCCCAGGACTTTCCAACAGTCTGATTAAAATGTTGTGGGGTTGCTCAATAAAGAAGAGTCTACAAGTACAGCCATTAACAGTCGTGACTGTTAGCACTGGTATTGTATTTGCATTATAAATGCATTTCACAAAGAATAACTGGTATGGGGAAAGGAGGTGGCAGTTGGCAAGCTACTCTGTCAGTTGATTCTTTGGCTGAGAACCGTGAGGGTGTCTGGAGGAGTTTGTGAGGACAGGCAAGCTATGGACTAGTAACTTATGCACCGCTATGAAGGCGTTTTGAAAACAAAAAGGACTAAAGCCTCTCTTGGGCTCAAGGGAGAGAAACACATTGTAGTCATTAACATTTACGTGAATAATACTTGCTGTTCAACTGTTGCCAACTTGACAAGTCTCAATTTATCTTCAGGTCTTGTGTATGGTGCCTAAGGTAAAGGTAAAGGTAAAGGTACCCCTGCCCGTTCGGGCCAGTCTTGCCAGACTCTAGGGTTGTGTGCTCATCTCACTCTATAGACCGGGAGCCAGCGCTGTCCACAGACACTTCCGGGTCACGTGGCCAGCGTGACAAGCTGCATCTGGCGAGCCAGCGCAGCACACGGAACGCCGTTTACCTTCCCACTGGTAAGCGGTCCCTATTTATCTACTTGCACCCGGGGGTGCTTTCGAACTGCTAGGTTGGCAGGCGCTGGGACCGAACGACGGGAGCGCAGAACCGCTGATCGTGCGATCGGCAAGTCCTAGGCGCTGAGGTTTTACCCACAGCGCCACCCGCATCCTGTGTATGGTGCCTATTTTATCATAAATGGCTAACAATGACAGGTGCCATTCTCAATGCCAGTTAAGCCACACCTGTGTGTCAGTTAAGTAGCACGAGGAAGGACCACGGTTCAAGCATTAAAGCATTTGCTTTCGATGCAGGAGGACGACCTAAGTCCACTTTCCAACACCTCCAGGCAAGACTGTGGGAGCTCTGTCTGAAATCCTGGAAAGTCGCTACCAATCAGTGCAGACAATACTGAACTAGGCAGACCAATGGTCTATCTTGATATAAGGCAGCTTCCTATGTACCATGTGTGCCCTCTTGTGGGCCTTGCTTTCTCGAGGCTTCAAATGGTGCTGTCAGGGAACTGCCATCGGCTCAGGGGCGAGAGGGGAATAGCAGGATGGATTACAGAGAGCCCCCAAAGATTGTGGGAAGCAGCACCTCCTCAGCGGAGGAGAGTAATCACGCCTCCAGCGGAGAGGAGCTGTAGGGCTTGGGGGAGGGGAGACGGTGCCAGGCACCGTGCCTGGGCAAAGCGGGTAGGAGAGAGGTCCTCTGTTACCCACGCCCTCCCTGCGCAGTAGGCTTCTGCGCAGAGAGGGGAAGCGCAGACTGGGTGTCAACAAACTACTCTGCTGGGGAAGGTTTAAGGACCGCCCACTCTCAGATTCTGCCAGTGAATGAGCAAGACATGGAATAGAGGCGCTCTTCATGGTGAAGGTTTTTTTTGGCACCAATAACGAGGGTTTACAGCTGACCAGGGAGGAATTTGCCTGATTGCTTGATTGCTCTCGAGCAACCCCCTGATACCATTACAGGTGCTATTTAATATTATATGGGGAAGTGCACCTCGCCCAGCCCACTGCCTCGGTGCTGGGGAATAATAATAATAATAATAATAATAATAATAATAATAATAATAATAATAATAATAATAATTAATAATAGCAGCTCTTGGGAGCAGGACAAACCAAAAGGACTCCACCTTTGATGATGATGTGCAGCACATTTTTGTCACTCTCCCCTTTTTCTTTCGGTCGTATAGTCAGGAGATGCTTTTTCCTCTTGTACACCGCTGCCCTTCTCTGCTTCCAGGACATGTTTTCCATGCCTTCTCTGTCCTTCTTGTAGGCGTCCCTGTGCTCCTTCTGCTTCACCTCAATGACCTCTAGGTCCTTCTTCGCCTTCTCTTGTTGCTCGGCGTAGCTTCTCCACTCAACAACTTCACGAGCCCTTTGCTTGGCAGAAGAACAAAAGAACTGCCTCTCTGATCTAGCAGGATAGCTGGGATCCCAGGATCTGGGCTCCCACCTCCATCTGCAGCCCCCACCCAACAGCCCAAGGGTTCCCCTCCCAGCAGCAATTTATTTTTGGTGTGCACCAAAAGCTACAGAGGGAAGTGGGGAACTGTGTTCGGTACCTGGAAGGGAAGGTAGTAGTCAAACCTACATCTGCAGCACTGACCAGCCAGATATTAACAGCTCAAACTAGGATGGAGTCAGCCACTGCAGCTGGTACTCAAATATATGTTGCCTCCAAACACAGCTGTTCTGTTTAAATTATCTTGGGTTTTTTTTTAAAACTATATTTTTTGCCTTACACTTTTTATTATTACTTCATTTTATTTTATTTAGCCAGTGTGGTGTAGTGGTGTAGTGGTTAAGAGCGGTAGTCACGTAATCTGGGAAACCGGGTTCGTGTCTCCGCTCCTCCACATGCAGCTGCTGGGTGACCTTGGGCCAGTCACGCTTCTTTGAAGTCTCTCAGCCCCACTCACCCCACAGAGCGTTTGTTGTGGGGGAGGAAGGGAAAGGAGAATGTTAGCCGCTTTGAGACTCCTGAAGGGGAGTGAAAGGCGGGATATCAAATCCAAACTCTTCTTCTTCTTCTTCTTGTGTACCACCCTACTAAAGAAGAGAAACGGTCTCCTGTGCGATTCGGACAACCCCTTTAAACCATGACCTGTGTTTTAGGTGATATCACCATTGTTTTAAACCATGATCTATGTTTTAGGCGATATCACCATTGATATCCCTGATTAATTTATGAGCAGAGGGCGATGTATAGGTTACAAAATTATTGTAATGTATGATGGTGGTTTCTGTTTGTATGATGGTGGTTTTTGTTTTTGTTTTGCTTCGGTTACTGTTTGTCTTTTGTAAGTTTTGGTGATTTTAAATTTGGAGGTTTAAGTATAATATGTCGGTATGGGAAACTGTCGTGTAACGGGCCAATGGCCGTAATAAAGATCAATCCAATGTACCACCCTATACTCTTAGATCTCAGGGTGGTTTGCAATATATAATCACGATATAAAAAACACAAGATACGTAATAAAAATAAGAACAATAACACACTAAAAATCTACCCCCCCCCAAAAAAAAACATTAAAAAGGGCATCGGATGACAATCAGCCAAAGGCCTGGTTGAAGAAGAATGTTTTTGCCTGGTGCCTAGAGGTGTATAATGAAGGTGCCAGGCAAATCTCCCCAGGGAGAGCATTCCATAAGTGGGGGGCTACTGCAGAGAAGGCCCCGTTCTCATGTTACAACCCTCCAGACCTTTTGTGGAGGAGAAGTGGTCAATGAGGTAATTATGCTTCTGGTGGCTTGAGGAAGATCAGAACAAGCGCTGCTAAGTGCACAGAGATTGTGGGGCCCACTGTGCTCTCCATGAGCCGCTGCACCCTGCCATCTTAGGTACAGTGGTACCTCAGGTTAAGTATTCATTCTGGAGGTCTGTTCTTAACCTGAAACAGTTCTTAACCTGAAGCACCACTTTAGCTAATGGGGCCTCCCGCTTGCTGCCGCACCGCCGGAGCACGATTTCTGTTCTCATCCTGAAGCAAAGTTCTTAACCCGAGGTACTATTTCTGGGTTAGCGGAGTCTGTAACCTGAAGTGTATGTAACCTGAAGCGTATGTAACCCGAGGTACCACTGTAATGGAGTGGAAGAAAGCAGGATGCAAACAGCTTGCACACAGCTTCTGTTCCAGCAGTGTAAATAGCTTCTTGAGCTGCCACAGCCGAAGCCAATCCGTGTTCATTAATTCTGCTCCTTCTCTCTAGTACAGGGATGGGGCCCCAATGTGGCCATTCTGATATTGTTGGGCTCCAACTCCCATCAGCCTCAGAAAGATGGGAGTTGCAGCCCAACGACATGGGGAAGGCCGCAGGTTCTCCATCACTGCCCTGGTAGCTTGTCCCTGCTGCTTCCCCCCCAGAGGCCTGGAGCCCAAGGTGAGTGTGTCCTCGTTGTCCAGTGAGAGGACCCACCTTGGGGGCGCCAGGATTAAATGCTGAATGGGAAATCTGTGGTACCTCAGACTCTACTTCAAGGAGTTCCTCTCCGGCTGAAGGAACCTCCTTCCATCCCACGATCTCCACTGGCATGCTTGGAGGGGCAACTTCCAGGGCCTTGCCGTTCTCGTCAAACATCATACGCACTTTGGCCCAGCTTTTCCCTGCAACCAGAATACAGCCCTTTCTCAGAGTGCCTCTCTGGATGATGGCCGTGGTCACTGGACTAGAGGGGAGAAGGAGGGAAGATCGCGTTTGAATTAGTACAGCCAATTTTATGCCACTAATTTTATTTGCATTTTTTTCCCATAGTGAGCTGTCTTGAGGTGGGTTATAGCATATGTGGATGGTAGCAAACAAATTCGCAATGCATATGCTTTCTGTTTACAGTGGTACCTCGGGTTAAGAACTTAATTCGTTCCGGAGGTCTGTTCTTAACCTGAAACTGTTCTTAACCTGAAGCACCACTTCAGCTAATGGGGCCTCCTGCTGCCGCCGTGCCGCCGGAGCACGATTTCTGTTCTCATCTTGAAGCAAAGTTCTTAACTCGAGGTACTATTTCTGGGTTAGCAGAGTCTGTAACCTGAAGCGTATGTAACCCGAGGTGCCACTGTACTTTGATATCTGTTTTATCACACTTGAGACCGGTCCTTCCAAATAGTTCAGGACAGTGTACCTAGATTCCCCACTCCTTAAGTCAGGGATGGGGAAATCAGTGGTCCTATAGATGTTGCTGGGATTCAACTCCCCTCAGCTCCAACCAACAATCAGGCATGATGGGAAATGTAGGTCTGCAATATCTGGAGGGCCGCTGGTTCGCTAATATCACCAACCCCACAGTTCCTTACCCCTGTTAGGTGAATTATGATGGAGATAAGGACCAGTCCCAAGTTCACCCACTACATTCCCGGTGACTCTCCTGTGGCTTCCCAGAAGCACAGAAAGAGATAGATCGGTTGCACACTGGGTTCAATAGCCTAACCTCGCTTAGTGTTGCAGTAACAGAAGCCACTTTGCTTCTAAATAACAGGAAATGGAAATGCAACAGGAAATGGAATTTGGACATCTGGAACTGGGCATGAATTAAAGGATATATATCAAGGGAGGAGAAAATTATGGAATATTATTCATAGAATCATAGAGTTGGAAGAGACCACAAGGGCCATCGAGTCCAACCCCCTGCCAAGCAGGAAACACCATCAGAGCACTCCTGACATATGGTTGTCAAGCCTCTGCTTAAAGACCTCCAAAGAAGGAGACTCCACCACACTCCTTGGCAGCAAATTCCACTGTCGAACAGCTCTTACTGTCAGGAAGTTAATTCCAATATGTGATTGCAGTAGAGAGATTTTAACATGGACATGGATGGGAAAAAATAGAGGACTGGTGGTGGCAATTAATGGAGATAACATTGAAGAAAAAAGCATGGTTGACATTTACCAATAATAATAGTAATAATAATGACTCAAATGACTAGTGAATCTGTCAAGGAATGACGGGGCCTGCGCCTGTGGCTCACCCTTTTCCTTTATCTGTACGAGACTCTATGATGGTGCCTTCCACGGGGCCCGTAGAGTCTGCCTTCAGTTCCAACACCTCCGCAAGAGCCACGGTTGCCTCTGCTAAAGCCATCAAGTTGTCACCCTGTACCAAACAAAGACAGTTCAGAAAAGAGCTGAGTCGCTTGGGATCAAGGAAATGACACATCAGTTACGTTACGACAGGAGATGAATAGCTCTAAAATCTGGATTACTGCATAGGCGGCCGTTTGAGGATGGGGATGATTTAAACCCCTCTGCATGGAGACTGTCATGGTGTGGCCAGGTATTCCTTCATGTCCAGGAACATGCATCAGCATCAGGGAATTTCCCCCCAACCCACAGTACTTCCTTTGCTGGGTTGTGGGTTTTCTGATCATTTGCAATGGCATGAGGAAAAGACATCCAATCTGTATGGTCCGTCATAGAGCAGCTTTGTTGCTGCCTCTGCTCTTTAAGGAGGCAACCCTAGGGCTATAGGATAAACAGAGAGAGGCCAGAAGTTGAATTCTACCTCCTTGCTGCTACCGAAACCTGGCCCTACCAATGGATGCCGGTAGAGTCAAAAAGAGGGTGTTTCGAGGGAGCACCAGGAAACAGCTTGAATCGGACAGATCCAAAAGCCCGGGTGATGGTGTAAATCACACCTTTGTATTACCCTCCAAAACAGGGTTTCTAAGAACCCACAAAATGGACCTCCCTTCTGCCCTGCTGGTGAAAACACAGCAGGGCTTAGTTGCATACGGCAGCGAAATACTCTTTGGGTCCCACTCATTTTAGGACTGCAGATTTAGTTGTTTATTCAGCCTCGAAAATTAACATTTGCCCCAACTAATTCTCTCCCAGATCGATGTAAGAAACATCTTAGCGTTAATCTAATGATCTGTAGATCTACACCTGCAGACACACAAGAATGGCACAAGCATTTTTATTTTGCACCGTGAAAAGCACTACAAATTACCTTCCAGAATTAGCTGGAACCAGCTTATGGGAAAAGGAAACATGCTTCTGGAAATAACACGCTTCCAGAAATGAAGCCCACCTATGACCCGCGGTTAGTACCGTGACAACAGGTTAAAATTACCTTTAGTGCTGAAACATGGACAGCCTGAACATCTCCTCCGTATTCTTCGCAAACCACATTGTGAGCCAGAAGCTCTTTCTTCACTCTATCCGGGTCGGCTTCAGGCTTGTCGCATTTATTAATGGCAACGATAATTGGAACTGCGAGAGAAAAGAAAACGGGGGAGAATGCCAAAGTCCAAACAGCGAAGCATGGGAAGCAGCAAACCAAAGACGTTTCCCCAAAACTACAGTTCAATTGAGTGAAAGAATATTTATTTGTGAAGCTGTTTTGATCCCACCATATCAGAATGAACAGCTCGCAAACAGGTAAGCATCTGACCTAAGGGCCTTGGAAAAAAGTGAAGGCTTTCAGTGATTACTGTATTTTTTTGCTCTATAAGACTCACTTTTTCCCTCCTAAAAAGTAAGGGGAAATGTGTGTGCGTCTTATGGAGCGAATGCAGGCTGTGCAGCTATCCCAGAAGCCAGAACAGCAAGAGGGATTGCTGCTTTCGCTGTGCAGCGATCCCTCTTGCTGTTCTGGCTTCTGAGATTCAGAATATTTTTTTTTTCTTGTTTTCCTCCTCCAAAAACTAGGTGCGTCTTGTGGTCTGGTGCGTCTTATAGAGAGAAAAATACGGTATGTATGCTATTTGACCAATGGCACTTATCTCTCCCTTCCTCCCACCCACTTTAAAGAAAAGTGCTGTACCTTTGGCATTTTTAGCGTGTTGAATAGATTCCACAGTCTGCTTCATTACGCCATCTTCTGCGGCTACCACCAATATGACAATATCCGTGACATGTGTACCTCTTGCCCTCATGGCTGAAAAGGCAGCATGGCCAGGTGTATCCAGAAATGTTATTTTTTCTCCAGAAGGCAAACGCACTGCAAAAAAACCCAAAACAAAAACCCCAACAACAATCAAATCTATACAGCACTACTGTAAAAATTATAAATGCATGTCAAAAATCTATGCCCCACAGAGCTCCATGGGTCTTGTTCCCCACCAAAAAATGGTTACACGATTGCAGACTGCTCAAATTCCTTTTGAACATGGATTCTGTTAAGGTAGCAACAGTTCTTCACAAAGCCAAACTCAGGCAATCTGCTAAACATATATTTCTTACATGTTTTTTTTTAAAAGGTTTCTTTTACTGTCACTGCTGCAGTCCCAAGCTCCACTGTATGCCTTCATGATAAATATTATTTTCTTGGAAGCCGCGCCCCTTATTCTTGAAGCTGGTCTTCATTTCCGTACTGTACAGCAGAGTAGCGTCAGCAACTCAACCTTTAGATCTGGACAGTGGCGTAGCGTGGGTTGTCAGCACCCGGGGCAAGGCAAGTAATTTGCGCCCCCTAACCCGTGGATTTGCGCCCCTAAACCTAACCCCCAGATGTTGCGCCTGGTGCGGCCGGCCCCCCCTGCACCTCCCACGCTACGCCACTGGATCTGGGACTGTTTTCTGACACTAAAACACCTTAGGAAACAAGATTGTGTGGAGATCCCAAGGAATCCTGGGGGCTGTAGTTTGTTCAAGGGTGCTGAGGGGAGACCCTTAACAGCTATGACCGTTAAAGTGGTCCAAGAGTTCTTTAAATGTATGGTGTGGACGGGACAATCTGAGGAAAAGCCAGCGTAATTATCAATGCACGTTAAAATGACTCTGATAAATCATACCAAGAAAGGCACCGATATGCTGCGTGATGCCGCCTGCTTCCATTGCTGCCACCTGAGTTTTCCTCAGCGTGTCAAGCAACGTAGTTTTCCCGTGGTCAACGTGGCCCAGGATGGTAACAACTGGAGGCCTTGGAGTTAATGAAGCAGGATCTGCAGGAGGCCTGCAATGAACAGAAACACACAAGGCTTGCAAATGAAGTCAACCAGGGGTCAGCAAACTTTTTCAGCAGGGAGCCGGTCCACTGTCCCTCAGACCTTGTGGGGGACTGGACTATATTTGGGGGGGGGGAGAGAACCTATGTCCCACAAATAACCCAGGACGCGGGTGGCGCTGTGGTCTAAACCACAGAGCCTAGGACTTGCCGATCAGAAGGTCGGCGGTTCAAATCCCCGCGACGGGGTGAGCTCCCGTTGCTCGGTCCCTGCTCCTGCCCACCTAGCAGTTCAAAAGCACGTCAAAGTGCAAGTAGATAAATATGTACCACTCCGGCGGGAAGGTAAATGGCGTTTCCGTGCGCTGCTCTGGTTCGCCAGAAGCAGCTTAGTCATGCTGGCCACATGACCCGGAAGCTGTACGCCAGCTCCCTCGGCTAATAATAATAATAATAATAATAATAATAATTTATTATTTGTACCCCGCCCATCTGGCTGGGCTTCCCCAGCCACTCTGGGCGGCTTCCAAAAATACAGTAAAATATCACAGATTAAAAACTTCCCTGAACAGGGCTGCCTTAAGATGTCTTTTAAATGTCAGGTAGTTATTTATTGCTTTGACATCTAATGGGAGGGCGTTCCACAGGGCGGGCGCCACTACCGAGAAGGCCCTCTGCCTGGTTCCCTGTAGCTTTGCTTCTCGCAATGAGGGAACCGCCAGAAGGCCCTCGGCGCTGGACCTCAGCGTCTGGGCAGAACGATGGGGGTGGAGACGCTCCTTCAGGTATACTGAGCCGAGGTTGTTTAGGGCTTTAAAGGTCAACACCAGCACTTTGAATTGTGCTCGGAAACGTACTGGGAGCCAATGTAGGTCTTTCAAGACCGGTGTTATGTGGTCTCGGCGGCCGCCCCCAGTCACCAGTCTAGCTGCCGCATTCTGGATTAGTTGTAGTTTCCGAGTCACCTTCAAAGCGAGATGAGCGCCACAACCCCAGAGTCGGCCACGACTGGATCTAATGGTCAGGGATCCCTTTACAAATAACCCAGAGATGCATTTTAAATAAAAGGACACATTCTACTCATGTAAAAACACACTGATTCCTGGACTGTCTGTGGGCCTTATTGAGAAGGCAATTGGGCCAGATCCGGCCCCGGGCCTTAGTTTGCCTACCCATGAAGTAAACCCTCCTTGTGTTTCTCCTTAACATTTTCCTCTTAACAGATCCCTTAAAATTCCTGAGCATCAATGACCTCAGCATGCGATCGTCAGCAACGAGTCACAGCCCAATGCCAGTAGCCTGCCAAGATGTGGTATTTTCTTCTTCAGGAAATGGAGTACGCATGGATATGTGGTTAAATGAAACGGCGTGCTCTCTTCACAGCAAAGAGCTTTACTTCAGTCAGCGTTTCTTTGTTTATTGAGTTATAGAAACTAAAAGATCTGAGAAGGGTTTATTTCAAATACTACTGACCAAATGAGATTTCCATAACGGCTAAAATGGTTTTTATTTGGACTCGTAGACAGAAGCACAGGAATCGTTTTCCAACGTATTTCTTATCAATAAAAATTTCAGTGTGGCGCAAGCATATTTTTATTCTGAAAGCGCGGCACAGAGAAAAATGGTTGAGAACCACTGGGCTAGAGGATAAGCAAAGCAAAAGGGGTGTGGACAGAGAGAAAACAAAATTGGCTCAATATTAATTAAGGCTTTGATTGACTATTTAATTTCTATGCTGCTTAACACATTGAAAATATCTCTAAGCGGTATACAAATAACTGAAGCAACAACAGACAACTTAAAACAAAATATTATGAAAATGCAGTTAGATATAATTTGTACATTCATATAAAGTTACTAATATTTTTAAATCAATATTAGCACACACAAAAACCTAAGCGAAAAGTTAGGATCCAAGCTTGTGAATGAGTATCAAAGACTATAGACATTAAACATAAGCCGGAATAGCAAAAGGGCGATGGAAAACAGGGTCTGCATAAACCTAGCAACCAAAATCAATTAACCCAAGCCATTACCTCTTTACGGCATCTTTGTTTTCTTTGATTTTGTCTTCTTTCAACTTGGCCCATTTGTGTTTCATGCCGGATTTTTGAACGATGTCCTTGATCAACACTTCATCCAGGACTGAGTCGGGTTCTAGTGCATCTATATCAACGCTCGTGTTTAGCAAGGCTTCGTATATATGATCTGAAAACAGAAACGGAAAGTTGTATTGGTCAGTGCACCAACCTCAGGAAGAACATGGTTGATGAAGCAGCTCTAAGAAGATCAGGCCACTGGATCAGGCCAGTGGCACATCTGGGGCAGCATCCTGTTCTCACATTAGCCAACCAGATGCTTATGGGAAGCCCAAAAGCAGGAAGTGAGAACTGCACTCCCTCCCACTTGTGATTCCGAGCAACTGCCAATTGGACGCATACTGCCTTCAACAATGGAAGTAAAACATAGCAATTTGAACTACTTGGAGCCTAGCTGGATAGGGTCTTTGTCACACAGGGACTTGCAGTCACCACCACAGCAGCTGCTGAATTCAAGCCTGGATTTCAGTGCTGCATAGTTAAAGCTATGGTTTTCCCAGAAGTGATGTATGGAAGTGAGAGCTGGACCATAAAGAAGGCTGATCGCTGAAGAATTTATGCTTTTGAATCATGGTGCTGGAGGAGACTCCTATCTATTCTTAAAGAAATCAGCCCTGAGTGCTCACTGGAAGGACAAATCCTGAAGCTGAGGTTCCATAATTTGGCCACCTCATGAGAAGAGAAGACTCCCTGGAAAAGACCCTGATGTTGGGAAAGATGGAGAGCACAAAGAGAAGGGGACGACAGAGGACGAGATGGTTGGACAGTGTTCTCGAATCTACCAGCATGAGTTTGACAAAACTGCAGGAGGCAGTGGAAGACAGGAGTGCCTGGCGTGCTCTGGTCCATGGGGTCACAAAGAGTTGGACACGACTAAATGACTAAATAACAAAATTTATCACTACCACCTTGGGAAAATATATTTCACATGTGGGGGGAAAACTCTAAATGAAACAAGCTAAAGAAGTACAACAAAGGGTTTTCCATTCTCCTCTCCCAACCCCCCACCGCAAAAAACCCCCCATCCAACTGGGACCAATTCTATGGCAAATTTATTTAATTCAAACCTTTCTCAGATGAAAGTAGCTCAAGCACATCGGAAGCAGATGGCTGAGGAATGCTCTAGAGGATGAAAGACATCTTACACAAACCTCCTTTATGGCACTGGAAAGGCAGGAAATCTTGAAACAATTAAAATGGGCTAATGAGGGACATAAGCTCCGCTGCAGGACTCCCAAGTCAGCAGATACAAGGCCCACATTCTCCTGTCTTGTCAGCAAAGGAAACTGCAATATACTGAGTTAGACTATTGGTCCATCTATCTCAGGGTCTCTTCAAGGTTTCAGACAGGAGACATTGCCAGCGCTGCCTGGAGAGGCTGTGAACTCAACTTGTTTGCATGCAGGGCAGATGCTATACTGAGCTTCACTAAAAGGGGATTCAAGTGGGAGCAGCTGAGAATGAATTTTGATGATGGTAACCTTTGCAAAGTCAAAGAAACAGTCTCACCTATGTCTTTATGCATGGCTTTTGCAAGGTCTTCTACGGTCATCCTGGACATTATCTCAACCTCCTGCTTCTCTGGTTTTGGTTGTACATGTCGCTGTTTCTCCTTGGCTGATTTCTTCCTCTGCAAGAGAGTTCAAGGAGTGCACATGGGATGGATGGAAGGGGAAGCAGTTTCAAGCAAAGCTGTAAAATCTTAAAATGCAATGCCTGCTTTGCTTATACGGCAGCCGGACACACACAGCTATGTAAGAAAGATCCACAGGGACTCAGCTCCAGTGATGCACTTTGAAAGAGGAACAATTAAACCATATGTTGTGCCATATTACCATTTTTCATCTTGTTTCCAATGGTTTCCACTTTTGTCATTTCAAGATGGGCTGGGCAAAAGGCACACTTGAATTTGTTCGGAACAGATCAAACACTTTTACTCAACGTTTCTTTTGCATTAACCATCGTTTTTGTTTCCCTACAAAATACACTGAAGATTCCTCCACAAAACAGCGCAAGCTTTCATTCCACAGGCACACACAACAGGAATTCTTGGAAGCAAGAATAAAGTAGCTGTTAATTACCTCCTTGGTTGTTAAAAGCCTGAATTGTGAGCTGGTGTCTGGCTGCCAGAGCAGAGGGTGCAGCTGAACTGGGCACATGGGGTAGGCAGATGACAAGACAGGCTTCCACTGTGTTCGGTGTCCTTTCCCATAAGCCAGGGAGTGCAGCTGCCGGCAAGCACGATGCAACTGGCCCAAGTTCTCCAGCGTCAGCATCACCCTCCAGTTCATTTCTTCTCTGAAGGAAAGGATATAACAAGTCACCTTTCAAGATATATGGACCATTAGAAGCCACAAATGGGAACAAAAAGTGGCACCAGATGCAAAAGAGGAACAGGAATGCTGTGTCTTCCATGGCTGTGTGGAAGAGGAAATGTCAGCAGGAAATGTTTATTGGGGTGTGTGTGAGAGAGAAAACCATGTTTACTGTATCTGAAGAAGTATGCATGCACACAAAAGCTTATACCCAGAACAAACTTACTTAGTCTCTAAGGTGCTACTGGACAATTTTTTAATTTATTTCGACATGCTTACTGTAATTCAATATTCTACATAACTATTGTAAACCACAGAGGCTCCCATCCTCCTTTGTTCCTGGCACCCTAATCAGAAAATAATAACAGGTTGTCATGTCCGGACCCCAAGAAAGAAATCTGGCAACGTTATGAATCAAAAGGAGGAATCTCCCCAGATGTGGACTGTGCTGCAGTGATGGAAGAAGCTGCACACAGCAAAGATGAGAAGGCTGTCAACAGACAGATTTTCCAAGTCATGTGGCCAGCATGACTAAGCCGCTTCTGGCGAACCAGAGCAGCGCATGGAAATGCCGTTTATCTTCCCGCCGGAGCGGTACCTACCGGTATCTACTTGCACTTTGACGTGCTTTCAAACTGCTAGATGGGCAGGAGCAGGGACCGAGCAATGGGAGCTCACCCCGTCGCGGGGATTAGAACCGCTGGCCTTCCGATTGGCAAGCCCTAGGCTCAGTGGTTTAGACCACAGCGCCACCCGCATACCCCTAGTTCCATACGTCTGCTTTTAATTCCTTTTCTTCGTTTTTTGCTTTTAACTCATTTTAAACTTTTCTTGATGTTATTTCTCTGGTTTTGTTTCTTTATTGTTGTAAACTGCTGTGTGTGTGTGTGTGTGTGTGTGTGTGTATACACACACACATTACAAATACTTCTGTAAAACAAGAAAATCTTTAATAATAAAAAAATGAAATATATATATATAGGATATGAAGGTCTTATTTTTATCTGTAAGCCTGCCTTGAGTCACTGTCAAGCAAAAAAAGGGGGGATAAATAAATACAGTAACAATAACAGTAACAGTAGTAGAAGACAGAAAACAGTGGGACACAGACATTCAAAGGGGGCCAGGGGTATAATAATAATAATAATAATAATAATAATGATGATGATGATGATGGCCGTGGGCTTTGTGAACTCTATGGCAAATGGGCCTCTCTTCCTTATATGGAGAGAAAAGGAACAGGGCGGGTGAGGGAACAGCCAATCCTGCTCCAAGGCTCCCGTTCGTCCATTCAAATCAGCGGGAGAGGACTGACAAGCCCCGCCCACATTCTCATTGCTTCCGTCCCCTCGCCGTGCGGCTTCCCTCCTGCTTTTGCCACGACCTTGCCTGAAGGTGGCGCTCGCGCTCCTCGGCCGCCAACGGCTCCCTTTTGGGGGGGGAAAATCCAAACCACCCACCCCATGCGCATGCGCAGCCCAACTGCCGCGTCTCGAGACAGGGCCGTTAGGAAAGCCGCTGTCGCTTCTCGTGCTGGTATTCCGCGCCGTCCTCGCCCCCCCCCCTCATCGAGCACCCACCCGGGTGCGTGTGTTTCTGTAGCTACCTGTTCTCCGGAAGAAGCCTGTCCTCTCCTTCTTCCTCAGCGAGGAGCCGAAGGCCCCAGCGCAACCCTTGAAAAGAAAAGAGGAGGAAAGGTTTTCTTCATGCCGAGTTCTTCACTGAGCATGCGCCACCCTTCCCGAGCATGCTCGGTGGCGGCGGCCGAAGCCCTGTAGCCCTTCTCTTGCCCTCACTCGGGAAGGGCGGAGCCGCAACTCACGTGGTGAAAAGGGATGTTAGAAAGCTGCTGAGTGACAGCTGAATAAGCCCCTGGCTGAGTTCTATAGGTTTTGCTTCCTAGTAATTAATTTTCAGCTGATGTTTGTCGCAAGTTTACTTGAAGCTGTCTATTTACCGTATATACCCACTTCCCGCCAGGACGCAAAAGTTGGTTTACAATGTTAAAACTGAAGCCACAAAATAAACCGTATAAAGTGTAACGTTGGGGTCAGTCCTGATTTTGAGTCGTCCCTGAGGGTTGCATTTGCCTCCCTCACTTATATGAGGCAGAAGTTCCACTGTATTCGGTGCTGCAAAATAAATGCAAATAAACAAATGCAACCCACTCCTTTGTTCAGTGATAAAGGTAAAGGGGCCCCTGACCATTAGGTCCGGTCATGACCGACTCTGGGGTTGCGGTGCTCATCTCGCTTTATTGGCCGAGGGAGCCGGCATGACTAAGCTGCTTCTGGCGAACCAGAGCAGCGCACGGAAATGCTGTTTACCTTCCCGCTGGAGCGGTACCTGTTTATCTACTTGCACTTTGAGGTGCTTTTGAACTGCTAGGTGGGCAGGAGCAGGGACCGAGCAACGGGAGCTCACCCCGTCACGGGATTCAAACCGCCGACCTTCTGATCAGCAAGTCCTAGGCTCTGGTTTAACCCACAACGCCACCCGCATCCATTGATTGTTCAATGATATTTGCATCCAAATAAGCAGGGAGAATATTTGCAGCCTTATTTGCGGTGGCGTATTGCAGCTTTAGTCTGCCCTGCCCGGTAAATGGTGTTTGTTTTTAAGCAAAAGGAGAGTTTTTCCATTACTGGTTTCTGCAGAATTGAGCTGGCATTCCTACATGTACTTACCTCAATGGGATGAACTACTGAGTAGACATGTATACTAGACTTATACTATTAAACTAGGCAGAAGTTCTGTCTTCCATATGCTGGCGAGCGATTGGAATTTTTAGCAGCTGCAAGGATGGGCAGATTGTTAACAGCTGCAAATTTAACAATAAAAAGCATGGATGTAATATAGAAATTTGCGGTGAGAAAGATGAACCCTACCCCCACCCCCAGATTATGGTTGTGTGTGCTGTTTCTTAAGCAAAACTGGAAGACTGAAACAATATTACTTAGTTCCTCTTTTGATTCTCCATTTTACAGCCCATGTTTAATTCATTTTTCTTTTTTCTCCTTTGGGTAGTCAAGTCAGACACATTCTTTTGGGGCGTTCAAACATTGTTTTAACATGCATTATCACATACAAAGTTTCTGAAGTATTCAAGCACAGTAATTTTGACATGACACCAGCTGCAATCCCCTTTGCACCTATTTGGGTTCAGTGGCGCTTACTTTCGAGTAAATTTGCACAGGGTTGTACTGATAGTCTAAGCTCTAATTTTCTTTCCTGCCAAGGCACTATAATTTGCAGCAATCCTCTGCTCCTTCCTCCCAGGCCCAATAAAAAAATCCGCCTTCCTCTCCTCAGGCTAAAGAGCACTTGCTTGCACTGTGTCATTTGGGATTATCCCTGGGGTTTCTCTGCACTGTTAATGTGAGGGGAGGGCAGAAGAAGATTAAGGGTTTTCAAAGGCTTTTAAAAGGACCACTGCTTCTGCCTAGAATTTCTTCTAATCTATGGGACTAATGTCATGTGTGTGCCAGGAAGAATTTCATTGAAAAGACCCAGCCATCTGTAATCTGACTGCAGTGGGGGGTTGGGGGGAGCGGTGAGAGGAAAACACAGGCAATCAGTGAGCACAGCAGACATATGTTGACTGCAGCCATGTCAGTGAAAGTGCTTTTGACAGGTGCTGTCCTTAACAGACAAACAGCATTCTGTAGAGTTTTCTTTGGAAAGGACTTGAGAGACTCTGCAAATACGTTTTACATATCCAAGTTCAGGTTTATGCTTCCCTGTGCCGGTTGCTAATCATTTGGCAAAAGAGTCTGCCATGCCTTTCACAATGCATTGTACATGGGATGGTTTGGGGGATGACACTGAAACTTCAATGGGTTCAAAATACAGTGGTCAGATTATTGACGGGGATTGGTCAGAACCAGTGGCGTAGCGTGGGTTGTCAGCACCCGGGGCAAGGCAAGTAATTTTCACCCCCTAACCCGTGGATTTGCGCCCCCTAACCCGTAGATTTGCACCCCCTAACCCTAACCCCCAGATGTTGTGCCCGGCCCCCCCTGCACCCCCCACGCTACACCACTGGTCAGAACATACCTTGCCATATTTCCATTGTCTCCTTTTTACTAAACCCATAGTGAAAAATCACTTTGAAACTTATACTATTTTCTCCTCTGTTTTTATGTTGTTTTAATTCTGCTATAGTTTCATTACTTTTTAACTATTGTTATTAATAATTTTTTTAGCCGCCTGTATTTTATCTGTGTTGTTTTACGTAATTAACATGAACTGTCTTGGTGTTCAACTATGAAAAAGGCGGGATGTTGTTGTTTAGTCGTGTCCGACTCTTCGTGACCCCATGGACCAGAGCACACCAGGTACTCTTGTCTTCCACTGCCTCCCACAGTTTGGTCAAACTCATGCTGGTAGCTTCGAGAACACTGTCCAACCATCTCGTCCTCTGTTGTCCCCTTCTCCTTGTGCCCTCAATCTTGCACGGCATAGTTCATAGCTTCTCTGAGTTATTCAAGCCCCTTCGCCACAGCAAGGCAGTGATCCATGAAGGGGAGGCGGGAGGTAAATAAATAGATACAATAATAACCTAGTGCTATGGGTTTTGTGATGGTAGTAAGTCCTTGGCTACAAAGGAGATTCCAGTTTAACATCAGGAAGAACTTTCTGACAGTAAGGGCTGTTTGGCAGTGGAACAGTCTCCCTTGGGAAGCTGTGGACTCTCCTTCTATGGAGGTTTCCAATCAGAGGTTGGATGGCCATCTGTCATGGATGCTTTAGCTGAGATTCCTGGCATTACAGGGGGTTGGACTACGAGATGAGCATTGGGGTCCCTTCCAACCCTACGATTCTGTGACTCTATACAATTAGGTAAAATGCCCCCGTGTAACAGAAGGGCAGGGCGGGATGAGCTCTACTTGCCACTGCTGGAACTGCTTTTTGAGCTTATTACAGTGGTACCTCAGGTTACATACGCTTCAGGTTACAGACTCCGCTAACCCAGAAATAGTACCTCAGGTTAAGAACTTTGCTTCAGGATGAGAACAGAAATTGTGCTCCGGTGGCGTGGCAGCAGCAGGAGGCCCCATTAGCTAAAGTGGTGCTTCAGGTTAAGACCGGACCTCTGGAACAAATTAAGTACTTAACCCGAGGTACTACTGTACTGGAATTTCCTTTTCTACACAACCATTAGAAAATCCCTATGATTCTAGCATCAGCAGGGGTTTAGGCCAGATTACCACTGAGGTAGTTGATTAGACAAGTTCAAGGAAGTAAAGGCTACCATTGGCTACTAGCCATGAGGACTATGTTCTGCCTCCACAGTCAGAGGCTGTATGCTTCTGAATATCAGCTGCTGGAAACCACAGGAAAGGAGAGTGCTCTTCTCTTGAACTCGGGTCCTGCTTGCAGACTTACCATAAGCATTTGGTTCGCCACTGTGAGAACACGATGCTGGACAAGATAGGCCACTGGCCTGATCCAGCAGGACTCTTCTTATGTTCCAACTCTACAATTCTATCAGATGATACTACGCCTGTTCTGTAGACACTGCCCAACAGTTGGCCAGTGAAACCTAAAGTTGGCAACCCCTGGAATAAGTGGACCATCATGAAACTCAAACACTTTTATTTTAAAAATCATGACATGGCACAGAAGACTTTGATCTAATCAATATCAGAAGTTGTTTCTCAGCTTTAAAAAAATTACCTTGTGGGTCCCACCCCTTTCATATTTTGGTAACTAGGCAGAAGCATTTTAACAGGATTAATATTACATCTCGCTTCAGTTGCAAGCAAGATTGTTTAGATAATTGGTTTATTAAATAAAACACACCAAGAGCAGCTGTTTTCATTAAGCAGTTGAATTGCAATGCATTTCACACTCTGCAGTTCACCTATTGCCAAATACGTGTGAATGCACAATTAAAGCCATTCAATTTAATATCCATTTCCCCCAGAATTAATGCTAATTTATTCACTTTCCAGTTAATGTCTTGCATTAGAACAGATTGTTGTTCTTAACAGCTTAGCAAATCCCTCCTGGCATAGACTAGGAAAGGCTAGCTCACAGCATTCCAAGAGAATCTCAAAATGCTTAAGGCCCAATCCACTGGGTACTTCTCTCTCATTAAACTACATTGAATCAATAGCGCTAAACTACATATTAATTTAAGCAGGAATCTAATGAATATTAAGAGATGGAGCATGGCTCAGTGGCGGCACATTTTCTTTGCAAGCAGAAGGCCCCAGATACAATCCCTGGCTTCTACAGATGCAGCTGGCAGAGAAGCCTTCCTTGGAACCCTGGAGAGATGCTGCCGGTCAGTGTAGACAATACTAAGTTAGATGGACAAATGGTCTAACTTGGGAGAAGGCCACTTTCTATGGTTCCTATAGTTTTTGCATATGAAATTACTCCTAGATTGTGCTCTTGTTTTAGGCAGGGAAATCACTTCGTAAGCAAAGGAGCATGCATTGCACCAGTTTAGATCCAAATAGTTGTATTTTATTATTATTATTAAAGATTTTCTTGTTGTGTAATGTCTCTCGTATTTTTTCCATGTAACATTTTTACAAATCAGTTTCATTTGTTGAGACATGGGGGGGGGAAGGGGGTGGAGGGGGGAAGATGGGGGGGTCGGGTGGTGATGTTTCTATTTTGCTTAATGTATGTAGGGTTTGGTGTCAGCGTTGCTCGTGCTGTTCATTTGTGTTTCTTTGGTGGCGAGAGAGGTTGGGGTTGGCCTAGGGTGTGGCTGTTCATTTGTGGTTGGCTGTGGTGGTCTTTGTTTTCGTGTGTGAGTGGGGTGGGCGGGTGTTTTGGATCAGGTTAGCCATACTGATTTGTATGCTGTTGGTGGATTATTGTCATTGTCTTGTTGGGCTGTGCATGTGATAAAAGGGAGCCATACTGGGGTAAAGGCGTCTTCTTCTGTTTGTCCTCGTATCAGTTTCAGTTTATTGGTTAATTTTTCTAGTAGGGCTGTTTCCCATACTATTTGGTACCATTGGTCCATACTTACTCCTGACAGGTCTCTCCAGTGTCTGGTTATGGCGTTTCTGGCTGCTGAAAGTAGGTGGGTTATGAGTTCCCAAATAGTTGTAGTTGAGGAATTGTTGTTGTTTAGTCGTTTAGTCATGTCCGACTCTTCATGACCCCATGGACCCAGAGCACGCCAGGCACTTCTGTCTTCCACTGCCTCCCACAGTTTGGTCAAACGCATGCTGGTAGCTTTGAGAACACTGTCCAACCATCTCATCCTCTGTCGTCCCCTTCTCCTTGTGCCCTCCATCTTTCCCAGAATCAGGGTCTTTTCCAGGGAGTCTTCTCTTCTCATGAGGTGGCCAAAGTATTGGAGCCTCAGCTTCACGATCTGTCCTTCCAGTGAACACTCAGGGCTGATTTCCTTAAGAATGGATAGGTTTGATCTTCTTACAGTAGTTGAGGAATAGATCATGTTAATCATGAATTTTGTTGGCATCCATCTGTCTACAGAGACAATGGAATGTGCCTCTGGGAGTGAAGTCAAACTGCTGCCTCAGCAGCACTGAAATGACCTCCTGGGAGGACAAGCCTGAGCAGTGTCTGTGGAGGTCCAAGACACCCCTCTTGGCCTCGCTGATGTGGTCCAAAGAAAAGCAGAACAATCTGGTTGGCACCAGCTTGGCTGCAGGAGTTGCTGGAAGGAAGCGTACAAGGCACTGTCCAACCGTTTTACGGAATCCACTTGTGTGCAGTTTGCTCCTTAGCCTTTTCTTCTCCAGAATACAGTGGTACCTCGGGTTAAGTACTTAATTCATTCCGGAGGTCCGTTCTTAACCTGAAACTGTTCTTAACCTGAGGTACCACTTTAGCTAATGGGGCCTCCTGCTGCTGCTGCGCCGCCAGAGCACAATTTCTGTTCTCATCCTGAAGCAAAGTTCTTAACCCAAGGTACTATTTCTGGGTTAGCGGAGTCTGTAACCTGAAGCGTCTATAACCCGAAGCATCTGTAACCCGAGGTACCACTGTATATCCTGCAAGGCTGTCGAGGTTTAGGACCAGAGTTTTCCTTCTAGGTGGGCTACCTTCCTAGGCTGAGCAGCCTCATCTGCCCCACATACTATACATAAAGTAACTGCAATCCTATGCACGTTACTCAGAGGTCTCAATGAGGATTACTCTCTAGCAATCGGGCTTAAAAACCTGCAGCCAACGAGTTGCGGATTGCAATTCCACGCGCGTTTACCGGAGAGGAAGCGCCCCTGCAATCAGCGGGGATTCACTGCCGAGTAAACGCGAGTAGATTCGGAAATCGAACCCCGCACTTTCACCTGCAAAGCGGATGAAAGCGAGCAGCAGAAGTGAAAGCGATCCCTCCTTCCTTTCTGGCTGGCGGAAGACGTTCCCCTCTCCTTGGCCCAAGCGGAAAGGCGGCGCCTCCTCTCCCGCAGCGCGTCGCTCGATCAGCTGACGGCCCCCATCTCCAAAAGGCCCGAAGCGAGGGCGAAGGATCAGCCATGGCCGGGCAGCCGCAAGCCGAGGGGGCACTTCGGAAGGCGCTAGAGGATCACCTGCACAGCCTGGGCATCCAAGCACTGGCCGTGGAGCACCCCGAGGTGAGGGGAGTGCGCGGATCGCGGGCGCACG
Organism: Podarcis bocagei; assembly: GCF_964188305.1. Lineage (NCBI taxonomy): Eukaryota > Metazoa > Chordata > Lepidosauria > Squamata > Lacertidae > Podarcis > Podarcis bocagei. The sequence continues at coordinate 99,211,872 of NC_138127.1, forward strand.
TGGAGGAGGAAGAGGCAGGGAAGAGCAGTTGCCACGTGGCTTGCTCAGATTAGCAGCCTCCTGGTGCTTATGCGCCCTGGCCAAAGCGGGTGTTTGGAGGAGAGGCGTGGAGAAAATCGGTATAATTTTTTTCTCCCTGTTTCATAGCGCTAGGACGTGTGGGCACCCAACGAAGCTGAACGTTGGACGATCCAGGGCAGATGAAAGAACAACTTAACGCAACGCATAGTTTTAACTATACAGAACTCACTCCCGCAGGGCCAGCAACCTGGATAGATTTAAGAAATCGGAGAAATCCAGGGAGGCGGCGGCTAACAATGGCTGCTGACCAGGATACCTATGCCCTGCTTCCAAGATCAGAGGCAGAAACCAAGGGCGGGGAGAGTGCTGTTGTTTCCCACATTTGGTTGGCCACTGAGAGCAGGATTCTGGACCAGGTGGGTCTTGGCCAGATCCAGTAGGTTATGACTACAGTCTGATGCGGATGTCCTGCTCCGAGCATTTTTCTTACAATACTCTCCAAGATCAAGTTTACAGCTCCAAAGCAATAAAACCATTGTAGACACATTAGGATAGCAACAGTCTTATAATGACAAACAACAAAAAAACCAGCTCTAAGTCGTCATGGCCTTGGGAAAGAAAATGGCACTCTGGACACGCTCAGAGGGGCTTAATTTCTAATGTGACAGCTGCTATTATTATTATTATTATTATTATTATTATTATTATTATTATTCCTTTAACAAGAACTAGCTAGGAATTCAGTAGGGTAAACGTGATTTTGTGTTTTGTTGGCAGGGGAGAAATAATGCAATTAATTATGTTATACTTACTGATGCAATCTTACACATGTTCTACCCCAAAGTAAACTGCACTGAGTTCAATAGGGTTTACTCCCAGCCAAGTGTTTAGTGTTTAATATTAGTTAAGATCGTAATAGCCTGCAGGATCAGGCCTATGGCCTATCTAACCTAGCAATCCTGTTCTCACAAGGACCAACCAGGTTGAAGACAGGAGTGTGATAGGAAGTATTTTACTTATGTGAAAACTGCATTATAACACCTTTGCCATCACATGAGAAAAAACCAAGCAACCCCATAGTCTGAGATAGAGAGTTAATAAAACAGGGCGATTTCTGTGCATTATCAAACATGGGTCCAAGAAACGAGGAATCCTACTAGCCACTTGAGAACATTGATCACACTGCAACTACAGCGTTAGTTAGAACTAGTTGCAGCTTCTAACATGAAACTGATATAAGGGGAAATTGGGTCGATTGCTCTGGAGCTCTTCACACACACCCTCCCCATCACTCTGATAAACCTGGGTGTGACTAGTTGCTGGACAGCGACCCACATGGAACGCATCCTGGTATAGTCCCTTTTCCTTGCTGAAAATGACCTCAAGCTCAGGCTCAGAAGGCATATTTCTGTATTTAAACTACAGTGGTACCTCAGGTTAAGAACTTAATTTGTTCTGGAGGTCCGTTCTTAACCTGAAACTGTTCTTAACCTGAGATACCACTTTAGCTAATGGGGCCTCCCACTGCCGCACGATTTCTATTCTCATCCTGAAGCAAAGTTCTTAACCCAAGGTACTATTTCTGGGTTAGCGGAGTCTGTAACCTAAAGCGTCTGTAACCAGAGGTGCCACTGTAGTCAGTCTTGTTCCTGTATAGGAAGCATGTGGAAACATTCCGCTTAGGAGTTCTCCTGTATGCACTATGTTGGAATGAGCAAGATTTTTGCAGTCATTGCATTGGGGTTTGCGCATGAGTCATTCTGTGAATTGTGGCTTGTGTGTAATTTGAAAAGCTCGGCCAATGGATTGTGCAAAAAATAGCCAAACTATTTCAATGATCTCTTTTAGGTGTTCACAGTTGAAGAAATGATGCCTTACGTCCAGCATCTGAAAGGAGCACACAGCAAAAACCTTTTCCTTAAAGATAAGAAGAAAAAAGGGTTCTGGCTGGTGACGGTCCTGCACGACAGGCAAATCAATTTAAATGACTTGGCAAAGAAACTAGGCGTCGGGAGCGGGAATCTTCGTTTTGCTGACGAAGCGGCCATGCTTGATAAGCTGAAAGTTGGCCAGGGGTGTGCAACGCCCCTAGCTCTTTTCTGTGACCAGGGAGATGTGAAGTTTGTGTTGGATTCTGGCTTTCTGGAAGGAGGCCACGACATGTTGTATTTTCACCCAATGACAAATGCAGCAACTATGGGACTACATCCAGATGACTTTCTAAGATTCCTGAAGTCCACAGGACATGAGCCTACAATTGTACATTTTGATGAAAGTGACAAGTAGCTTTACACCACCATTTTATATGTAAAATCATGTCATGAAAATTTAAAGATGCTAGCTATCTGTTAATTTTATTTGTATAGTTTTTTCAAAATTTTAGTAGTTTATCTTTAGTTGGGAAGTTACTACCGGTTTCATGATGTATTTGGTAATGATAATCCACACCACACTTTTAAAGCGCACTTATATAGTCATGGCTATCCCCCCCGCAAAGAATCTTGTGAACTGTAGTGTACCCCTCTCAAAGCTATAATTGTCAGCACCCTTTGTTGTTTAGTTGTTTAGTCGTGTCCGACTCTTCGTGACCCCATGGACCAGAGCACTCCAGGCACTCCTGTCTTCCACTGCCTCCCGCAGTTTGGTCAGACTCATGTTTGTAGCTTCGAGAACACTGTCCAACCATCTCATCCTCTGTCGTCCCCTTCTCCTTGTGCCCCCCATCTTTCCCAACATCGGGGTCTTTTCCAGGGAGTCTTCTCTTCTCATGAGGTGGCCAAAGTATTGGAGCCTCAGCTTCACGATCTGTCCTTCCAGTGAGCACTCAGGGCTGATTTCCTTAAGAATGGATAGGTTTGATCTTCTTGGAGTCCATGGGACTCTCAAGAGTTTCCTCCAGCACCATAATTCAAAAGCATCAATTCTTCAGCGACCAGCCTTCTTTATGGTCCAGCTCTCACTTCTAGCACCCTTAACAAGCCTTAAACACAGATCCCAGGATTCTTGGGAGGCAGAGTTTGGGCAGGTAAGCCATGGCTGTTAAAGTGGTAAAGGAGTGCTTCAAGTTTGTGGTGGGGATGTGACCATTGTTATTTCCAGCCACATCAGTCTATGTGAGTGGCTGTGATTCGGTGGTAAGACCACACGTTTGAAATATAGAATGTCTCTGATTCAGTAGCAACCAATACAATTTACGCAATTCCAAATACAACCACATTTACTTAATCGTTTTGCCGCTCAGGTACGATGGGTGGTGGCTATAAGCAACAAACATGATTTTATTACCATTTTCCAGATACAGAGTCCTTTAGTTCCAACTCTATGCTCAGGAAGGACCAAATAAAAGCATCTTTGAAAAAGGCAAATAAAGAGAGAGGGAAAGTTGAGTTATTTGGCTTGGAATTTTAATAACATAATTAAGTCGTGTACAATGGCAAACATTACAAAACTCCTTAATAGGTATAAGAAAGGAAAACTACAGCTTTAAATAACAGCTTCTGTAAAACAGTGTTTAAACAGTTTGTGTCGCACCCAGGTGCTCCCTCCTTTTAAGGCAGTTCCATTCTTAACAATGCTTGAGCTACACACACACACTCACACATACACACAACAGTTCACACTGGAGCTGCTCAGTCTCTCAGAACACAAAACATTTTAAGAAACAATGCATTCTGGAAAAGGCGATTGTAGCCTTGGCAACTGCAGCAGCAGAGCGGAAATTAAAACATTTCATTGTATTACAACACATTTCCAGCTTCCACTTTCCAGCTGCTGGATATCGATTTGTGCAGTGAAAAAGCCCTTGCATTTAGTTTTAAAGGTGCTGGGATTTAAACAGATGGCGAAGTGACACATTAATTTCTGACACTGTCACAGACTTTATAAAGTTTTTTAAAAAGTTAATTATTTTTAGAAACGGGGTAGACGGCAATGAAAATTGAGATTAAGTGGGAGGACCATTTCAGTTTTCTTTCCGATTCATAAGTGGTGGAATCTAGAGAGATCAGGGAGCCAGGTTATACTCCTCAATGTGCTCTGGGAAGGGAAGCTAAAAATATACAGGGCTTTGGTTCTGCATAAAATCCAGGCACTGTTTTCTGTTAAGCTGTTAGCAGAAAACCATCTGGCTTTATACAAAACAAATTACTAGGCTTGTTGAGAAAGAGCTAGAGAAGCAAAATGTTTGCAGCTTGTGAGCCTCTTCCTCTGCAAAATATCAATGAATTAAGTTTTGCTAAGGGAAGATTGTATTTCGGTCTTAAAACTTTGAATTATGCTATTAAAAACAAAAACAACCACCAACAAAACCTTACACATAGTGCTAACTCCAGCCTATTGCCAAAACAGGTAAATCATAAAAGGCATGATGTTGCGTTCACTTTGCCTGTGCAAGTGTTGTGAAAATAAAGCAACGCTCTTGCGCAACTCCCTTTGACTTCAAGGGAGGCCTGCATGCACAAGAGAAGTTCCAGGTAGATGAGAGTCAGTCTCTAGCTGATATAATTGCCTGTAGAAAGGTAGAGTGCATGTGAAACAAATCATTAAGCCAAAGCACACAGGAATATGAAACAAGTGCAAAGCTCAAAAAGGTGCAAATCTTAAGAAAATAGGTGTGGTCAATCAGCGGGTTGGTAAATGCATGAAAAACACACGATTGTTCCCGAAAGCTTGAGAGTCTAAACAAAGCAACAGAAGCTTAGGATCAGTTCATAAAAAAACAAGCTGATCTACAAAGCTAGCTAATCACCATCTCCATGTACACCCACATTTAGAAACATCAATGTTCCCAGATATTAAAATCATCCTTTTAAAAGATTCCGTATCTTCAGAGGGGAAGAGACTGGTGACACAAGACAGGGTGGCACAACCCGCTACTGAACAAAATTACTGATGTGTTTTATGTGATTTTCATATGCCTAATATCCATTCTCTTCTGTTTTCCTCTTCAAGGGGAGTTTACCGTTCACTCATTTTATTTTAATTTTATTCTGACAAAATCATAGTCAAGGATGCATGGTAATATCTGAAAGGCCATGGACTCAGAAATTACCAATTATGGCCACAATCCTACCATCCCATGCAGAGGGTAGGAAGTACATACAACTTTTAGGCTGAAGAGACTCTCCATACACACTAGCTGTATGCTGTCTGTTATCATTATTTATTACAAGTATTTATAATATGCATCCCCCTCCAGGGTTGAAAGATGCACAGCCTGAACCAAAATGAAACCGTAAGATTAAAACCGCACAGAACAAAATAAAAAGCCTGGACATTAGAAGCCCTGCTTGGTGTGTGTGTGTGTGTGTGTGTGTGCGCGCGCGCGCGCCTTCATCCAGTTACATGCTTGCTGTTCAGGAACACACCTGACACAGCCATGGGGGGAATTCTGAATGTTTGCTGCTCTCAGGGCAGGACTGGAATGATGAGCTGCTCTGCCTATCTGGCCCCTGCTGTGTTTCATTTGCACCTTGCTGTTTCAGTTGCCAGTGGGGGAGACAGAACCTATTCTTACATTACAAATAACATTAGTAATCATTTGCAAGAAGCCTGATGGCTGTAATAAACGTTTGCAAGGCTGTACAAAATGCTTTCTTTAAAAAAAAAATGTTTGATATTAACATAGGGAGCGCTGGTCCCAGCCCAACAGGAGTTTACTAGGTCGGTCTTCACAAACATAGCACCCTCCAGATGTTTTGGATTAAAACGCTCTATTGAATCACAGAATTGTAGAGCTGGAAGGGACCACTAGGGTCATCTAGTCCAACCCCCGCAAAGCAGGAAACTTTTGCCCAACATGGGGCTTGAACCCACAACCCTGAGATGAAGAAGACGCAGCCAGCAGCCATGTTGGCTGGGACTGATAGGAGTTGTAGACCAAAACATCTGGTGGGCCCCAGGTTAGCAAGGGATGGGCTTTTAGATATAGTACAACTCCTTGCAAATAGTTTGGCTGAGATGAAAATAAAGCGTGGTGAGGTTTAAGGATGCCCATGTGCATAAATATTAGCAAGGTTGAATGAACCCAATGAGGTTAAATGGTTAAAATGCGATATATTGTCATGGAAATATTAATACATTTAGTGACTCGTAAGAAAATAAACCTTTGAAATTTAATATAAACCAGGATAATTTCATGTACATTTCCCAGGATTAACCAAATCTATTTTCCTGTGCTCTTTGCAAGAGTTTTAAGACAAATGCATACAACAAATATTTTCAAAGTACCAACAGCATGAATAAATCTTAATTCATATACAATTATAAGGAACAAAAAGGTGGAAATATTAGTAAGAGCCTTAATAAAAGGAATGGCTTCAAAATGCTTATCAGAACCTTGTTTACCTTCGTCTTCCCCCATAAAGCTTCCTCCTAAACCATAATAGGCTAACAAAATCACAAATTAAAAAACACAACTAAAAATACAAAATATTTAACATAAAGACAGTTTTGTTCCAAAATTTGTATTTGTTGAAAACAGAGATTGTTTTATTGGACATAGAAAGTTCCAGGAATATTAATTCCATTGTTTCCCTGCCCCCACCCCACCCCAATTGTATTTTTTTTGCAAAATAACTTGTTGCCTTGAAAACTCATGGAACAAATAAAATCATGTTGAGTGTGGATTAAAGTGTTTAGCTAAGTTTTCAGGTACCTAAACAATTTTTTCTTGCTATTTGCACCAAAATAACCAGCAGTCTCATTTTACAAAGAGCAACATCATGCAAATTAAGCAAACCAATAAAATAAGCTTGAGGGGTTCATTTTTGTACCTGTATTTACAACAAATTCCACAATATACTACAGCCTTCTCCCCTTTCAGATTTACAGAACTAAATATTGCTAATTATTAGCAGAAGCAGTAAGCAGTTGATGACGGGTTCATAAAGGAATGAAGAAAAAAAAAGCAATTGAGTTCCTGGAGCGAATCTTGAGGCCATACAACCCTTGGTCGTTAGAGAGGTTAAAGCTGTCCTTTATTCAGTAGATCTTAACAGTGCAATGTGCAATAAATTCCTTCTTTAAAAAAATTCAGCAGGAGACACCAGCACAGCTCCTTGATTCAAGGAAAGAAGATGCATATTTCTTGATTGTTCTATTCATGTAGGCCTGTAAAAACCTCCAACTATTTTTAAAAACACAACATGATTCCTATAGCCGGATGCCTTGTTACTTCAGTAATAAAGGCTTCACACTGAGATACTGAAGGACACTTTTCTCTCTGTGTTCAAGTGAAAAGTAGAAAGAGAAGTAAACGTAAGAAAAGCTTAAAAAGATATAGAAGAGATATAAAAAAGTAAAGTGACTACAAGAACTAGGAGGACACAATAGAAATGGTTTAAGCAATGATAAAGAAGAAGGGAGACAGAATGCCAAGAGTAAAATATTATATAATGGCATCTGGGCACCACTGTTATAACTGCAAGCCTATGCATGATTACCCAGAAACAAGTCCCATTATTTTCAATAGGACTTACTCCCATGTAAATGTGTATAGGATTGCAGCCTTTCAATTCCTTTAGCTATGCTCTTACAGTACATGCATACTATACAGGGCTATGCATATGCTGGTAGTCTCCGTGATTGACAGAGAAGAAAGCACAAGTGGTGCTACTTGGGGTAGAACTCAAGTTTCATAAGAATTCATGGTTGTTTTTTAAAGATAGGGTTTCAAGTCCTTAGGACTGCAAATATATGCTTGAAAACAAGTTTTTCAGGAGCTGGAGCGGTGGGGGCTGAACCGCATTCCCAATGTACACAAAAGGCCAGGGATACTTCTGTGCCCTCAACATGACTGAAATAAATCATGCAAAATAGTAAAAATGACAGTTAAATAAAATCAGAAGCATTGCGCTTAATTTATTTAATTCACAAAATCCAGAACCACAAAACTTAAACTGTTTCTGGGTGTAATTTTTTAAAAAAATCTGTTTCTATAGCGTCTGCATGGCTCTGATCATTCTAAAATGGGTATTATTGTAGCCTCAAAATGGATATGCTTGAGAAAATGACCAGTATAAAAATGAGCAGTACAATACAGCTGGCTCTTCAGAGGAAGTTCACATAAAGGTTACACTGGCACAGGATTGGACAGGAGTCCCCAAATGAACAACGCAATGTCATTTTTTGGATAGTGATTTGCTATTATACACTGTGATTTATTATTGGAGACATATATGAGAAAAGCAAGGTGGATTTAGAAGACTGGACACTCCTTGCCTGGGTAGATAAGTAAGTGTCACATGCTGGCTTAGCTTGAATACAGTAAGCAAGAGCCATTTAATGCAAGCGGTACTGACAACTGTTAATGCAAATTGCACTTGTTTTCATTTATAAATGTTAGTTTTTTACTCCTCTGTAAATGAAAGCAATCTCATTTACATGTTGGGCAGAAAACTCACCACTTGGCCCACATCTCATGTAGTGGGGGTAATAGAATTAGGAGCTTTGTTGCTCCCTAGACCTGCTTTTTGAATTTCTGTTTTCTGGTTTAGCTTCCACATCTGCAGAAGAAAAGCATTTTGTGTTACTTGTTCAGCAGGAGAGGAAATCACCTGATGTTGCAACATATACTGTTAGGTACTACTGACCAAAAGTTCACAAAAATGGAGAGGAACAAAAAGGGAAGGTAGGAACACAACTGGAGGCTCTACAACTGTATTCTGTCTAATAGACTGCAATAACAAGAACATTTATGGAACTGTGCAGCAAAACATGTGCATTTGATTTATGCATCCTACCAATAAAGTCTGCAAAGCAGCAAATTATCCTTGCATGCAATAAAATGGAACATGCAAAATCAAATTATCTGAAATTAGCTATTTGCTTAGAAAAGTAAGTCTTCAAGCAAGCAAGCCTTTCCTTGCAAGCAAAACAACTGTCCCAATTCACAGAACAATTAATCAAGCGTCTCATGCTTCTCTTGGGATGCTGGACCTGTATTTAATTCTCTGACTTAGGGTCAATTCATGCAATTTTTTAAAAAAAGTGTACTGAAAGGCCCGTGTACAGAATCAACTATATAATTCCTTTGTCACTCATTCAATTCCAAACACACCTACTAGGAAGTAAGTCCCATCAAACAAAGTAGGTCCACTTATAAAAGGAGAATGATGTCACAGTTAAGTTAGGTGAGAAAGCACAATGCCAGTCTCTGCTTCCTGGCCTGCAAGATCAGACTTGACCATCAGTAACACTATGGACAGAACAGTGTCGTATTGTCTGTGTGGGTTTTGGGACTTAAGACATCAGGTTGTGTTGCCAAAATAGCCTGTCCTCACAATGTTACTCAGAGCTGGGACGAGTGATTTTGACACACCTGCCTGGTGGAGTACTACCAAGGGAACCTTGCCAAGGCAGAGGTTTTGCCCAACACTAAAGGGTTGGGGATGACCTACTGCTACCCCAAAAAATCAGAAAGTTGCCCTCTGCACTATAAGCATCTGCTTCGAAGCAGTGAAAGCACCCATAGAGGCATATCTGAAGGAGCGTCTCCACCCCCATCGTTCTACCCGGACACTGAGGTCCAGCACCGAGGGCCTTCTGGCGGTCCCCTCACTGCGAGAAGCCAAGTTACAGGGAACCAGGCAGAGGGCCTTCTCGGTAGTGGCGCCCGCCCTGTGGAACGCCCTCCCACCAGATGTCAAAGAGAACAACAACTACCAGGCTTTTAGAAGACATCTGAAGGCAGCCCTGTTTCGGGAAGCTTTTAATGTTTGATGTATTATAGTAATTTAATATTCTTTTGGAAGCCGCCCAGAGTGGCTGGGGAAGCCCAGCCAGATGGGCGGGGTATAAATAATAAATAATAATAATAATAATAATAATTATTATTATTATTATTATTATTATTATTATTATTATTATTATATAAACAAAACCACATCAAATGCAAAATTGAAGACAGAAAGAACAGCACTGAAGAAAAGAGCTGAATATAGAATTAAAGAAAAAACAGAAGGCAGCTTTAGTTCATACTTTCCTCAGGGGGGAAAAGCAAAACAAATTCTCATAAATACCAGCGCTGGAGCAGCCAGGAAGGTACTGAGCAGAGAGGGGCCAAGCCCCTTGAATTCTACACCGTCAGGGCAATGGGCTGGTTTCTGACCAAACCATTTATCGGCTAGCCCTAACTGGTAGTGAATTTGCACTTACTGGCACAGACCCTATATGTGGGACTGCACAGAGAGCACAAAAGAAGCAGCAAGAAGTTATCAGCCAGCATTTACAGGACATTTTGTCAGTTGCGACAAGATTTTTTAGAAAAGTTATATCTGTGAAGGACTTTTTTCCCTGACTCTTCCTCAAACATCACTGAATTCTTCATGTATCACAAATGTAAATAACTAAGACAAAATGGAATTAAAGCAGCTTGCATAAAATACAATACAGTTTAAAGGTGTAATTTAGTTATTCGCTCCTCTTGTCTTTTTAAGATGGGGACAAAAAAAGCGCAAGTCTTTTGGTCCCTGGGGGTGGCCAGATAGCTGAGAACTAAGTGAGTTCTTCCTGTAGCATTCTGATTTTGCTGCTCCTGGGAGTACAGTAGCAATCTTCAGTCTCTAAACAGGATGCCAATCAAAATTAGGAAAGGCATTTTTCATTTTCCCAGAAACTTATTTTTCCTAATGCAAGTTTTAAACACATCTCACTTATTATAATAACTTCTACTTTCCTAAAAACAAACAGATGGATATTGAAGCTCCAAAGAACCATAAAACTAAGTTTTTTGCGTGCAAAGGGGCTTCGTGCTTATTTTCATGAACAACGGTCCACCACACCACATGGCAAACCACTACTGAAGGTGAGGGAACTCTCAGAGATGGATTGTGTGATGTGGCATGGGGGGGGGGGGGTTCCTGCTGTTCAAAGAAGAAGAAATTCCAAATAGTTGTGCCCAAGCTTAAAGCATGCTGAAAGTAGCCTATGCTTTTACCTGAAGGACCTGTGGATTCTTATTCACTGAACGATTTTGGAATTTAACCCACAATAACTCTTGGCTTTCAAACAAGCTCATGTTCCATTAGGGTTTATTGCAACTATGAAAATTGGTTTAGATGCACCATTTTCTGGTCACAAGACTCTCAAGTAGTTCTGTAGTCCAAAATGTATTTAAGCTTGTATTTCTTGAATAGTTAATCAATATAGGAAGCTGTCTTGCACAAAGCAAGATCCATCTAGCTCATTGTTGCCTGTATTGATTAGCAGCAGCTCTCCAGGATTTCACATGGGAGTTGTTCCCCACCCTACTTGGAGAGCCCAGAAGCTCCCTCACCCACAGGCTGTATTGCTTACTATTTTAGAAAATGAAACATCTTGGGGAAGGGCAAAAAAGAAGGAAAAATAAAATAAAATCAGGGTTCTTTAAATCCAACTTTTTCTATGGCATGGAATTCTACTTTCTCAAAGAAAGTTGGCAACCCAAGACCTTGGACATGTCTAAAGCAGCATTTTGGACCATCAAGCCAATTAAAAAAAACATTTTGTGCATCATTTTCTAATTAACTATCACATCCCTGAACGAAAATAAGAATACCGTAATACCAGTTTATTTTTTATTTTAATACACTGTAAAAATCCATTAAAAGCTATATAATAAAGATTCAGATAAAGCTCTATCGACGAGACAACACCATGACCATGTAAATACATCAAGCATGGGACGGGAAAAGCACATAAAAGGGAAAGATGAAGAGGATCAACTTTTCCAACGAAACTACATTTAGTTATGTCTCATTAAACAGAAAATGCCCACTGTTTAGGCTTCCAAACCTTGATGTTTTATCAGCATGAACGGTACACATTCAGTGTGCAAACTATAGTCACTATTTCGAGAATGGCTCATTTATTAAGTAGAATTTGTATACGTCCAAAGTAAAAAGCTAGAGGTCAGAGGGGCCTCCTGCATTTTTTCACCAGCAAAACAGGAAAAGGACACTGATACAAAAAGGCCCCAATCCAGCTAAAGCTTGTCAAAGCTAAGATGTAATTCCAAACACACCTACTAGGAAGTAAGTCAAAAGTGGGGCTTACTTCCAAGTAAACATGAATATAACTGATCTGTAAGCCACTAGGCAATGAGACTTGAGTCAGTTACAACCGAGTTGGTTCCATTAATTTTACATCAGTCACAACCAGCTTTAGTTGAATTGAGTCCAAAATATATAATCTACATGATAATGTGGACTCTGAAAGGAAGAAAAACTGAATGTACTGTTGCTGAAAGTTACCTGTTTTTTTGTGCTGTTCCTGGCACAGCACCATGCAACTGGTTAGCATGCATCCAGTAATGTATAGAAAATAAAATATTTATAACAAATAGAAAATAAAATACAGTTAGCTTTTATTATTAAGGCTTTTAAAAGGCATGCAGAAATTATACAGTGCAGTTAATGTTTCATGCAAGCTTTGGCATGGTTACAATTGTACATTCATTCACATGCTAAGGGGGGTAAGGTGAATTCTCCATCTCCATTTCGAGAAAAACTATGTACACCTAGTTACTATCATGGCTAGTAAATTTAAATATAGTCTAAATCTATTAACATTAACAAGAACATCCACAATGTGTAGCAGAGATTTACTTAATATTATATATGTTTATCATACACAACCATATTCATACCAAACAGTCTGAGTATCTTCAGAAACGGGTGATGGTATTTTACTATCACTAGCATTTGAATGGGTAAGTGGTGTAGATTCACCACTATTCTGATTCATCTCTACATTTCTGCCATCAGATGATTTCTGATTCTCAGAAGGTATTTTGTGATCATTCTGTGGAGATTTCACAGATGAATCAAATGTCTTATCAGTTGTCTTTGATACAGGCATTTGGGGCAGTCCACTAACATTGCTGACTAATTCGGTGTTGAGTGCCAAAAATGGCCTGGACAAACGGACTGCAGACAACTTACCTATAATGCTTGTTGATGTGCCCATTTTCTCATTGTACACATTACTACAAGAAAATGTTTTAGTAATAAAATTTGTCTTGCCTGTTCTTGAACTCCTAGGCATTTCTGATTTACATGTAGAATTATCTAGCGTGGCTATCCTACCCAAGTCATTTTCTGACGAGGTAACTGAAGGAAAAGGGGGATAATGAAAAACAGAGGAGTGTTGTTGGGGATTGTACTCACTAGAAGCTGATGGGACGCTTCTGTCACCTGTAGGTGGAGTTGGATCAATTGATACTGGCTGCCTAGTGTCCTTAGACAAAAAATCATGGATGCTTGTCCTCCGAGTAGTTCCTTCTGCAGTCGAAATCACACTGCTTGCACGAGGTAAAGTCGCATAAGGATTACAATCTTTTGATTGTCGTTGTGATTGTACACTTTCTTTAACAGACCTGGCCCTTCCTTTAGTGCCTGCTGTAAGTGTTTTTGAAGAGTTTGCAAAGTTGGCATCTTCCATTCTACGTGAGCTGGGCCTTGTAAGGTGTCCTTGTTTAGCTGACTTTCCATCAGAGAACTCCATTGTGTTTTTCACACTCTGTGATCTGGCAATACCACCGCTGCCTGATGACTGTTTTCTTAATTTATCTCTTCCGACTAATTCAGCATTTTCAGAAAAAAATTTCATCACTTCATCCAAAAGATTATCTTGGCTTGAGGACTTGAGCTGCAAAAGGTAGATATCCAAATAAGTTAATTCGTTATCTGCTGCTTTGTTTCTTAATGTTTCTGCAGGAGAGTGTTTCATACTTCGACAGAACAAACATGCACAACCATGATGCAGTTCAAAATAACTGAAATTGTTGATACATATGGTATCACCCAGGTTTAGTACTTTTATCAATATGCTACTAGACTAAGTTTACTCAATAATGGAAAAGCCACAATCTCTTTTTTCAATTTTAAATGCATAAACTTACTGAAAATAAACATTCCTACCTTGACATTTTGATTTCTGTGAATATTTCCATTTATTTTAACATTTACGCAAATAGCACTTCTCCTCCAACATCAAAAGGCTCAACCGATGACGATCATTTCACTTTCAGATCTATCCCATAACTTTCTCACTGACTGATTAAAAAACTTCCTTAGCAATCTGAACATCATGTACAGGAGTGCCTAAGCCTGAAATCATTGTGTGGACTTCCGGATTTGGAACTCCCAGTTGGGAGTCCTTGGAAAAGATCCAAGATATAAGAAAAGAACAAGACCGCCTTTCCTTTTTAAGGCTCATTTAAGAACCAATCACCTAAAGACAAATGCACCTTATTTCAGACGGATTGTGGCATTTGAGCAGTCGCCAGGCCAAAAGTTTATACTGTTATTAATAAATAGCTGAGAAAATGAGTGCGTCTGTTTCAAAACAGTGGAAAAGACAATAAATTAGTTGTATACCCATATTATCTATCTTTGAAAAAGCTATTTTATGTGAGACCAGACAGACAAGAATTAAATTATCCAATTTAAAAAATAAACACCAAAATCACATTATTATTTAAATTAAGTACATTATTTTATTCCAAGGTTATTTATTCCAATGTTATTTTAATGCTTTAGAACTTGGCATCAGCATACAGCCACTTGTTTCCTTGACAGAGAAATATAATGTGCTGGAAGACACAGTTCAATCATGATGGGAAATACACACTGGAGATTTTGGGGTGGGTGGGTGAAAATGCTATAGTCAGATAGCTCTTCAATTAAGTCTTTATCTCCTCAGTGCAAAGTATGCGGTTAAGACACAGTCCAAAGCATTTCACAAGCAATGCAGATTAAAGTCGAGATTAAAAGTGTAACTTTTGAGTTGTTTTGGCTATGGTACTGTCTGAAGATAAATGTAACCTGACAAGGGTGTTGGAAAAATTCTTTAGAGCTTGCAAATACCCATCCCGTTGCTCTTTGGATCACATACTGCAGCAGACCTGACAACAATTTTGTATTGACTCACTATTGGGGTCACAAAGAGTCAGACACGACTAAACAACAATATTGACTCACACTTTATAGTTTTGTGTTCAGAGAACGAGCACCCACACTCTGTCTAAAAAAATATATATATTTATAAGTTAGCTCATTCACTCCTGAAAGACTTTGCTCTACAGGAGATTTGCTCTTTTCTCAGAATAGGTTCATTTTTTTCTTTCCCTGTCTCATAACGTTACTTAAATTCCTACCCTAGGTGTCAATTAATTTTCCTAACCAACTTAATTCTGAATTCTGGCCTTTACAAATGTAAAGTCACCACCAGATTTTCTTGTGCAACCTAAAAAGTGCGCTAAGTTTTGCAGCTTTATGTTTTGCCAAGTGAAATTAAGTAGCTTTTCAACGTACCTCACCCGAAGTCCCTTTATTACTTTCTTCCAAGAACTGCTGCAGAGTAACCACTTCACTTCCAGGGGAGTCCGTTTTAATTCTGTGCGTTCCTTGTCTATCCATTGTTTCTGACATTTTAGGATGGAGCATGGGGCTAGACCTGGCATGGCTTTTCAAATACTGGATGGGACTGCTGCTGCTGCTGGACCATGCGTCATGCTCATGAAGCAGGCTAAATTCTCCACTGCTGTGGCTTTGTGGCCTGCTTTGGTTAGTAACTGTGCCTGCTTTAGGGATAAACAGTATTGTCATCTTTATTATGCACGCTACATTGTATTTAAACATTAACAATGCATTATTGGATGTTTTTCCTTTGAAGAGACATTTGTCATAAGGTACTAAAAAACCTATGGGGAAGCCATACGAGAAATAAAGGTTAGTTCCCTTGCCTTACTTATTAAGGTTCTTCAATGTGACATGGCATCTTTCCAATTAAACACCTCCACTACCTAATAACTTTGAATGTTCTCAACAAAATGAGATCCCAGACATTAAATATGACCCAGTTCAGCTACAAAGTTGACATCTGCTACTATTTATGACATATGGCAAAAGGTAAAAATATAAAAGAGGGAATGCAAATAATTTATTTTCAGACTGATCAAGAAATACCCTTCGAGAAAGGTTTCTTAAAAATGCATTCCGTCAAATGCCTGTATCAGTTTGTCATGAGCAGAAACATCCCATTTTGCACAGAATAAAGGTTGAAGAAATGCCAGTTCACGTTGTTTCCTTAAACAGATACAAATCAACCAACTGAAAGCTGCCCTTTGTGTTATTTTGAATTATTATTATTTTGAAGAAAAACAAGCAGCATACACTATCAATGCTACTGAACAACATCATGCATTACCGCAAGGAATTGTTTATACTGGAAAATCACAAACATTTTAGAAGACCTATCCATATTTTCCATTGAGCAGATACTATCTAGAAATACAGTGAAATGAATTAAATGAAGTTTTAAGTAATTCCTTATAAGGCAGTGACTGCTAGAAATCTTCCAGTTTTGCCTTGCATACACATGTTTTACAACAGAAGAGGAAACAGACCATCCTGTCAGGTGTGTCTCAAAGCAGAGGACCAGAAAAAGCTGAGTGTATCACTTGTCCCTTTGGTTCTACTCATTTGCAACACAACAGCATGAATTCCTCTCTAGAACTATCCATGTACCGTATTTTGCGCCCCATAAGACGCTCCGGCCCATAAGACGCACCTAGTTTTTTTGGGGGGAAATAAAGGGAAAAAATTATTTCCCCCCCAGGCGCGGGGCTGGGGCAGCCCGAGCTTCCCCCGACCCCAGCCCCCAAACAGGCAGCTCTCTGCAAGCCGTGGGAGCCCAGCGGTGGTTCCCGCTGCTTGAGGAGAGATCCGCGAAGCCTGCACGTGCTGGGATCAGCGCTTGCAGGCTTCGGGATGCCTGCAACTCTCCCCAAGCAGTGGGAACGTTCCCGCTGCTTGGGGAGAGATCCGCGAAGCCTGCACGTGCTGGGATCAGCGCGGGCAGGCTTCGGGATGCCTGCAACTCTCCCCAAGCAGTGGGAACGTTCCCGCTGCTTGGGGAGAGATCCGCGAAGCCTGCGCGTGCTGGGATCAGCGCGCGCAGGCTTCGGGATGCCTGCAACTCTCCCCAAGCAGTGGGAACGTTCCCGCTGCTTGGGGAGAGATCCGCGAAGCCTGCGCGTGCTGGGATCAGCGCGGGCAGGCTTCGGGATGCCTGCAACTCTCCCCAAGCAGTGGGAACGTTCCCGCTGCTTGGGGAGAGATCCGCGAAGCCTGCGCGTGCTGGGATCAGCGCGCGCAGGCTTCGGGATGCCTGCAACTCTCCCCAAGCAGTGGGAACGTTCCCGCTGCTTGGGGAGAGATCCGCGAAGCCTGCGCGTGCTGGGATCAGCGCGCGCAGGCTTCGGGATGCCTGCAACTCTCCCCAAGCAGCGGGAACGTTCCCGCTGCTTGGGGAGAGATCCGCGAAGCCTGCGCGCGCTGGGATCAGCGCGCGCAGGCTTCGGGATGCCTGCAACTCTCCCCAAGCAGCGGGAACGTTCCCGCTGCTTGGGGAGAGATCCGCGAAGCCTGCGCGTGCTGGGATCAGCGCGCGCAGGCTTCGGGATGCCTGCAACTCTCCCCAAGCAGTGGGAACGTTCCCGCTGCTTGGGGAGAGATCCGCGAAGCCTGCGCGTGCTGGGATCAGCGCGCGCAGGCTTCGGGATGCCTGCAACTCTCCCCAAGCAGTGGGAACGTTCCCGCTGCTTGGGGAGAGATCCGCGAAGCCTGCGCGTGCTGGGATCAGCGCGCGCAGGCTTCGGGATGCCTGCAACTCTCCCCAAGCAGTGGGAACGTTCCCGCTGCTTGGGGAGAGATCCGCGAAGCCTGCACGTGCTGGGATCAGCGCGCGCAGGCTTCGGGATGCCGGCAACTCTCCCCAAGCAGTGGGAACGTTCCCGCTGCTTGAGGAGAGGTCCGCGAAGCCTGGAGAGCGAGAGGGGTCGGTGCGCACCTACCGCTCTCGCTCTCCAGGCTTCAGCGAAAGCCTGCATTCGCCCCATAAGACGCACCCACATTTCCCCTTCATTTTTGGAGGGGAAAAAGTGCGTCTTATAGGGCGAAAAATACGGTATTTAGTTACAGATAGGTAGCCGTGTTGGTCTGCCATAGTCAAAATAAAAAAATTCCTTCCAGTAGCACCTTAAAGACCAACTAAGTTAGTTTTTGGTATGAGCTTTCGTGTGCATGCACACTTCTTCAGAATTTTTTTATTTTATCCATGTATTTATTCTTCATTTATCACTTGTCCCTTTGGTTCTACTCATTTGCAACACAACAGCATGAATTCCTCTCTAGAACTATCCATGTACCGTATTTTGCGCCCCATAAGACGCTCCGGCCCATAAGACGCACCTAGTTTTTTTGGGGGGAAATAAAGGGAAAAAATTATTTCCCCCCCAGGCGCGGGGCTGGGGCAGCCCGAGCTTCCCCCGACCCCAGCCCCCAAACAGGCAGCTCTCTGCAAGCCGTGGGAGCCCAGCGGTGGTTCCCGCTGCTTGAGGAGAGATCCGCGAAGCCTGCACGTGCTGGGATCAGCGCGGGCAGGCTTCGGGATGCCTGCAACTCTCCCCAAGCAGTGGGAACGTTCCCGCTGCTTGGGGAGAGATCCGCGAAGCCTGCACGTGCTGGGATCAGCGCGGGCAGGCTTCGGGATGCCTGCAACTCTCCCCAAGCAGTGGGAACGTTCCCGCTGCTTGGGGAGAGATCCGCGAAGCCTGCGCGTGCTGGGATCAGCGCGCGCAGGCTTCGGGATGCCTGCAACTCTCCCCAAGCAGTGGGAACGTTCCCGCTGCTTGGGGAGAGATCCGCGAAGCCTGCGCGTGCTGGGATCAGCGCGGGCAGGCTTCGGGATGCCTGCAACTCTCCCCAAGCAGTGGGAACGTTCCCGCTGCTTGGGGAGAGATCCGCGAAGCCTGCGCGTGCTGGGATCAGCGCGCGCAGGCTTCGGGATGCCTGCAACTCTCCCCAAGCAGTGGGAACGTTCCCGCTGCTTGGGGAGAGATCCGCGAAGCCTGCGCGTGCTGGGATCAGCGCGCGCAGGCTTCGGGATGCCTGCAACTCTCCCCAAGCAGCGGGAACGTTCCCGCTGCTTGGGGAGAGATCCGCGAAGCCTGCGCGCGCTGGGATCAGCGCGCGCAGGCTTCGGGATGCCTGCAACTCTCCCCAAGCAGCGGGAACGTTCCCGCTGCTTGGGGACAGATCCGCGAAGCCTGCGCGTGCTGGGATCAGCGCGCGCAGGCTTCGGGATGCCTGCAACTCTCCCCAAGCAGTGGGAACGTTCCCGCTGCTTGGGGAGAGATCCGCGAAGCCTGCGCGTGCTGGGATCAGCGCGCGCAGGCTTCGGGATGCCTGCAACTCTCCCCAAGCAGTGGGAACGTTCCCGCTGCTTGGGGAGAGATCCGCGAAGCCTGCACGTGCTGGGATCAGCGCGCGCAGGCTTCGGGATGCCGGCAACTCTCCCCAAGCAGTGGGAACGTTCCCGCTGCTTGAGGAGAGGTCCGCGAAGCCTGGAGAGCGAGAGGGGTCGGTGCGCACCTACCGCTCTCGCTCTCCAGGCTTCAGCGAAAGCCTGCATTCGCCCCATAAGACGCACCCACATTTCCCCTTCATTTTTGGAGGGGAAAAAGTGCGTCTTATAGGGCGAAAAATACGGTATTTAGTTACAGATAGGTAGCCGTGTTGGTCTGCCATAGTCAAAATAAAAAAATTCCTTCCAGTAGCACCTTAAAGACCAACTAAGTTAGTTTTTGGTATGAGCTTTCGTGTGCATGCACACTTCTTCAGAATTTTTTTATTTTATCCATGTATTTATTCTTCATTTGTAGGCAGTGGCACTTTCATCTCAAGAAAGCCAAAGAATAATGCCGATTCACATCTGATTCTAGAGGTCTTATTCCAAGACATTTGCCTGGCAATGAGTTTACTACAACATGGTTAGTAAAAATGGCCTATGTGTCTTCTGCCCAGAATGTAATTTGCTGTTATATTAGAAATGTTGGTTTTCTGTCTAATATGACATTCGTTTGCAGGTTAAAGAAGAATTTGAAAGCATTATTCCTTTTTTGTTTTATGTGAGCTGCAAGGCATTGTAATGTATCCGAATACACTACTACACTATATGGATGGATGAATATCTGCAATGTCCTGCATTAATTTACTCTTCCTAAATCAGACATGTGACCCACCTTATTCCAGAGCTTCATCTAAAAAGGAATGAAATGATGAAAGGAAAGGAAAACATGCCCTGAATTCTCTCCCTCCCTGCCCTGGAAATGTGAGGAATGAAGCAGATGTGTCAATTTGCCTGGAAGCATACCTTTGACTTCATGGAGTGAGGCATTATTATTGCTATTGCTAGTGGATGTTCTGCCACTATCAAGGCTGGCTGGTCTGGAAGCTAAATGGAAAAAAACCAGTAGATCGCATGAAGCACATACCATAGCAGATGACACTGCGCCTACTACATTCTGATCACAGAATGCTCTGAGGCAGGAAATCATGCACTACTGATATTGCACAAGCTGAACATGTCTCAAAGTGTGGATTCTGGCAGGTGGGAAAAGGCGGTGTCCCCAGGCAGCCCAAGACAGCACTTTAAGAAAGTACACTAGAAAAGCGAGCAGGTTAGCGAAAGAAGGAACAGAGAAACAAAATACATGTTTTGAATTGTATCAGGTTTATTGATGGGAATAACCAAGGTTTTAAAGAGAAATGGCACCAACATGCAGAAATCAGGTTGCGGTTAAGGCACTTACAAAAGATTTTGACATGGAACTCTGCACGTTACAGAAATGTCACCGACAGGAAGAGAAAGAACATCTGCTCAGGAATGTTCTTTACTCCTAACCAAAGCAGGCGCAGAAGCAGTGTTAAAGGGTTTTAGAAACTGCACTACTGTGATTCAAATTTAACGGAAGTATTTTACAACTATGCCAAAATTTGATAGAGGAAAAATACATTTATTAATAAGATGAATTTTGAAAAGAAGACTTCACAAGCTGAAAGTTCTCACAATTGAACTCTAGAATACTCAGGACTGATGGAGAGGAGAGAAATTTGGGTCCTGTTCAGGTGCAGTTCATACTGAATAGGTTTGTTCTGTTTAAGAGTGAAATCAGAGTGAAAGAAATGGAAAAGTTCCCATACAATCAGATGAGATGAGATGTAAGGAAAGAATACAAACATGCACACTTGCAACGCAGGTCATTTTCTATTTCTGGATAAACTTTACTAGCATTTCCGTAATAGGTCTGCTACTCCTTTAAAGCACAAATCTTACCATGAATTCTTGATCCTGTACTAGAATCATCACTAATTCCTTGTGGACTTACATCTTCAAAAGATGTAGCATCTAAAGGGGAAACAAGCACAATTTTGTTGCAAAAACAGACCTTTGAATTTATCATCTCTAAAACAAGAAAATTTTATGCCTCATTGATCCCCACAAAAGTTTACAAATACAGCTAGTTTCCCCATCCTAATATTCCACAAGTCTGCAAATCAAATATTCCAGTTATTTGCTGGAAAAGAATGTGAAATATGGAGCACAAACAGTTTCCAATAACGCTACGGTTACCAACACAACCACACCACACCGTGAAAAGGTTCTACCTATACCTTTATTATTAAGCAACTGCTTGGATCTCAAGCCTGCAGCAGAGTTGACAGTTGCAAAGTTGATGGATGTAGTAGAGAAGGCCATAGATCCCAATTCTTTTCTCCTTTTACCCGTAGATATATCATCAGGACCCTCCAGATGCTCAGAACTACCTGTCCATTGTCCTCCTGCTAGGACCATGGACTGCACCAGGTCATTCATGGCTGGGATGCAAATGAAAGCAAATGAATCAGCATGGTTCAATGTTTTTGAAAAGTTTTATTTTGTACTGTAAAATGCTTCATTTACCTAAGCATCAAGGCATACTGAAAGCTACAGTCCACAAGTTTCTACATGTTAAAACATGCAATTGGCTGAATGAATGAAAAGTGTTAAAAAGCCAAAGCCTCCTTGTACAGATGATTTTATTGCTTTTTATTAGCTACAACCGCCATGCTTGTGCTGGAGTGCTATACAATAAATAAATATATGTTAGAAGCTCTGATATGTTTCGCAATGAAAAATGGAATGAACAGGGAAAGATGAGCAGAAGTGCTAATACAAAGTCAGTGTTGGCAATGATAAGGGGTCCTTCAGTGCAGGTTTTTGCAGGAATAATATTTATTGCATGACAATAGAGGAAAGTATTTAAAATAAATGTGTCCTCTCCCAACTTTTTAAAGAGCATTTCACTGAAGAAATGACAAAGAATACCTGACTTCCCCACCCCACTCCTTCAACTTAGAATGGTAAAACATTTCTAAGGAATAACAGGTCACCATTTATTTTTTGTTTTTAAGCAAATAATTTTCTAGATTTGTACTGAGGTGTTTATAAAACTGATTACTAGGAGTGGAATTCAAAATGTGCAAATGCATTGAGTGCACTATATCTTTATATGTACACACATATAACACATATATGTTCATATAATTCCCAGAATGTGAACCTATAAATGTGTGTTCATTGTGTGTGTAGATAGATGTAAGCATATGATTACATATACATTTTTATACACCCCAAGAGTTATGTATATTGAGTGCCAAGGTGTTTAGAAACATTGCTTCAGCTCCTTGTATTATAGCAGGACTTGCACTTTGCAAAATAGGAAAAACAGCGCAGTCCACGGAAAGGTTAGTGAAAGTAGTAATAGAAGCCAGTGTAGCCATTTAAAAAGAAGCTGAACTGTCATAAAGTCTTACACATGGAGCGACGGTAGAAGGCCTTCATTTTGTCTTTTTCCTTCGGTCTGTTCCTCAAAAAGGGCAGTCTTTTCAGTGCAACCACTTTTATGTCATAGCATAAGGAAAAACGGAAACGGGAAGATGAAAGAAAAAGGGGAGAAGAACAGATGGAAGTTAAATGTTGAAACTAAGGACAGAAATGAATGCTTGAGTTTCCGCTAGGTGCACTTTATTTACTAAAAGCTATTAATCTCATGTTGCTGAATGGCAATGGATATGAAGCCTTCACTGTGGAACTATCCAAGGAAATACTGGAAACCATGCCTGAGGAATATAAGGAACTTTCACAGTTCACAACTATTGGATGTCTTAAAAACCAAGCAAAAAAAAGATATAAAAAGAAGCCAAACCCAAACCCAGGCACAAAAATTATGGGCAAGGAGTCAAAAACCAGCAAGCAGGTTTCCTGAGATGGAAAGGTATACTGAAAAAAAAAGTTCACTTGGTTTATCAAAGTATCTTTCAATAGGCACTACCTTCATTTCTTGCTACCAAGCAGTCATTGTATTTTTCACATTAATGACTTGTTTTAAATTGTATTAATGTGAACTCATCTTAGTTGATTTAACTTCCAAAAACAGCAGTATCTAACCTTTACCTCCTTTTACACACCATCTGAACATAGGATCAAGAAATTATTGGAATGGAGTGCAGAATACTGTAATATTCTGACTGATTACCACTTTAAATAAGAATTATTGGTTAAATGACATACCATACTGCTACTGGGGTGTGAAGTGGGGGAAGGAACCAAACAGAAAAATGACAGAACAAAGAAACAAACAGAACAGTGACAGTGCGGGAACATTAAAAATCAAACATGTAATAACTGCAGTGAGAATTTTAAATTGCATGTTACAGAAAGCTTTCACATGTTTGCTTGTGGCAGTGTTGAAACCCTATACAAGAAGACCTTGTAATAAAGCAAACATTTGCATTTCAATGTGGCATTATTACTAATCCAGTGCAAAAGATGTAAGCCATGAGTGTACATACAAGCCGTTCATCTCAGTCAAGGAGTCATCCAGTATTATCTATGTATGTTCATTCATGAATAAGTTCCACTGTGATCAATGGTGTTTACTTGCACTAAAACAAGCTGAATGAGAAGACACAGATTTTCACTTACACATGACCTGTTTCCTCATCTGTGTGCTGTGCACATGTGAAGGAGCATTGCCACAGCATGCTTAGTGCAGTGTCCTAGAAGGCATGCCACAGGCTTTCTTCTCTGCTAAACCAGTTGACACCTTGTGTAGCAACTACGGGTGGAAATACATGTTTTCAACAAACATGTATTCCAAAACCCTTCTTTGCAGAGATTGCATGAATGCATTGTATAATATGATAATCTATGTGCATATGGTTAAGCCTTCCAGTGAATGCCAATCCCACCCCCTGCAAACGCCTCTGAGGTGGTTCCTCTTCAGCCAAACCTATCCCACTCTTGATAACTGGCTAGGAGGGGTGATAATAGAAGCATTCAAAGATGTCCCAGAAGCAACTGGCTGGCTGAGGAGTTAAGTATCAGCCCAGCAGGGATCAGCAGTATAAAGGGAAACAAACATGTGATGGATATTCCATGCTTCCCCTGAAATGTGTAGCAAAGTATCATTTACAAGAGTAAAATATCAAATCAAAGTGTGTTACTATGGAAGGTTAACTTTTGTCACATTCAAATCTTTCTCCACAATTTTGGATAAAAACCTCACCTTTTCATTTTGTCTAAAAAGTAATGAAATGGAAACAGAGACTTGTGGCACCATAAACAATAAAATATTTATTGTGGCATGAATCTCTGAGTCTTTAAAAGGTGCCACAACACTCTGTTGGTTTTGCTGCAACATACTGAAATGGTGCGCCCTGTGGAGGTGGAATAGAAGAATTTAAAATTTGTATACATATTTTGATTAAAAAAGGTTATCTGAGTTGTCTGAAAAAAGTTGCAAGAGAATTGTGGGAAGAGAAGGACTGCAAAAAGCACATAGAAAAAAATATATTGGGCAAGTCAAAATAAATTCATATCTATTGAATACTCCTTCAGTTTTGATATCCAGGTTGTTCTCTTCCCTGTCCCTTCATCACGGAAGTAACTCCCACACATAGATTAGCTACTGCTGATAGCCATCATGAGAGGACAGCTCTGATTCCCCTTGGCAGGAGTGCTTTCACAATATCTTATAAAGAGAAAAGGGTCTAACTCAAGTTAAAGGCATGATCTTGCAGCAAATATGTCGCTGGCACCCAAACCACTGGATGTAAATGTATTAGCTACATTTTCACAAAATATGCAAATAATATATTTCTTATTCATAACAAAATTCTACGGAAACTGATGCTGAAGAAATGGTCCACAAATACAAATGATCAGATAGGTTTCTCTGCGTGAGGAAATGCAAGTAAGTTATGTGCTGATCAGATACAAGTAACACATCATAAAGTAAAATACAAATAATTTTGGACATATTTTCTAGTTCAGTAGCTACCTAATAATTACCAGTGAAAATATACTGAACACACACATAAACTGCAACCCACAAGTCAGTTATATAATAGCATCCAAATTCATGTGGGTCCATGGTCTTAAATAGAAATTCTACTTTGTCTCTGGAACATAACTGATCCCAGTGCAAGAGGGAGGTTGAGCAATGAAATTTTTTCGTAACGACTGCACATTTACTGAGCATCAGGATACAAATTTGGAGGAATAAATTGATTAACTGAAGATGATCTGGGAAAAAGAAATGCAGCTCCCAGTGGATTTCCCAAGGGGATTTATCTCATGACAGAAAAAAGATTCCCTGCCGATCACAAACCTTTTGAAAGGAATAATTTAAGGAATACTTTTAAAGACTATTTAGCAATTCTTCAATACTTAGCAATTCTTCAGACCTAACTAGCCTTCCTACCTGATAATGCTAATGGTGTGTGTGGGGGGGAATCGCCACACTTTCTCCTCCAAATATACCTGACATTTGCTGCAATGTTTAAAAGTATCCCATCAGAATGGAAATTATCTGTGCAGCAATTGAAGAACACATGCTGATTACTCTAGATCACTAAGAGCAAACAATCTTCTAGATTGTGAAAGTAAAAATCTTTGTAGTTAGGAGGACAGCAATTGTGGACCAGATATCATGACAGGCAACTACTCAACTAATATGGGACCTAAATTAAGATGTAAAACGCTAGGCTAGTACAAAGGCTGGTCAAAGTCTTCTCTTCCACAAAATTAGTTTCTCTCCTCTTTTAGGTCGCACAGCTATTGTAATCTTCAATCATTAGTAGATCAGTAATTAATCAAAACTGCAAAAACAATTACTCAACTAAAGATTTAAACATACTATGAAGCAGAACGTAATTTCTAATGTTTGTACAGAAATCTATATAATCAAAGCACGCATCATTTGGGGTTTGATTCTTTTCCAGCCTGATCAAACGGAGGAATGTTTACACACATTTTGATACCATGTAAAAACATCAAAGACATTCATTTAAAAAACACCGTGTCTGCCACTCGGTCTTATTGTTCTAACAGATCTTATTTTCAAGATCCCCCAGAATAGGTTTAGGGGGCATGCAGTGCTTCTAGTACAAACGGACATAAATATCTCACTTGATGCTATGCTAAATTCCATGTTGAATTCTACTGTAAATATTTGCTTTGATATGGCACTCAAAAACAAGAATATGATTACTTAAGGTTCAAAATTCTATTCCAAAGCAACGTTGGTACAATGAAATGCTGTTAACGATAAAGTGTCACACCCTGTGTCAGCACAGCCTGGCATACCAGTGAATTGATAGCAGAATGTGATGAAAAGCTATGGGTTAAAAGGAGTGGGAGAAGAGCTATTACAGAGCTGGACCTCTTGCTTCAAGAGTATATATATAATGGATGCAGGTACTCTCATGAACCTGCTGACCAGAGCTATGCATGACACTGAAGCTTTGCAAGGCAGATTGATACAGCACAGTCCCCCTTCCATGCAGTATGCCCATAAACATGCAGAAACAAACAATCAATTCATCAGCAGTATGAAGATGCTGATAAGGAAGCATGTTACAGGGAACTCTTCACACGCCAAGAGTAGAAATGTAATAAGTGGATGAAAAGAAACAGTACAGAAAAGAGCAATGGTTATGGGTAAAGAAGGGGTGCCAATTTCACCTCTACGGTCAAGCTCAGACCCAATTTTTCACTGTCAGTAAATATTGCACCCCTAAAAAACTTTAAAGAGCATTCCTCTGCTATAAAGCTTGATTCTCCATTCTTGAGCCTACAGGAACATGAACAAAATACTTTTAAGCAAACTTCCTCCATGGGTATTTTGAACCTTTTCACCGCATCAGGAAGTACTGCATGACACACTACCCCTTACAAAAATTAAGCAATTTACTCACTGCTGCTTTTCTTAGCCCCCAGGGTCTGACCATCTTCCAGGGAATTTGAGCCCACCGAGGAACTATCTTGACTGTCCTGATGTGGCAGCTGAAGAAATCCTTCACTAGATTCTGAGCGGGTTGGTGTCAGAGTTAGAGACTTGAGGCGTTCTCGGTTAATATCCTTCTTTGATTTTATTAGTTTCCTCATTTTCAGAGTAATCCAATTACCTCTCCTTTTGGAGAAATGAAGAGGAATGCTATATTTAGAACAAATTCTTGCAAATATTTCAAAACAATTAAGTATCTCTCTTTAAGTAACAAACACTGGCACATTTCTGGCAAAGAAAGAGGGAGAGAAATATGTGGTCATACATTACCTCCTCGGAGGAGATGGTTCATAAAATTTATACTGATCCATAATCTTTTCTTCCAATTTCTCTTTTTGTCTTCTCAATTCATTTAGCTTGTCACTGTGAAGAAAAGGTAATTCACATGTTAGACGGCATGTATGTTTCTAAAAGATGTTTTTCCTTTGTATCAATGTGCCTCAGGGACTTTTTAGGACATGTGTGTTTATATGCAGTTTGCATTGCATCAGGGCAGTTTACATTAACATTTTGCCAGAACTCAAGTCACAATATTTTATTTTTGGGAAAATATGGGCACTATGTAGAATGAGAGAAGGTGTTAGAATAAAGTGCTGGGCACATGACAGGATGTTTCATGTCACTCACAGGAACACAGGAAGCTGCCTTATACAACATCAGACCATTACGTCCGTGAAGCACGGGACTGACAGCAGCTCTCCAGGATATCCAGAGGAGATTCTCCTAGCCCTACCTGGAAAAACTAGGAAATGAACCTGGTACCTTCTGTATGTATTCTAACACTGAGCTACACCACTGTCTTCTCTCCATTACAGAAGGTCACACTCCCCTTATTTTAGACGGGGACACTGGACGTTTGCCGTGAAGGTTCCTTCTGGTTTGGTTGAATAACAGGTTAGGAAAGCAGGAGGAAGGCAGGGATTAAGTCACCTAGATTTCAGTTTTAGGTCTGGTGCTCTGAGATGCTTTCCCAGTTGTCTTGCTTGCTATAAAGCACAGGGAAATGTGATCTCAGGTGCCTAGGAAAGACTTACAAGCCAAGGATGGAAACGCTCCACCCCACATTAGGCCTAGCACAATCTGGAAGATGGTACTATAAGGGCCAGAGACTAGGAAAACTTTTCTCTATCCACTATCCCCATGCCATGCATGATTTTATAAATGTCTATTTTTCTCGCATTTTCTCGAACAGTCCCAAATCCTACAATCCTTCCTCACAGGGGCATTCCTCCATCCCTTTTATACCTTCAGCAAATGCATGCTGCAGCACAAATATCTTGAAGGATTGCTCCTTAAAAAAACCCTGCCAACATAAGGAGGAAACAGGTGGCTTATAACTTCCCATAAGAAATCTCACTGCTCTTCTGATTCTAGCAGTTTAAGGAACAATAATTCAACATCATTCCACAGTAAACTTTATTTCACAAGGAACAATACTGATTAAAATCCAACTACGAATGAACATTTTCATCTGTTGTTAATGGAATGCACTGATTAACATTTCCATGATTTATTTCTATTCGAACATAGAACTGCAGTTATGCTGGGTGCAACTGATTCACCGTTTTTGATACCCACATATACTGCCTTTGTTCAACGTGGAACAGATCTTTGCTTTCCATATTCTGCTCTAATAATGTTCTGTTTTGCAGCATTAATGTCTGTATTTGATCCAACAGGTGTCTGTTTTCTTCTTCCAAATTTCCTTTTAGCTGGCTAAGCAACTGTTGAAATGTACAAAACACAATATTTTAGTGTATGCAGTCTGCCCAACTTTCTGTTTATAAAGTACAAAAGAAAATGAAGTCAAGAAGACAAGTCAAATAGTAGAGACAGCAATAGTTCAGTCACCAGAGCATGAAACTCTTAAATCTTGGGGTCATGGGTTCAAGCTCTGCTATAGATAAAAGATTCCTGCATTACAGGAGGCTGGAGTAGATGACCCTCATGGTCCCTTCCAACTCTACAATTCTATGATTTTATTATCTGGTTTTTGTAAATAATTGTAAATTGCCTTTCTTCCAATTGAGGAGAGCAATCTGCAGCTTCTGTTAGGGTCCGAGCATCCTTTTAGCTTCTAACCAATGTATCCACTGTTCAAGCCAATAAGAAAGGGAGCAGAATAAGTCTGGCTCTCTTCAGGATATCTCATACCTCTTCCTTGAACCTTCAGCTTTTGTTTAAATGCAAAAATGTTATTCTCTCTTTATGTATGAAACAGACAGAAAGAAAACCATGAATTCAATATTTGGAATTATGGAGTAAGAATCAAACTTTTTGCTTTCATCTCAATGAGTGCAAAGAGACTAGGTTGATTGATATAAGAGGATACATGCAGTCTTAAAGCAACTTTTCAGAACACCGCCACTAATTCCTTAATAAAATCACTAGAACAATTCCAGAATAAGCAGAACGACTGACCTAAGTTTGTTCCTAACATGATACAAAGACAGCTTCAAAACTATTAAGATATATTACTAAATTCAACTATTACAACCCTTACAGAAAACTCATAAAGATAAACACATTACTGCAGAAATCTAAAAAAGCCTCTTTTGTCATGAATAAACAGGGCTATAATAAAACATTACTGAAGAAATGCAAACTCATTACCTCACACTGATTATTCAGTTTTGTATACGTAATATCCAGCTGTTGGTATTGCTCTTTGAGTTTGGAAAATTCAGCTTCCAGCCTTGTTTGTTCCAGTTTAGAACTGTTCAGTACTGTTTTCAAATTCTTATGATCCATTTGGAGAATTTCATTTTCTTTCAAAAGCTGCGTATATGTATGATTCAATCTGTAATTAAAAATGGACAGAAAACAAAATTAAAGTAGGTTTTCACAAAATTAACAATTAAACAAGTGTCTGCACAGCTATATCATATGCTCACATTTAACTAAAGAGAGATTTACATTGTCATAATGTTTGTAGCAGTATCTTATAACCAATTTCTATGAGCATACTGTAGATTGTATTTTTCTTATTCTAACGTATTAAGGGTTTCTAACTTTCATGCATTGTGTTAAGATCAGGGTAAATGCAAAATATAGTTGGCACATTTAATAATACACTTTAATTCAGATAATTATTCATTAGCTTTGTTTTCTTACCTGTCATTTTCCTCACAAAGCTTTTTGTATTCCGCTGCTACTTTTTCATGCTTTTTGTTTTGCTGTAGCATCTTCTCTTGTTCTGCTTTGAGAACTTTTTCCAGTTCTTCTAATTGCACTTTTTGTTTCAGCAACTGATTGTATCTGTCAAATGGATTATATAATATTACTAATTCTATTCTCAAGTATTAATTACAAAAGGTTATTATGAATACAGCTTCCACTTTCAACACGGCTGTGATTATAAGGATTTAAGATCTAACATTTTAAATAATTCAATAATTATAAAATATCTGGATTTTCAGATTCAGCTGCAAATTGGTTATGACTGATATATCGAAATCACCTGTCTTCTAAGTCCTTATGTTCCACCTCAAGATTCTTGTGTGCTGACTTAAGGTTTCCATGTTTGGAAATTAGAGTTTCATATTCAGTAGCTTGCCGTTCATGAAGCTGTTCCAGTTTCTCATGATCTTTGATGAGTGAATCATATAGCGATCTGAGATCCTCACGTTCCTTGATTATGGACTCATTTTCATTTTCCAAGGTAGACTGCTGAATCAGCAATTGTGCATTCTGATTCATGAGAGATGTACTTTGCGAATTAATAGCAGAATTTTCTACCTACAATTGCCAAAGTGACATTGGACAATCAATAACAAAGTACTTTGTGGTGTACTCATTCAAAATTAGCCTTGTACAGAATTAGCCAATTGAGGTCCTAGGTTAACAGGTTTTAAACCCTGTATCTCAGAGTAATTTCCCCAATCTCTTCGAAGAAATGCTGGAGATCAAACTGGGGCTTCGTGCATTCAATGCACTTCCAGTGCATAGCTCCGCAGTTTGCATCTGTATGCATATCCACTTAAAAGGATTAGGTAACAGGTGATACAGAAAACCTCTGACATAGACCCTGGAGAGCTGCCACTGCCAGTCAAAGTGGACAACACCCAGATATGTCTCCTGTCCTATGCTTCCTAAATCACCTCCAGACATGAGGATCAGCAAAGAAATACTTAAATTAGGCTTGTTTAGGTAAATACAGGAGTCCCCCCACTTAGGCACATTCTACTGAAGCGCAACTGCATATACGTATGGTGCTGGGAAACAATTAAATAGACTCATACCAGGAAATGGTGAGATAGAAAATACTTAGGGGTGCAGCAGGGCTTTGTTTCCGCTGCTCAGTCTCCCCGCCTAACAGCGGATATGTGGGGTAGCACAGCACCAGCTGCCACTATTGCATGTGTTTGCCAGCCTCCTGCCAACCCCATAGCTTCAATTCCAGTTGTGGATACAGTATTTTTGGTATGGATTGAAGAGAAAGCAGAGAGGTGTTTACAGGGTGCTCCCCACTTCATGTGATTTCACTTATGTGTGCAGGGGTATAACGCCCACCTAACTGGGGGGACGCCTGTACTGACCTGTTTTCTTTGTCAAACAGATTACAAATTCTACATCTAGCCTCACAGAGATTCTTCTGATCCTTTCCTATAGATTCTCCTCCTAAAAAAAATCACACCTGTTCTAGAATGCAAGAGGAACTAAATGGTTTTTTGTTAAGGTACCTAAATGTAACATAAGCAGGAAACTCAAAACGTCTGACTCTAGATACCAAGTTCTAATTAGGGTTTGGAAATAAGAGACATCTCTCTAACATGAAGAGATGGATTCATAGGGTTGTAGAACAAGAACCCCCCCCCCCATCTTGTAGTACTTAAGCCATACCACCACAAAAGGGATATATAGGGACTCAAAATGATACTGGCATGTGATCATCAAAGAAGTGAAAAAATGAAGTACAAAACAATAGTAATGGGAGCTATCCAAAGGAACTTCTTGGTTCTTGGAGGCAGATCTAGCCCAGGGAGCTAGGGAGTTACTACAGATGGGGCACTGCCCACCAGTCAAACCACTTATGTTCAAAATATAGGTTTTCCATGAGTGTTTCAAGAATAGCTGCTGCTGCCATGTGAATAACAGCAAGGCTTTCACTTGTAAATTCTATATTGCGGTTGGGAGATAAATACAAATTTGTGAAAACAGAACCTGAAGCTTGGCATTCTGAGTTTGTAGCGTTGTATTTTGCTCCTGTAAGGAAACAGTCTGTCTCTGAAGTGCCACAATCTGAGCTTGCACATTATTGTTCTGCGTCTCAAGCTGCTTTAGTTGTGTTTTCAGGGCTTGCTTCTCTGCCTGCAGAGTTGCGTTCTTTAAAAAGGAACAAAATGTATTACATACATGCACCATTTAAATGAACAAAATATTGATTAAATTCAGACTTCTATTTTACGCCAAACAATCCAAAGTATGGAGACATTATTGCAGTCAGAAGAAATCACACAAAGCATGGGTTTGCTTTCTGATAAAAGTGGGTTTACTCAATGTGGTGTACCTATGTATGCATGCAAGAGAGAAATAAGACAGGCAGAGAGGCATAATAAGTTATGCTGAAATCAACTACATTTATTTCCAATAAACGGTATGTTCTTTGAAGCATAGTATTAGATCAGAGTACCCTAATTACTAGCCTATTCTTTTGTTATATCCGTGGCAACAAAATGTGGCTTACTATATACTACACAGGCTGACAATTAGGGTAAAATTATTAAAATAATCCAAATTATTACTTACATTTCTCTCAACTTCAATCAATCTATCTTTAACCTTTAAAAGTTCTCTAGTAGTTTCTTGGCTCTCTCGTTCCCATTTATTGACAGACAAACTTTCTTCATCAGTTTTTGACGAACAATTCTGTACCATTTTCTCTTCCTCTTGTCTTTGCTTGAGGGCCTCATAATTCTTTTTCACCTAAAGATCAATGAATTCAAGTTCAAATGTAAAATACTAAATCCTACTAAGTCCTAAGCATGCCAAGGCAACTTTATTATTATTATTTAATTAGAAAAAATGGCCTTGCCACAGCTGTTTTTCATTCACCAAAGGTTCCAACCTGTCTTTGATCCCCATAGGGGAAAAAGCAATAAGAGAGGCAGTTTCAGAGGGAAAGTATGGTTTGTGGAGGGGTTCAACACGCCTTCTTTCCTGCCCCAGCGCAGCTTAGATTACACCCCACCCCAGACTTTACAGGGATTTGGTGGCAACCCAATTGTTACTCTCATGTCTGTTGCTTAGTCTGGCCTTTTGAGGTAGACTAATGACAAGGAGAGCATCTTTCTGAGGGACTGCTACTTTCACAGCTTTTCAGTGTCTCAGGTGTAGTTTCATTCAGTGTCTCAGGTGTAGTTTCATTCAGCTCAACTAACTGGCCCACTAGCCTCTACTCCACTTCACATTACACAAGGACCACTTGAGCCCTTATACTGCAGTTCACTCACACTGAGGTCATCTTGAGGAGTACTGGTTGTTGTCCCCCATGCTACAAAGGCCTGATGGGCCCCAACCAGAAGTTCCATACTGCGGAACATTCTTCCAGCAGAGATTCAGCAGGAATCCTCATTTTGGACTTTGTGGCCTCTCTTTGGAGACTTTTGCACCAACAGGCCTAGGCACTTGTTTTAAATTTTAATGATTCTAATCATTAGGGTTTATTATTTCAATCATTTTAATCATTGTTTTGTACTGTTTTTAATTTTTTATGTTTTTAGATTGCTGGTACACCACCCTGATACTTTAGGAGAGGGCATACAGATACACACACACACACACACACACACACACACACTTTTATAGATAAATAAATGCTAGCAAAAATTAGCAAAACCACATGCTGCAGTCTCAAGTGGCAGCTGTTCAGAAAGGGGCTAAACATGAAGCTGAACAGCACTTTAATTACTGCTATCAGCAACACCTAAGATTTGCCAAGTCAAAAACCAAAATGTTTTCTGCATGGAAAGCACTGAATTGTTTTTAAACCAACATTTTTCATATATTTCTGTGAAGATAAATTGGTAATATATACACTGTTTTCACTAAGAAAGCAAGAGTATGATTCAGCATGTATTTTGCTTATCAAAAACAGCACTGTGCAGAAATCTTTCAAAAAAACTTTTGACAATATAAAAAATAGCTTTTTTCTAACACCTTTATAACTGTTAGAAACAATTAAAAGAAATTTTATGTCATTTATGCACCAACTGAAAACTAAGGTAATAGAAATATTCATTTTTTACTGTTTTAAGTTCCTGACGCAGTTGTTGATTTAAATTTGTTGATTCTTCTAATCGAGCTTCCAAAGCAGCAATTTTTTCTTCTTTTATTTCAAGTGACTTTTTCAATGTGGATTCTAATCTTGACTCCAGGAGCTTGTATTTGCTATTAATGAAAGAATTACAATAATGTTTTAATTATCAAGAAGAAGACAATCCCCTAAGAAAATATACAAGCTTCATCAAGGTGATAGCTTGACTGTTTTTCAATAAATCTGTGTGAGGACAGGACCACAGTTGACCCAACAGTCTGCTGTCTTCACTGCCTGTTGTTCTATTTATTTCATAAAATTTAGAAACCACTCAAATGTAAAAAACAAACAAATCCAAAGAGAATAAAATAATCAGTTGAAACAATAAAAACAACTATTTAAAACATTCAAAATATAAAGTCTGCAGTGATCTAAAAAGAGACTGAAACATACAAGATTTTGTACAAATTCTTACACCTCATTAAACTGTTTAGACAGAAGTAGTTTTACTCTGTGGGTACTGACACAGTTCTCTTTTTAATTAATGCATTAGCACTATAGCACTTGTTCATCTGACCAATTTAAAATCTAAATTTGGCTACTATGGAGATTTAGGAAGCTGCCTACCACCATCTCCTGACTTCAAAGGCCATGACCTAATCCTTTTGCCACCACTTTCATCAAATGTATTTAATGGAGAATATTCAAGAAAATAATGCAAACTCTAAAGAAACAATTCCAGAAAGTGTACACATACAGAGGACAAAACTGAGATGTGTCACCCATGCTGGTCTGGGTACACCTTAAGAGAACGGAAGATGTACCGTATTTTTTGCACCATAACACTCACTTTTTTCCTCCTAAAAAGTAAGGGGAAATGTCTGCGCGTGTTATGGAGGGAATGCCTACGGGTGGCATGCCTACGGATTTTCCTCCTCTAAAAACTACGTGCGTGTTATGGTCGGGTGCGTGTTATAGAGCGAAAAATACGGTACATTTAATCATACTGAGAGTTCTGGCACATAATGCTGAATGCAAAGAGACTGAATTGCTGGTGAGCAGTCTTCATTCTGGCTACAGTCCAACAAAATCAAAGATGAAAAAAATGAGCTTGATTACAACCCTCCACTACAAAGGACTGAACCACACAACCCTGGTTCTTCAAAACATAATGGGAGCAGAGAAGAGAAGGAATAAACATACAGGTGCGTGATGATTTCCTATATATACTCACAATGTGTGAACCTAACACTACAGTTGCTATTTCTAAAGTAGTACTTCCACTGCTCAATATAGCCAAATTGACTGATGCTGTCCACATCTGATTTTACCCTTTGCTTTCTGCATTTTATTGCAAAGTTAAGTCTACAGCAACTCTTGTTTTCACATCAGTTGTATCTGTAGCCAAGTTCCCAACGTTTCATACATGTCCTCTGAATACTGGACTGTGGGAAATTTTTCTCCTGGCTTAAAGTGATGTAATGCTAAGAAAGCATGAAATAACACTGGCTCACATTAATGGAAACGCTGCACTCTGTTCATCCCTATGCTGCCAAGAGATAACAGAGGGTGTATGTGAGGAGGGATAGAAGGTCAACACACAGACTGAATGTAGTGCAAATCCGGGAATACTTACAAATATAGATGTGGCCAAGTACAGCAAAATTAGGTAAAGGTAAACAAGAGTTTTCATGGCATCATATATTTTGTCTGATCATTATCCATTCTGAGAATCAAACTATTTCACTCAGAAAGTAATTCGCTCTCCTATGGTCAAGGTCACATCCAGGTCAAGGTTATGTCCAACCTGGTGTGAGGACACAGATATACTGAGACAACTCCATGGCTGTCATTGAGACCATGAAGTCCTGAACTGGTCCATATGGGACAGTTTCACTATGGATAATAAAGTTTCCCCTACACCACCATGAAAACATTTCCCAACATCAAATCTGAGATAACCTCTGCCAGCTCAGTTAGGGAGACTTAATGCGGCAGGGTGGATGGTACAGTAAAAACATCCCTGTTCTGGCCCTCTGGCCCAACAACGCAAACAATCCCTCAAATCCAGACACAGTATGGATTGGTCTCCTGGTGAGGGTGATGGGGTTTCTATGCACAACTGCAACTTCCCTGCCCCATCCCTCTGACCTCAAATGGCGCTGCACTGAGTGTCCAGGTGAACATAGCTGGGTGAGCTTAGGGCCACCAACTTCATCTATCCAGGTGTCAGTCATACATGCCAAGTTGGCTCCCTCACCCAGGATCAAATTGTGAATGGTTAATATTTTATTCTGAACAGACCTGGCATTTAGCAACACAGCACCAAGGGAGGGAGCTGGCTTACTAGCACCCCCAGATTCTGAAATACAGCGGGTGAAGCAGAAGGAGCCTGGGCTTTGATGTAACTAGCCCTCCTTCTCCTCCCTGTACAGTGGTACCTCGGGTTACATACGCTTTGGATTACATACGCTTCAGGTTACAGACTCTGCTAACCCAGAAATAGTACCTCGAGTTAAGAACTTTGCTTCAGGATGAGAACAGAAATTGTGCTCTGGCGGAGTGACAGCAGCAGGAGGCTCCATTAGCTAAAGCAGTGCTTCAAGTTAACAACAGTTTCAGGTTAAGAACAGACCTCCGGAATGAATTAAGTA
Source organism: Podarcis bocagei (assembly GCF_964188305.1). Taxonomy (NCBI): domain Eukaryota; kingdom Metazoa; phylum Chordata; class Lepidosauria; order Squamata; family Lacertidae; genus Podarcis; species Podarcis bocagei. The sequence continues at coordinate 99,249,016 of NC_138127.1, forward strand.
CTTAACCCGAGGTACCACTGTGTACCTTTGTTCACCTCTGTATCACCTCCTAAACATATTACCACCCTGTGCCACCTCTACAAAATGACAGGAATACAGCAGAGGTTAATGTCAGGGGAACTCAAACTATGAGATACTTTTAAAATAAAAATATCAAATGTGACACACCTCAGCTCTCATCTGGGATAAAAACTCACCACTCCATAGGCATGAAATTAATATTCTCTAACACACATTCTTTGGTCACCTCATGAGAAGAGAAGACTCCCTGGAAAAGACCCTGATGTTGGGAAAGGTTGAGGGCACAAGGAGAAGGGGATGACAGAGGACGAGATGGTTGGACAGTGTTCTCGAAGCTACAAACATGAGTCTGACCAAACTGCGGGAGGCAGTGGAAGACAGGAGTGCCTGGCGTGCTCTGGTCCATGGGGTCACGAAGAGTCGGACACAACTAAATGACTAAACAACACCACACATTACTCTAGACCACCTTCAGCCTCCTACCCTGAAAACAGTCTAGAGAAAAACACAACACTGCCCCAAAAAGATAGAAATGAACAAACAATAGGTAAAGGTAAAGGTACCCCTGCCCGTACGGGCCAGTCGTGTCCGACTCTAGGGTTGTGCGCCCATCTCACTTAAGAGGCCAGGGGCCAGCGCTGTCCGGAGACACTTCCGGGTCACGTGGCCAGCGTGACAAACCTGCATCTGGCGAGCCAGCGCAGCACACAGAAACACTGTTTACCTTCCCGCCAGTAAGCGGTCCCTATTTATCTACTTGCACCCAGGGGTGCTTTCGAACTGCTAGGTTGGCAGGCGCTGACCACACATAAAACCCTGGCCAATAAAATTGATAAAAGGGGGTAAATTTTTGGTTCACACTGCTTCCCAAAGAATGGTTCCCCTTTGGGGTGGCCCCTGCCAGCAGCATAACATGCTTCCTGCACCAGGCTTGGGCATACAGCACTTTATCATGACTAGAACACACAAGCAGCCAGTCTGAGTGAAGGTAATTGAAACCACAAACTGCATCATATCCTGTAGACACCCACCATTCCAAAATCTGATGATAAACCGAGTTAACACCAAAAATCTACTCCTTCCACTGAAGCCTCTCACCACAATAAAAAAATCCATTGTTTAACCTCTCTATTCAATCCTCTCTTTCTCTCTCACAAACATCTCCCTAAACCAACATCACTGCCACTGAATTTGGTCTTTCCACATCAAATCCATCACTCTGTAATAGAAATGAACCCCTTCCATGGGCACCAAACTAGCTTCCTTAAGTCGTTGTCAGGAGCTAATGACTGAAAACTAAGTAGAAATGAAACCTTCTAGGGTGGAAAAAAGCAATTAAAATTATTTTAAAGGGGGAAAGTATTGATAATTCACTGTGAAAAGCTTACATTGTCTCGACAGTATCCTGAAAGTAAGACTGGATACATACAATTATAATGCTGGCTTCCTCTCAAGATAGAAGATTCTGAATCTGCCACCATCATTATGTCAATCACTGCTAATAACAGACTACAGCGCCAGTCATTATTCTCAACTGAGTGGCATGCTGACAGGAGGGCTGGTCAGAAGCTGGAGTATTCTGCTTTTGTTAACACATATTTTCTCCAATTCCACAAGGAACAGGATGGAACACATGACCAAGTAAAGGAAACAGATGTTTGTATGCTATTAGCCTTATATTGGCAGATGGAGTAAGCTGAAGAGAGCCAAAAGCTCTTTCAGAGATACTGATTCCCCCCCCCCCCCCGCTGATAGACTCAGGAATCTATTATAAAGGATATAGTAAATAACTGTTGAAGATAAGTGCTCAAAATGTCTATAACAACTCTGCAAAGAGATGTTTACTCCTCTGATGACATACAGAATTTCTTACAACAAAATTGAAAGTGGAACCTGAAAGAAGTGCACACTGTAGTAGCTGTTCAGATACATTCAGGAGCATATCCTGTGAAAAACAGTTATTGCAGAATGCCATAAGGAACTGCTCTCAACCTATTCCAAAGAGGCCTTAATATACTCACCTATCATCTGAACTCTGCTCATCATGCAAGAGGCGCTCCTTATTTAAACCTATCTTTTCAAGTTCATGTGTAAGCTTTTCTAAATCATTATTCATCTGCTGTGTCTTCAGTTTTTCATTCACCAAATCCTTTAAATAGATTTTTGAAAATGTGTTGAACGTATAATATTGCAATAATGCCATTTCTAGAGACTACAGCAGGAGACTCAGGCAATAGATTTTAAGGAAGTTGAAAGTGGCTTTAAGAGAGGTTTCCCTTTCAATGCTGAACACAAATATTTTTTATCTCAGTTGTCTCCCATTAATTTTCTTTTTTTAGGTTTTTGAAAATTCTACAAAAATATGCCAAATCAGTTTGCCAGATTTGAAATTAAAATGTATACATGCAATAAAGCTGTGATCCTTATTTCAAACCACCTTCAGCTCTCTGAAAAAACTATATTTTGTCTCCATCCTATTCACACTTACTGCATAAACTTCTAGTTAATCAGCAATTATATTCCAAAAACAAATATGAATTCATTTCAAAGGTTTGCCTCCTTTATTTTTGCTGGGTATTCTGTAGTCAATATATCCAATGCAGGCCTTGCCTTAGCAGAAAGAACTTTTGTTTAAATTGGAAAACTCACTCTTCTCCAATTCCCCAACCGTATCCTCTTCTGTCCCAGTGGATTCCACATCCCTCAGAAGCAGCTTTGGGGAAGTGTTAGGTAGGTAGGTAGGTAGGTAGGAAAGATGAAGTGACCCAGTTTGCTTGGGCAGAAGCGTTTTCCCCTCACATTAAGCCACCATTGGATACAACCCACTAATTTTATATTAAGTTACTAAATCCAACAAGATAGTTCAAATGTTCAGTACATATGATCCTGAATAATAGAGCCATCAAGTGTTATAACAATTGCTTTCATGCTAGCTCCTTTCATTGAAATTGTCTTTCTTTATTCATTTGCTTTTTATGGAGTATCCAGATTGTCAAATGGTTGCATTCTGGTATTGTCGCTGTTGTACTCCTGCTCTTTTTTGCAATGAAGCACAATCACAGCACCAGCCTGTTCAGTGTGGACAGCCAAAGTGCCATCACAGCTTTTAAGAACTAGTGTGCCTTCAATGAAAAGCTTCCTTCTTGCAGTTTCTTCCTCATTATTTCTTCATTTCAGTTCATATGCAGCTGGAGGACTAGTTATCAATTAGCCCTTAATTAGTCAGCTTCTGGTGCCTGTGTAAATTACTGGTTTCCTTTCACTGTTTCATAGCAAAATGGCTATCATTTCAGTATAAAAAGTAAAGTGGGGGAGAATTATAGGAAACCAGGCTTGTCACCATGGAGAAGAGAAGCTGATTAATTAAGGACACACTCATTACTGCAAGGAGGAAGCCAATAACTAATGTTGCAGGGGACCTGCTTATGAATAAATATTAGAAAAGGAGCAATGAAGAGGGCAAGTGCTAGATATTATACACTCCACCTGTGCTACACAGAAACCATCATTTTAATTCTGCTTCCAAGGTAATAATTATTCCACAATGCCTCAAAAGTGCCAACAGGTCCCAGTGTGGAAGCAAAGGAAGTGCTGGCAACTGCTGCCTGCATTGCAGTGTGCGAGTCCATGATATTCACACAGCTCAAATGCAAACATTTCTGCTTTGCTCATAACATAGGGAGCACAATAAGAAGTATGAACATCTTCTGTCACTATTTCTTCTTAATGTATGAGCAACTCAGAATCCACCAAGCTCATGAATAGTGTTTGAATAATATACAAATAAAACAAAAATACATTAAATTTGCATGAATTATTGCATGAAATTGACAGAATTTTCTGAATGTTACAGCTGCATTACCCTTTATAATTATAGTATATCATTCAGTAGGAAATATTACCTCCCGTAATGTGACAAGTGTTTTCTTGTCAATGGTGGCTCTTTTTACAAGCTCTTTATTTTCCTTTTCAATCTCTTTTAAACGAATAGAAGCTTCTTTACATATACCAATTTCCTTAACGAGTGACTTGTTCTCTTTTTCCAGATCACCAATTTTTACATTATTTTCTTCTAATGTGCTGTCCTTAATATCTGCTTGTTGTCGAAGCCTCTTGTTCTCTTTTTCCAGCTGTTTCTTATCTTTTTCTAGCTGAGAGGTCTCTTGTTCCAAAAGCTTGTTCTCTTTTTCTAATTTTTCTAAGCGTTTACTAGAGATTTTGAGTTCTTCCAGGTTTTTTTGTAAGGTTTGATTTTCCGTCTCTAGATCCTGTAGTTCACTTTCTAGATGCTGAATCTTTTTGTTGGTGTTTTCTAGGGCTTTCTGCAGTCTTTGGTTTTCTGTATCCAAACCCTGATAACTTACTTCTAAGCGTTCGGTCTTCTTAAAAGAAGTTTTCATAAGATCCAGGCTCTTTTGAAGCTGTCCTTTCTCACTTTCCAGTTCTTTATTTTCTAGCTCTAACTGAGCCATCTTGATATTTGTACTTTTCAAAGTTTCAACTGTTCTTCTGAGCTCTAAATTCTCTTCATCAAGTTGTGTGTTCTCTTTCTCTAATGACTCTAATTGAAAGCTGAGATTTTTAAGACTATCTAGAGTCTTTTTCAGCTTTCTGTTTTCAGTGTCTAGACTTGAGTTCTCTTGTTCTAAGGAATCTATTTTTTCACATGTAATCTTTAAGTTGGTAATCTTTTTCTGTAATAGTTCGTTTTCTTTTTCAAGATGTTGAACTTCTTTCTCCAGTTCATCTGCTCTTTCTCCCTTCTCTTTATAATGCTCTAACTCTTTCTTCAGTTGCTTCTTTTCAAATTCTATCTTATTTAATTTACTGCTTGTCTCTTTAATAGATTCATGGAGAATTTTATTTTCCTTTTCAATATCTTTCACTCTTGCTTCAGCACTGATTTGTGAACGCTGTCTGAGGGAAGCCACTGTTCGATTCAAATGCTCATTCTCTTGTTCCAGGATTTTAATCTAAGTAATTGAAATGAAAGTTTATTTTTATTTTTTTACAATAATGTTTATTGAGTTTCATACAAATATAACACATACTATAAAACAACTGAAACAAATAAAAAAACACATAAAACAAATAAAGCGAATAAAAACAGATATAACAACAAACACAAACAATACAAATTGATTAATTAATTAAACTTCCAATCTCATAAACATATTGCTTGACTTCCTCTAGTCCCTCCCATTTGAATTTCCTTGTAACTGAATGTAGCAGTTTTCCAATATCATTATTCAAAAACAATATTCCAATTATAGTCAAATTTCTTAACTTTTCTTAACATTCTAAATCTCATTGATTTAATTAACTCCTAATTTAATCCTAGGCCTATTTGGTACTTTCAGGTAACTTCTAATTGAAAAGAAAGTTTAAACCAGGCTAAAAATATTTCACATTAACAAAATTAGTTACAAAAAATATTTCAAGCGTTAAAGAACACAAAAGTATTAAGTCAGTTTGAATCTTTGGTATGCTGTGAAGCAATCACAGAACTGCCTCACCTACAAACCTATTAAACCTAGATCTCATCCTATTTCGGGGCATCGGAGAGCAAGATGCTCTAGAATTTCACGGGGTTCTTCTTTAAGAATTCTGTCTGCTACACCAACATATGGGGTTCATTTAAAAGTACTGACTGAGGATGGAAAGCTAACATTTTGGTACCTGGACTTCTTTGAGCTCAAGATTATGAATGGTTGTATGACCCAAAGAACTAAAGTAGAATTGGAAAGGTTTTGCCAAGGAGGAAGGCCTTAGTTAAGCACTTAAACTGCAAAGCCTCTCCTCCTTGCAGAGGGGAGGAGTTGTGAGCGGGAGCTGTTTCCCCCCTTGGCAGGGGTGTTTTGGCCCCTGCCCAACCATCCCGGCTGCCGCGCCACGCCCCCGGGTAGCCAAAGAACCAGGTGGAGGCTTGTGGGCAGGGTTTCGCCGCTCAAACGCGGCTGCAGCAGTGCAGCGCTTCCTGTCCATTGTGCTGCTACCCCATGGCACGACCCCCGGTGACATCAGGGGGAGCTTTCAGTTGTATTTGCATCAACAGGCTCTTCCCACTGGTGGTTAACCCTTGATAAGACTCACCCCTCCCTGAGGTGGTGGAGTCACTCACTGTGGTTTATCCAACGCCTAAGCCAATACCTCTCACATGCTGTAATCAATAAAGCTGTGGCCTTTTTTAGCCCATTAACCTTATATACCGTGTCATGTGTCTTTCTTATCTTAAAGCGGGTGACAGATCCTTGGATCACAATTCCAATTCTACTTAACTCAGTAAGTCACAATGAATTCAACTAGACTTACCGTATTTTTCCCGTGTATAAGATGCCACCATGTACAACACGCCCCCTATTTTGGGGGACTCCAAATTAAGAAAACACCCCTCAGCACTACCCGTGTATAAGATGAGCCCAATTTTAAACCTAATTTTTGGGTAAAAAAAAATCCCTAGTCTTATACACGGAAAAATACAGAACTTTGGGGTAAACAGGGTTGTAGCCAACTAAGTTTTGCTCAGAACAGAGCCACTGAAATTAAGGACTGTAAATTAAAAGAGCTTATTAATGTCACTGTAGCTACTCCAAGTACGATTAGCATTGGAGACAATCCATTGTTAGGATTGCAATGTTAGAAAACACTAGGGCTGAAAGAAACGCAGTACAGACGATTACTAAAGAATGAAGCTTCTCTGCCTGCTTAGATACTAGTGAAAAACATGGACATAGTCCACCCACAAGGCATTCTGACAAAGTGGAGGAATAGAAAAAGGCAAATAACATCTTTGAAAAAACATGAAAATGGTAGCAGGAAAAATTGACCATGATTACCATATCCTATAATATAACATATACAATTATTTTAAAATGTCAGTCTTGACCATCTAAAGGAAGTTATGGTTGACAAGCGGAAATTTTTGTCATTTTACCTGTCTCTCTGAGTTTTCTCTTAGAGTCTCAATAGTCTTTTCAAGTTGGGCTTTCTCTTTCATTAGATCTTTGCTAAGATTCTGACTATTCTGAAGACCTTGTTTCTCTTCAGAAAGTTCCTTCTCAAGTCCTTCCAGCTAGAGAGAGAAAAACAAAATAAAATTGATAAAATTTCACATTACAGTGTATAAGATATGCCGAAAGTTTTTAGCTATTATTTGTTTCTTAAGTCCGTATCCCCCAAAATGAAATTTTCCTATAAGAGAAATTAAAGACCAAGGACAACATACAGAAGTGTCCAGAATATCTGTTTTTCAATACCTTTATTTCTGAAAATTTATGTAGCTTCTATTGAAAATATTGTTCTGCACAAGAATTTATACTGCATTTTGTAAAAGAGTGTTAAAATACATTGAACATCTTGTGGATTAAAACAGTTATTTGTATTAGAATCAAAAACACTTTAAATATAATAATAAATCATTATTTTGACATCAATAAACTGCAGCAAGCCTTGGGCTTCTACATTCTCCTCCACCAGTGTGGCTGTGAAGTGTAGATCAGCAGCTTTCACATCTGTTTTTGGATTAGCCAGAGTTTAGCATTACATCCCAGCTCTACTGTAGGTTAATCTTAACTACAATTTGTTGAAAGAAGTCAGATTCATAACTCAAGGATTGAAGGCGGCTTGTTTCAACTAAACCATTGTTAGGATTAATCATTCTTTGTTGGGTATAGAAGAAACAGGCAACTGCAGTTAATAAAAAATGGAAGGCTCCTGGTCTGCTGATTAGCACTGATAACCAGCCCCTTTTATGCTATTTGCAGGTGTGCTTTGATTCCAAACTGTGCCTTCAAAAGTGGTTGCTGTTTAGAAGCCTGGTTTGCCAAGGGAAACTTAAGAGTGTGTGTAACCCACCAAAACATTAATATACAGTTACAGCAAAATATACTGTATTTTTTGCTCTATAAGACGCACCAGACCACAAGACGCACCGAGTTTTTGGAGGAGGAAAACAAATATTCTGAATCTCAGAAGCCAGAACAGCAAGAGGGATCGCTGCACAGTGAAAGCAGCAATCCCTCTTGCTGTTCTGGCTTCTGGGATAGCTGCGCAGCCTGCATTCGCTCCATAAGACGCACACACATTTCCTCTTACTTTTTAGGAGGGGAAAAAGTGAGTCTTATTGAGAAAAAAATACGGTACTTGGATGAAATATTTCTAGGTAGCATAACACCACAAAATTTAAAAAGATGGGTTTAGAACAAAGCAGAATTTTTGTTTTCTTTAATATGTATCAAAAGGCATTTGTCAATTGTGTTTCTTCATATTTTTTCTGTCCTGTTCCAATTTTGAGAAAAGTTACCTGAAACAGGGCAGAAAAGGTCTAACTAATAAATAGGCCATATATTTAATATATATAATTTTGAAAAAGTATACAAAAAAGAGTAAACCATCAACAGCTGCTTTATTTCAGAAAATGCTTATCAAACTCATCAGTAAATCCTCTGGCTAAACATACACAGATAATATTAAACAAAACATTTGTTTAAAACGAGACTTAAGACAGGGAACCTGCAATGAAGTTCATGATAGAAAGCTTACAGAAACTTTAACAGTCTAAGATGTTTTTAGAAACTCCATTTTTGAATTATTTGCTGGGATTTACCTTCTTCCTATTTTAAAAGTACAATAAAAATGGTACCTTTTTACTTAGTCTTTGGTTTTCCTTTTCCATTTTCAGCATTTTTGAACTGCTGCCTTCTGCAGATCCCACTGCATTTTGCAACTCTTCCACAGTCTTTAGCAAACTTTGGTTTTCCATTTCTAGTTTCAGTAACCTACTTGATGTCAGTTCATTCACTTCATGACCAAGTGACTTTCGTGGCGCTGTGGGTTTGTTTAAAAAAAATGGCAATGACTTAAGTTTCCCATCCATTATCTGTAGATATTTCTTATATGCAATTGACACTGCACCCTGGAATCATGTTGAAGCGAACCACACCACTCCCTATTTGATCGTGCTGCTGCCACACACCACTGAAGACATAATATCCCATAAGACTTAGCCATAATTTAATGATCATTTGTCTACTGTCAACAAAACATGATGTGACATAATGGTGTGTTGCTGGCTTACACACTTTTGTGTGTTTTAACTCTGGCTTGGAGTTACATGTGAATCCAACCGGCAACCTTCCTTAAACTACAGTAGTACCTCAGTTTAAGCACTTAGTTCGTTCTGGAAGTCTGCTCTTAACCTGAAACTGTTCTTAACCTGAAGCACCACTTTAGCTAATGGGGCCTCCTGCTGCTGCTGCTGCGCCGCCGCTGCACGATTTCTGTTCTCATCCTGAAGCAAAGTTCTTAACCTGAAGCACTATTTCTGGGTTAGCGGAGTCTGTAATCTGAAGCGTATGTAACCCAAGGTACCACTCTATTATATATTTAGCTATCCCAGCCCAAACACCAAACTATGCCTATGGTTCACCTATTGTTGAGCCATATTACTTTGTTCACATGGCTACATCTTTGGGCCCATCCAAGGAGAACTGTTTACAGAATATCTGTTTACAGCATGTGGAGTATTTGCAATGTTCAGCTGCCTATTTCCCATATAAACAGAATAAAATAAGAAAATGCAGAATTAAATCTTCATCTACCTTCAGAAAGTTCGGATGATCTGTTTATTTGTTCAAGTTCCCAGCCCAAATGCAGTGATTCATCCATACTTTGCTTCTGAGCCATTTCAAGTGTCATATTTTCCTCCATAAGTTCCTCAATTTTCTTCCGGTCCATATCACGTTCCTTAAACATTGTTTATATGGGGGAAAACTCTTTAAAAGTTCTTCTCAAAGTGCACAAACCTATTTCAGTAACAACAATTTTGCAAAATGCTACTGACTTAATCTTTTTATGTTAAAGGATCTTGATCTAGTGTTAGCATTGGGAAAAAACTTATTTAAACTTATGCCGGTAGAGTGTGCATAAGCACTCCCTGCCCCCCCCCAACATTCTGCCCTCTTCCAGATACAAAAGGACCTGTGCGTTGGCAATCATGTGTCAATTGGACGCACCTAAAATGGTCGCCCCCTGAATATACAATCTTATTATCAGATGTTAAAGATTATGATGCTATGCTATCCCAGTGTTTCCCAACCTTTTTTGGGCAAAGGCACACTTGTTTGATGAAAAAAATCTCGAGGCACACCACCATTACAGCCCCATGACGTCAGCGCACAGCGTCACGCCGGGAGGGACGCACGAAAGTGTAAGTTTCAATTTTTTTCCCTCCCCCTTGCCGGGGAACCTCCAAGCTTTGGGGGTGGGGGGGGGGAGGAGGCAGCAAAGCGAGGCAGGAAGGAGAGCGCGGCTTGGCTGGGTGAGCTTTGGCAGGGGCAGGGAATGAGAGCCGCGAGGCGGGCGCTGCGGACGGAGGCGCTGCCCGCCGACCCAGGCAGGCAGACGGCGAGAGCCCCGCGCTGGGCGGCCTCTCCTCGCCGCCACCGCCCCGCCTCTCGCCGCCCGACTCGCCCGCCTCCCTCCAGGCAACATCTCGCGGCACACCAGGCAACATCTCGCGGCACACTAGTGTGCCACGGAACAGTGGTTGGGAAACACTGTGCTATCCTATCCTTGAAAACATAATTTTTAAAAATCAACCATTAATTTTTTAATGAATGTTACAGCAATACAGTGTTACCAAAATCATTCTATATCAAACATCCTTGTTTCTTAAGAAAAAAGCAAGCAAGCAAACAAATAAATAATAAAAAATAAATAAAACCGGTTGATTTAAAAAAAAAATTCAAGCACAACATAGTATCATTAATAACTTTTTAAATTGTTTTAGTAAAGATGAGGTTAGTAGAATGGCGATATTTAAGTGGAAGAGCACAAACTTTGCATACAAAAGGTCCCAGGTTCAATCCCTGAAATCTCAAGGCTGGAAATCCTCTTGTCCAAAACTCTGGAGAGTACTAAGCTAGATAAACCAACTGCCTGATTCAATATAAAGCCAACATTCTGTGTTTGTTAACAAACCATGGCTTAGCAGATTCATAGAGTGACATTCAATGTCACGTGAGCAGGCTTTTGCTCATGCAGCAGGAGTCCAGAGTTAGGGGACTCTCCAGAGCAGATCTGGAACACACAGGTAGGAAGTCCCACTAAGCAAATAGGCAAATATCCCTGGATGTCACCTATAATAATTAATCCTGCATAATTCTGTTTTTAAAACCTACACATCTGATGTCTCATGTTGTATGCTCACCGTTTCCATATCATGAAGTTTTGCCTTTAACTGTAAGTTTTCCTTTTCCAATTCGTGCAGTTTATCAGAACGGGCTCGGGTTCCCTCCAACTGATCTTCCAACATTGTCTTTGTTTCTAGCAGTACTTGATTATCTTCTTTTAGCTCCTACAATAATCAGAAAGAAAACTGAAGCTGAGGATCACTGTGTCAAAGAACATAAAAATGGCATGAACTGAACCAAAGTGATAATTTGCTGAATTAAGCTTTTAACAGAGTTGTGTCACACACACCAAAGTTTGATGAAGTTACTGTTAGGATTCATTCCCAGTGTTGCAGTCATGGGATTGTTTTTATCACATGACAGTGTATGTTTTCATTCCACATTGTGGGAAGCGACAGAGACAGGATGTTTTTATTACTGTGTTTCCATGATGTAGGATTTTTGTCCTTTCTCTTCACTGTCTGATGCTGAAGAGGAAGGAGCTGAGTTACGATGCTCTGAGTGTGTATATGTAAATAAATGTAGTTTAGCCAAAAAGCTGCACAACTGAGTCAGAACGCTGACTGCCTATACTCTGCTGATCCTGAAGTGTGCTGATGCCTCTTGTTATCAGTCGCTGTGATGTTCGGGCTGGAAAAAGCTTTTGAATCTCCCGAATGAATGACCAGGAGGGAGAGAACATGCCAGTCAGGCATGTGTCTCTGCTGGACTTCTACTCATGTGTAGGACCTCCTGACAGTTACAGCTACATCATTCTGACCCCTGAGCTAAAATTGTATTAATATTCAGAATCCACTTTGGAAGTCACAGAAGCAGATTCTAAATTCAAACACCAAGTCCTCTGCTTGAGGCATTATTAGGGTCCAGGGATGGTAGATGGTTGATGGAGAGACCCTGGGTATGTTGGTCTCCCAGGGTGAGAGGCTGGGAGGAGAAAGGAAAGATCTTAGGTGAGAGCTGGGAGGAGATATTACATTATTTGGATAGTAAAGGTTAACATTTATATCCATTCTTAAGGAAATCAGCCCTGAGTGCTCCCTGGAAGGACAGATCCTGAAGCTGAGGCTCCAATACTTTGGCCACCTCATGAGAACAGAAGACTCCCTGGAAAAGACCCTGATGTTGGGAAAGATGGAGGGCACAGGGAGAAGGGGATGACAGAGGACGAGATGGTTGGACAATGTTCTCGAAGCTACAAACATGAGTCTGACCAAACTGCGGGAGGCAGTGGAAGACAGGAGTGCCTGGCGTGCTCTGGTCCCTGGGGTCACAAAGAGTCGGACACGACTAAACGACTAAACAACAAAAGGTTAACAGCTATCTTTAAGAGAAGACTCCAATTCAATATGTACCTGTATGTCATGGACTAGCTGGAGGCAGAGGAATGGTGGGAGGCACTGGCTGGGGAACCCCTGAGGGAAGGAGGCTTAGAGCCCAGGGACTGGTGGTGGGAATACAATGAGAAGTCAAAAGGAGAAACCTGGGAGGAGGCTTTAGTGAGCAGGGAGAGTCTGTGGCAGAGAGAAGTCCAGAATCAGAATCACAGGCAGAAGCAGGAAAGGAGGAGGGCCAAGAGGGAGAGACGAGTCAGCCAGTGAAAAAGCAATGGTTTCTCCCCGCCTTGCTGCAACAGACTCCCCTCCCCCTTGGTCTGAAGAGGCATGAAGCAAGAGGAACAAAGATAGGCACGTAGGCGTAGTCTCAGATGCTTGGGAAGGACCTGGGGAGAGGAGGAGGCTTAGGCAGCTGTGGGAAGGCAGGGACCTCCAGTCTCCATAATTGCCTCATAGGGGCAAGACCTACCAAAGCGTTGTTGTGCGCATTAGGCCTGGCACTCCTGAGCAGGTCCTGTTTTTCTAGTAAAGAGTTAACTTCACTTACATCATATGATTTATGGCTGATTTGCTCCTGACCCTGTTTTTGATTCCCCCCCCCCTACATTTCTATGTTTTATTGTATTATGAAAAATGGTAATAACAATCTTAAAAATAAATAAATCCAAACACCAAAATCCCAACAGTAAAAACAAACAAATAAACCTCCAGTACAGAAGGGTAGGATTAACTGACTGACGTGGACAAGTTTTGTGTGCCTGCATACAACTCCTCGCATGAAACCGCTTTGCTCCCGAATCACACAAGCAGGGAAAGAAACTAGGAAGTTGCAGTTAGTCACAGCTTTCCATTATGTGAAAACCAGGACTTAACCAGATTCAGAAGCTACTAGCGAATAAAACCTTTAATTTTTAATGTTTGAATTTCAAGTCACCTCTACTCTAGCCTTGTAGAATTCAATATCGTGTAGCCTCTCCTTATACCGACTGACTTCGCTTTCAAGCTTGTCAACCCTGATTGCCTTCTCTCTGAGAGCATCAAGTTCATCACGGTACACCCTGGCAGAACGGGCATCTGAAAGCAAATTCATATTCTAGCAAACGAAACAAACATATTTAATTATTAATTATTTTGTAGAAGAAAACATTGACATTACAGATCTGCAGTGAGCAACACTGAGTTTTCATGCAAGATGGCAAAATTAAAGCTTGGAGAAAGACACTAAGCTATTCAAAATACTAAAGGCAATGAGAAGCAAAACACAAAATGCATTCAGATCCATGTACGAAATCTGCATGCGTTGCATGCAATTCAATCCTATGCATGTTTACATGGAAATAAGCATGACTTCAATGAGGTTTGCTTCAAAGTAATTGTGGAGAAAACTGAAGCCCCAATATATTATTAATCTCATTATTTAGCTGGAAATTCGCCTTCTCACTGAAATTTTGAAACAATTACTGTAACACGATTGCTAGTTTTACAGAAAAGGTGGTAATCAAATAATTATCTTAATCCCAGGATAACTGTGTTATTTCTTATATGTATATAAAAGTGTTGAGGCAATTTCAATGCTGTAATGTTCCTCTTCAAAGGAATTATTCCCTTGATGAGACTGAGTTGTCCATTGACCAGTTTCACAAACATGCTCTGCTTGCTTTAAACTCAATTAAACTGTAGGAATCAAGTTATGTTTGATGACTTGTCATTAAAGTCTGATGAAGTCAGTAACAACTCATTATAAAAGTAATGCCAATTGTTTTTTCAACATGTCAGTTTTATTCTTCCATGTTTTTTGGAAACACTTTTCAACACAGGGTTCATACAATTTATAATATCATATTGGCCAAACATTTGAATGATCCTCAAGTAGAGCAGGAAAATACTGCATCCAAAAACACCAAAATATGGACTTGAGGCAGAACCCAGAGTTCCTTAGCACAAAAACCTATTTAATCCAGGGTCCTAGCTTGGAACATGACAACACATGTAATTAATTAAACTGATAAACACAAATAAATAATCTAAGCACAATGGCCTGAGAAGTTATCTTTCATTTCCAAACCTCTTGTTGCAGTCTTTTCAATTCAACTTCAATTTGTTCCAGTTCTTGTTTACAATCCAGTAACTGTTCAGTCTTCTCCTCACTAAAAATAAAATTATTTAATTGAAAACAGGAACTAAAGAAGAAAGGGACAGAACAAAATGAATAGACTTCCCCTTCATAGTTCACACCAGAATTTATACTTCAGATGCCCATAACCCCTGAAGAGTGCTTTTTGTTTGTCTTTCAAAAAAACCCAACCTCTGGATTCATCAACCATGAACCAGGAAGAGCTGGGAGTGTGCTTAACTCTCTGCATTCTAAGTCACCTAACCTACCAACACATCACATGCATTTTTTAACTTGATGGGGGAGAGTGGTGTGGGTTGTTCTGAAGCAAAAACTGCAGGCAAGAAGGTCCCCTCCTTGCTTCTATGACTTTTCTTGACAATCCACTTTCCTTTAGTTTCAGTACTCCCTGTAGGTTTGCAGCTTAGTGAGTACAATTTATCTAACATCTTTCTCATGAACACAGGCTTGCTCTTTACCTGGGAATCACAGATTTCTTCAAAAGCTAACAGCATATCAAGTAAGACAGTGGTTCCCAATTAACTAGGATCCCCTGCTTTTGAAAATGTTGATATCTCTGTTATGTGAATGGTACCATCATACCCTCCAACATATCCCAGCACAAAACTATGGCGCACATTTTCTGGGCTGTACTCCTGTGAGAGAGCACAGCGCCCAAAAATGCGTGTTTTGGGGCCCTGCGATCTCATGTGGTTTTGGGCACTGTGAAACAGTAAGTTTGGACAGTGTGTGTGTAAATTTTAAAAAAATCTATTGAATGTATATACCATCCTATACCAGGAGGTCTCAAGGCGGTTCACAAAATAAAATCAAAATATAAAACCACAAAATAAATGTCAGGAAACGCCCACAGATAGACTCTGCGAGCGACTGAGGCAGCCACGCTGAGATGGGCTGTGCAGTCAGGACGGTTTAACCCAGGCAGCCAAGCTCCAAAAGGGGACATTTTACGCACGAGTAACTCCAAACCACTATAGCAGTCTGTCTGTCCCCAAAAGTTGCTTGTGCGCAACAAGTAGGTGGCATCATGAGTAAGACTGGAGAAGTCAGAGCCATGGAGGGGGCTGCTGGAGGACAATCGCTGGAGGAGAGAAACTGCGACTTGGAACAGCACATAGCCCTCTTGACAGTGAGGCTGGACGAACGACGGTCTTGGGATGCCCAGGGGAGGCCCACCCCCATAGCAAGGAAGGTACCGGGACTGGTGCATATGTTTGGGGGGAGACCTCAGGATTATGGGGCGTTTAGAACAGAAATAGAATACGCCTTGAAACTGCAACAGAGCGATTTTGAAGATGACGCATCGCGGGTAGCTTATATTGTGGGGCACCTGCAGGATGGGGCTGGAGAGTGGATCAGGCCCCTTATGGCGACGCAAAATGCTGCCATGCAGGACCTGGGGAAATTTTTTCAGGCAATGGACGCAATGTTTTCCAGTGATGTGCAGCAAAGTGTGACAAAACGGGAACTGATGAACTGTAAGCAGGGAGACCAGTCAGTTAGAGACTACTGGTCACGTTTTGCAATGATAGTTCACCGTCTCGGGTGGCAGCTGGACTCTGAACCCATACAAATGTTGTTTGAGGAGGGGTTGTCACCAACGGTCAAGGATGAGCTTTTGCGCGCACCCCGCCCACAGTCCATGGATCAGCTGACCAAAGCAGCACTTGCAATTGGTGTGCGGCAGGAAGCGCGGGCGCAGGAGAGGCGGGAAAGGAGAGAGCAGCATTGCCATGACTACCGCATTCCTGAAATAACAAGGCAGCCGGAGGGAAAACCATAGCTTTAACTATACGGACCTTTGTTGGCAAGGTGATGTCTCTGCTTTTTAAGATGCTTTTTAAGTCATCAACTAGACAAGAATAAAAGGCATTGGGACTGTAATCAGGGAACCCTCAGGAAAATCCTGGGATGTGGAATAGGAAGCTGCAGCGAGAGAAGAGGATCGCCAAAAATCTGGCAGAGACAGCTTGCCCAAGGTGTCTCTGCCCAATTTTTGGCAATCCTCACCAAATACTACAGTTCACAAGCCTCAGAAAAGACTTTTCAATTAATGCAATAGGGAGAAGGTTCCATCATTGTGTGTTATGTTGTCTGTTATAAAAGTACTGCTCTCTTTCATTAAACAGGCTGTGCTGACCAGAATGAGCAAATGTTCAGTATAGGAACTTGAGGAAACTGAGTGTTACACATTTTAGGGGGGAACAGAAAGAGGTATTGGAGACTAAAAACTTATTCAAGACTCTACTCACATTCTGAATGGATGGGATGGGGAGTTGAAATAATATATATAAGTGTTTAAAAGAGCTGTGACTGAGATATGAAAAATGCAAGAGAGATAAAGAATTGAAAATACTGGTAAACGCTATTGCAGTTAGTAGAGAAAGCTGTAAATGGAACCAGAACATGAACTCTGAGAGGAAGGGACATAGATCAGAAGGTTATATCTATGTTCAATCCCAGGCATCTCCAGGTAGGCTGGAATTGTTTCCTGCCTGAAACCTAAGAGGCACTGCTAGTCAGACTACGCTTACTTGAGGGGTCAACATTCTGACTTGATATAAGGCAGTTTCCTAAAATAAGTACAGTGGTACCTCGGGTTACAAACACCTTGGGTTACAAACACTTCGGGTTCTGGAGGTCCGTTCTTAACCTGAAACCGTTCTTAATCTGAGGTACCACTTTAGCTAATGGGGCCTCCCGCCACCACCGCATGATTTCTGTTCTCATCCTGAAGCAAAGTTCTTAACCCAAGATACTATTTCTGGGTTAGCGGAATCTGTAACCTGAAGCGTCTGTAACCCGAGGTACCACTGTATATCAGTTTCTTGTTGCATATGCAATTTTAAGTGCAATGTAATTTACAGGGTACAGTAGTACTAACTACTAAAAACAACTTAATCAATAAATTTAGCATTTTATTTGTAACTTTTTTTGTAAATAAATCCAACACACTGCAAACGTGGTAACATGCTCTCAGTGATGTCTATACTTCCAATTGTGTGCTTCAACTACAGTATAAAATGATTTGTTTTTAATTATACAGAATGCAGCAGTGTGCACTGTTTAGTCTATTAACTGCCAGTCAAATTAATAACAGCAATTTGCATTAATTTTCCTAGTGCAGCTGTTTACAGAATATCTTGAGTAAGCTCACTTCAACAGACATGTAATAATCCACACATCAGAAAATGAGATCTGTTTCTCTTATATTCCAGTGTTCATGATGACTAAAATATATTACTTTGTGTATGCTTGTGGGGCGGAGAGAGAGTTGAAGTGAGATAACAATTAACTCTGTCAGTTTTAGAAGATATAGTCAAAACTCTTTTGTAAGAATTACATCATTCTTAGTATACTTAGCAGGTATAGGCTATCCTGTAAATGTCCCAATATTATGTTTGTCCTCTATTGTATTATTTGATGAAAACCACCACTGGAACTCACCCAGACTATCACTGCTGCAGTCCAGTGCAAAATCAGTGATGAAACACACAACAATCAACCAAAGTGAATTCACTAAAGTTATTAATATAATTAGATGGAATCTGAGCAACATCATATGCTCACAACTGTTTCAGATAGGTACTTGATATATAATCAACTTTTGACTGGCAGTTGGGAAAGAAGTTCTACCCTGGATTACCCTGTTTTCTTAGTCATTCAGTCTCTAAATTTAAACGGGGTTGGAGTTGCCCAGTATGCGTTGAGCTTTTGCTAGTATCTTTGCAACTCTGTTCCATAACAAAACTCGAAGATGGTTGAATTAGTCTTGGTAACAGGTAATAATAAACCTTACAATTTATAGTATGTTTGAATTACTTCTCTCACACAATTATGGGGATGAATAACTGAGATTTTATATGGGTCTATTAAGGCCACTCACAGAGTTCATGGCTGGGCTACAATTCAAAACACTGGTCTGCAGTTCCTACAATGACAATTCAACACTAACTCTCAGATTTGAGTGCTATTGTCTTGGAAAACTCAATATGCATGCTACAACCTGTTCAATGAATGGCAGGATAGGACTTTATCATTTGGGAGCAGGATCATAGTTGTCAAGCAGCCCAGTGTATGAGACAAAGCAAGTGAACACACATGCACGTGGCTGGATTCCAGAAAGCTCAGAAGGCATACCACTCAAAGGGGACACTCTGTTAATAGCCCAACTAAGTGGAGTGCCATCGAGCTGACCTCAGGCACTGGAATAAAGGCACACCCTCCCATTATTCAAATGGCAAAGTTCCCAGCACCATATGGCACACATCAGAAAATTAAATAGAAGGCCAGACAATTATAGAACAGCTGTTGGGCAACTTAGGTTAAAGCTGATAGAATAAGCAGAAATTTCTTCTAACACAACACCCTGATTTGAGGGATGTGGTGATAACACTTGTTTTTACGGATTTTTTAAAACCAAAAATAAAGTTATTTTAAAAGACTATTGTGGCATGATAATGGCAAACAAATGTATAGCCATCCAGTACAACTGTTGCTGAGTGCAAAACAACTTCATTAACCTAAGCTGACCCCACCAGGGGCTGTCACCTTCTGCCAGCTATCGTGCATTTGCCACATATTTTGCAAATAAATCCTTTACTTAGGAAAACTGACACAAAACCGATTTGTTTGCAGACTCAGAATTGAGTGTATAATATCCAAAGTTTAATCTTACTTAGAAGGCTTACTTCATTGTCAGTCACCAATAAGTATTCAATGTCTGGAAGAAAGGAGGTGACTGGTTCCAGGTTAGACCCTTGAAAATACTAGCTGATAAAGATTGGTGGAAATACCCTAGAATTTGGTATAATAGACTTAGATAGTGGCTTCTGGCAGTAGATTTCAAAGTCAGTGGGATGGGGTAAATTTTAAAGTGTAGGCACTCTTCATGACAGCCTTCATTAGCCATAAACCAAAAAGTCCACAGTCACGCCTCCAAGGAGAATCTAGAAGTGCAGGAAGCTTTGTCGCTTCATTACAAATCCCCAAAAGCAGCAGAGAAAGTAGAATAACTAATTTATTAGGATCAGCTGTCAACCATAAAACAACCATGGCAAGGATGGTGCTGTCATCCTGCTGTGACAAAAGTACCAGAGCTGTACTGCCCTAAATTCTTGTTTCTCTATACCACTGTTCATAGACATTTTCTGCCTCCAACTACCACCCCTTTAGGTAATTTTTTAAAAAGTGAGCTCCAGTTCAGAGCAGTCTCGTATTCTTATATTCAAGAAATGTTTTAAGGCCACACAGCTAGTCAGGATTGTCAAATTCTTCCCCTATGGAAGAGGAAGGGGAATGACAGACCAAATGCCAACTTGGAAACACCACCAACAACAACTTCTTACAAATTTGTCAGCTAACATTTACTCTTAACCTTTTGGGATAAGGCTGTTAAATTAGTAGCCATTTAGCATAACTCCAAAGGTCCAGTGTTCTCTACAGTCCAAAATCTCTCAAAAGAGCCTTTACAGGGGGTTGGACTAGATGACCCTCTGGGTCCCTTCCATTCTATGACCTTTGAGTGGTAAGCCTGTCCTTGCTTAGAGATACTCCCTTAATCTAAAAGTTATTTACCCACAACAAAAGACAGCACAACAGGGATATATAAACATAGGGACCACATCCTGCAACAAACTCAGGTTCCAATGCTTTCCCCGAATCTACGCAGAAAAGCCTGTACTTCACACCACTTCACAAGCCATCACCAAAAGACTGAGGAACTTTTGATACTGACCTTCAGAAAAGAAAAATGATTGCAAGCCTAAATGTGTGTGCAAAGTGCTTGCGTATCTTTTTATAAAAATACTGAACTCATCCAGAAATTCATTCCTGCAAAACCACCAATACACCATTGGAAAAGAGAGGAGCCAAATTGCAAAAATGCTTATATTTCTCTGCGTAAGCACAACAGAATTATGCTGCAGTTCTACATTCATATAACTGGAAGTCATATTGAAGTCACCAAGTGACTTATCATTCAAAATCTACACTTGTTTACTTGAAAGTTAAACTCAAACACCCTGACCCTAGGAGTATTGTAACTGAGATAAGACAGAAGGTGAATTTGGAAGTGCTTATAAGAATGTAAGATACTTTAAGCATTATTTTCCATCTTACCAACTATATGAACTGAAAATAGGCATGAACTGTTAACTAACCACATACACAAGTCTGATACCCAACTACAGCAGCATGTACAACACAGATACTAATATAAAATCTCAAGCTAAAAAGGCTATTTCTACACTACTTCCCCAAGGGCCCACAGTTTTTCATTACCGCCTAGCGCTCTTCACAGTATACTTACAGCTCTTGTCTAAGCCTTCTGATCTTTGCTTTGGCATCTGCTAGTTCCACTGATAAGTGCTGCCTACTTTCAGTGCGCTTCATGCCTGGAGATCCACAAGGTGATTGTGCTGCTGATGCATGAGGTAGAAAATGAAGAGAGTCTCGTTCTTCAGAGAGTTCTATGATAGTCTAAGATACAACATGAAATCTTTGATTACCACATAAGCATGTCAGGGCTGGAGCCAGGTGTAGGTCAGCAATGGGGGGGGGGTCACCCGAGGCCAGGGCAGTTAAATTTTTATTTAAGGAAACAAACTACAGCTCATGCCTACTGGTCTCAGTAACTCTTACTAGGTCTTGCCCCAATGAAGCAATTGCAAGGACTGAAGGCCTTCCCAATGTCCACCAGGACTTCTCCTCCCCAGGGTCTTTCCCATGCAAGCTCAGGCTGTGCCTGCACACACCCACTCTCTGTTCTGCCTGTTTCATTTCTCTGTGAGTTCAAGGAGAGCAGCTGGATGCAGCAGGAGGGGGAGACTCCCTGGATTCTTCAGTAACTTGTCTCCACTCTGCCTCTTGGCCACCCTCTGCTCTCTGCCACAGATTCCGCCTGTTCACTAAACCCTGTCACCTCTCCTGCAGCTGAGACCTCCTCCTTCTTCTTCCAGTCTGCTCCTCCTCCCTCTGACCAATCATCATTGTCCCACCGCCAATCCCCTGAACCCGAGCCTTCTTCCCTAGGTTCCTTAAGGAGTTCCCCAGCTGGTCCTCCCACTACTCCTCTGCATCCAGCCAGTCCATGACACTAGATAACTGATTTTCAATATTCTTGCCTCTGAGTCCATAAGTAGGTGTGTGTGAATTTAAACCCATATTTTCCAAGGCCAAGATGCTCATCTGCCAATACCACTCAGTTTAGAGAACTGAGAAGACGACAATTAAAAATCACATTTCTGTATTCTAATGGCAGCAGTAAGAGCAGGGGAAAAGTGCTACGTGAACTTCTGAGGAGTGCATCAGCACTCTGTTCATTCACTTAAAGCCATAGTTGGTTTTAAGCTATGGTTTAATGTGATGTGCAAACAGGTCAACCGTTGCTTTTAGCTGCCAGCTATTTTCAGCACTAAGGCAAAAGCTGGTAGTTGTTTTTAAAGAAGTGTAATATTAAAAATATAACCACTGAAAGGGGCCACGTGTACCTACACATCAACAAAATCTACAAATCTATCAAATTTCAGTATTTGCAAATAGTTGAGCAGTTATACTCCCAGGCTTTTTTCTAATTAACACACTTCTTTAATAACTAAAAATCCATTAGCAGAAGGGGAAAACTAGTACGACACATACCTCAGAATGCTCATCTCGTTCATCTATAAGCCTTTTTAAATGCAATGCCATATTTTTTAGGAGAGACTCAATACAGTCATGTGACAGAGCACTGTCATCCATCCACTGGAGATCAAACACATTTTCCTGATTATGAGTTACCTGCATATGATAAATAACAATAAAGTGAAAACTGTGCTATTTCAATAATAAGACTATGAAAAGATGTGCTAATAGAATGTAAGCTAATGTGGAACAAAAGATTTGAAGTCCACGTCAGCTTTAAGAAACAAAGATTCATAACCTTAAATACATTTTAAGGAACATTCTGAAATCCGTACCACTTAGTCCAAGAAAAATCCAGTGATTTGGGAATAGTTTCACATGGCTCATCCTTCAAGAATGAAGATATTGATTACAGCCTTAGCAGCATATCTTATTTTTAAATAATTTTATTTAGCACATTAAAACCAGCTCTGTTTAGAAGTAAAATTGCTGTAAACCACTTAGAGATTTTTTTATATTAAGCAGTCTATAAATCAAATAAAAAAAAATCCATTTTATTTTGAAAATGAAGGCTTCCTCAACTGCTATTCAGGGCTAGCTGTAGTTAACACAAATACTGCACAGATACCAACAACAATAACATCTCTTTAAACCATATCTGAATACCGTTAGCAGTCATGTATCTATCTAGCATACCACCTTTATGGCTTTTTAAAGTTGAAACTAAAATTGACTCATGAACTTCTTCTCCCAAGTCTTTTTTGCTCTTATCTTGTGCACACCCTTGTTCACTCTTTTTAAAATCACAATACAGATAAACTCTCAAATTCTTCAATTGGTTTGAATCTCCCTTTCCTAAAATTACTGAAATGCCATGCCCTGCATTATTTCATTGTGATTAAAGTTGTTACCTAGGTAGGTACTTAGTATTAAAAGATGAGAAAGACTTGTTTCAGAAACATTTAAAATGTATTTTTTCTAATTTTACAGAGATTTACAGTGTGTTCTGTGTAGCATACTGGCTTCATAATCTGTAGAAACTATAATTTATATTCTTCTGAATAAAAAATAATCAAGATGGAAGGCTGCCTCCAAAATCCATATATAGAGAAGATTTTAATAGTAGAAAACCAGATAATACCTCTTGTATATGGGCAGCAACAGCAGCTCTTATATCAAAGTCTAAACTTTGAATTCTTTCAATGAATTCTTCTTTCTTCTGACACTAAAACACACATATTAACCAAAATTAACACTACATTGGTTAAACATAATAGCTCAAGAAAACCTAAAATGTTATCTGTTAGGCATATTGAAATATCTAAAGATTTCATTAACAATAAACTGAGTACCTAGACACAACAGTTACATTCAGACATCATACTAAACTATGTGAACAAGTCTAGCCTCCTCCTAGATTCACACACTTCCCTCTTTTCCTTCCTCCATGTGGTTAGAGGAATTCAAAAGCTTTTGCTTCCATTCTTGGTTAAACTACAGGACCTGGGCACAACAGCATTTTCCCCTCTCTCTGCATACAGAAGGTCCCAGTTTCAATTGCTGCCATATATCCAGTAGGAATGGAGAAGATTTCTGTCTGAACACTAGAGAACCTCTGCCAGTTTGGTTGAACCAGTACTCTGACTCAGTATAAAGCAGCTTGCTACCTTTAAGTGAATATCACGGGCAGTTGTATAACTGAGAGCTCACCTGAACTGCACATCCAAGGAGGAGTAGGAGCAGCTTTTTTACTTCTTCAGTGCCTTGCTCTGAAAATATTAGAAAAACAGCACACTGTGTACATCTTTAGATAATCATTATTTGTACGCTACCAACACCATTCTTTACTTTTTGGTTAGGACTAGCGCTCCTAGGTGCTATACTCTTTCTGAAAAGAATAAGTACCCTTTTCACTAGGAACCCATGATCACTTAGGGTGGCTAGTCTGATTTTAATGTGTTGAAGGGCTCTTTGTACAGGTCATCCAGGTAAACATACATGTGGATGGATCTCTTCCATGCAGAAGTGTGCTACCACTGCCACTATGAGTTTGATGAAGACCCGTAGGGCATGGGATGGTAATGCAATCCCTTGTAAGCAAAGTCAAGAATCAGGAAATTCTCAGTTCTAAACTTGTCTGTTATGTGCTCACAAGACAGTCTTAGGCAAGCTACTGCCTTTCATCCTTAGTCTTCCCCTATGTTAATACTGATTTACCTTACAGGATTATCATAAATATGATAATGAATGGGAAGCCCTTTGAACACCTGAAAATTTGATGCAAATGTTGAGTTCTAAATATTTAATAATAAACTTAACACTGAATGTCTGTTTTAATCTGAATATACTACTTACCTGAAAAGGGATTTTTGCCAATTATCAAGATGTTTGGCAAAGGCATCATAATCAATTGTTGCAATGTCTCCTATAGAAATGAATGTAAAGATTTAGAAGAACTATGCGAAGGATGACCACACCATCCATATGTTAACTAAAAACACAAATATACCTAGGCTGATTTAACATATACCTAGGCTACAATTCTTTTTCTATACTTACCTAGGAGTAAGCCCCAATGACCTTAGTACGTAGGACTGCACTGTTTGAAGTGGATTTAGGGCAGTGTGACCATTTCTGCCTCACTGGGTACTGAGCCCCGGTGACAAAGCAGGGCAGTACAACTATGATCTAGTGCAGTGTTTTTCAACCTTTTTTGGCCAAAGGCACACTTGTTTCATGAAAAAAATCACGAGGCACACCACCATTAGAAATGTTAAAAAATTTAACTCTGTGCCTATATTGACTATATATAAAGTAATTCTCTTGAATAGGAATCAAATAAACACAAAGAAAGTATTTTATAATTACTTTATTATGAAATAGTAAGTAAACAGAAATATGAAAAATTATAAAATACTTTATTCAGTGCGCAACCTGGGCCTGTTTGGCTGAACACAAAGCTGATATTCTGGCTGGAATCAAACATTGCGGACCGTTCTCTGCTCAGCGGGGATCGATTCGCTGATCCCCGCTGAGCCGGTGGATGACAGCTCCGTCTCCGCACTGTGTGCGGAGAGGGAGATGTCAGAGCCCCGCTGCTCTCTATGGGGAATCGGATGAGAGCGGACCGCCTGTCCGCTCTCATCCGATCCCATCCGATCTGATCCCCACCCAGGACGGATGGAAAATAGGGTGGACACAGTCCGGCGCCCGCCTAGTGGGCGAAAATTTGACATTTTTATTTTTTAAAAATCTTTCAAATTTTTCAATTTTTCCCACGGCACACCAGGCAACATCTGGCGGCACACTAGTGTGCCGCGGAACAGTGGTTGAAAAACACTGATCTAGTGAACTGAGCAGAACGGAAGGCGGGGACCATTTTTGGCCTTGCACAAGGCGCCACTTAAATTTGAAATACCAAAGTCCGTACCTGGTCTAAACCATATATAGGAGGCTGCACATATGTTTCTGATTCCAATGCAAAGTGCTACTTTCAACCTGCAAAACTCTATTCAGCCCAGGATCCCATTATCTAAGGGAATGTGTCATTAGACATGGATGTATCCAGTCCCTACTATCATCATCTGATGCCCTTTGCTCTATGAAATGCACTCTCCAACACTTACATCCTTTCGGTGCCAGATTAAAACATGCCTCTTATCCCAAGCATTTGAGAGAATACTATCATCATGCTTTCTGTGGGTTTTTTTTTGGGGGGGGGGTACTGTTATTGTATACTTGGTGGTTGGTTTTAATTATGTATGTAAGCTGCCTAGAGACATTTTGTATTAGACAACAAATAAACTGAATTAATAATAATATCACTGATGTGGGAGGCTGTCTGATACATGCACTAAGCATTCCTCCAGGAACAATTTGTAACCTTATAATAATAAAAAACCTCAGACCCACCTGACTAGCCTGCATTAGGTCCACCAGACACTCACAATAAACATGAAAAATGAACATTTGTTAACTTTAATGTGCATATAAGACTGAGACAAAAAAATTAAAACCCAGTGATTGCTCATTAAGTATGAAGTTAACAAATTAAAAACAGTATTATATTCAAGATATAATTGATAATAAAAGTAATTTCCTCCACTGATCAAGGTCTAGGAAAATTTAAAAATGCAGACTACAGACAGACAAGAATGCACTGTATCACAATCGTCAGGTCAACAAGGACTACAGATATAGTGCAAATTTGCTTCAACCCATGTACAGTATTGTCCTGGAATGAAAAAAAAATTTAAAAAGAAAACAAGTACAATTTATGTGTTCCATGAACAATCTCATGGAAGTTGACCTGTTCTAACTATACAGCCACCAGTGTGCAGCAGTGGTAATGAGCGAAAATCCCCAGTCTAGACAGTGTTGGTGTGTATTCCCTCTAACATCTGGAAACCTATCACAGCAGCTGCTAACACATACACAGATTTGGCAGCACAAGACTGTTTTTCTATATTACAGGGATTTTGCCATATGTTCAATAAAAATGTCCAAATTTATGTTCTGCATGATTAAGAGAGCTGTCCTCTTTTCTTTCAGCTGTTGTACAACATATTTTGACACAGTTATGAAGAAACTGATAATCTAATTCTCAAAGCAAGATAGGATTTTAAGTAGATAACAAAATGATGTAACAACAGAACTGAATCTAAAGGATCCGAGGTGCTGAAATGAATTTAATATAATGAATTTAAGTTTACATTTTCTATACACATAAAGCTGAGTCATTACTGGGAAGTAAATCTAAGTTCCATAGTATAAAATACTGATCAGAAAAAGATGAGCTGATGGAAGTATTAGCTACATCCAAGCAATTAAGGATCAGACAGCATTTAAAATACATTCAGCTGGTTCCAATAAGTCATGCTCAAGGGTAGACCCTTGACAACAATGGACTCATTAGTCACGCCAATTAATTTCAATTGTTTTAGTCTGAGTATGACATAATAAAATATAACCCATTATACTGAAATTTTATAGTTCTACCAGAAAATACCAGAACATGAAGATACCAGAAAGGTAAAGTGTTCCTTCTGGATGAATCAACATTCTGACACTCCAATCACAACACTCCTGTCATGGAAATCAATTATTTTAACCTGCTCTGCCCTCTAAATTTTAGTATTGTATTTAGGATACTTTTCAACTCAAAAGAATGTTGT
Source organism: Podarcis bocagei (assembly GCF_964188305.1). Classification (NCBI taxonomy): domain Eukaryota; kingdom Metazoa; phylum Chordata; class Lepidosauria; order Squamata; family Lacertidae; genus Podarcis; species Podarcis bocagei. Next base: position 99,276,494 of record NC_138127.1, read on the forward strand.
TTAGGTGCTTTGACAGAAATAAGAAATAATGGCCATCTATGACAAGTATACAAAAAGATGTGGACATGCACCCATCAATGGGGAGAGGGAAGACGCCTAAATTAGTTACCACTCTTTCACAAAGAGATGCTCTTTGCACCTCTCAGCTGTTTGAATGGAAGTGAGGGTTGATATCCAATCCCGGCCAACAGGAAGGAGAAAAGCAGTCTCTCATGCACTGTGGATTTTTGAGCGGATATTTGTAGGGACCTTTCACGTCCACCAGTGTCTCCCATGGCACCCTCAGGCACTGTGTTAGTGATCCCTGGTTAAATGTGAATCAGCAGAATGATAATGCACACAGCTTGCTTTGCTCCTCCCCAACTGCTGGCACGCCATCAGAAAACAAGTCAATTTCTAGCTTCTCATGACATTCAAACCTGGGCTCATGGTTTGTTTGGATAGTAGCCAGGTTTGGATCTCTTGGCCTGTTTGCCGGCTGCAAGGCAGCAGAAGGAGCATGGGTAGAGCAAAGCAAGCACTATATTAGCTGCATGCACCAGCACAGTGAGTTCTTTGGGCAAACCACAGTTTACTTTTAAACATGTTTTAAAGTTATCTGCTAACTAGCTCACTGTCCACTTCAAATAGAGATTCATTATGGGTTTCTTAGAGGAAAGGAGAAGAACAGCAGCACAGCAAACCAAATTCACAATTTAGACAATTGTGTCCATATTAGCTTAGCTTTGTCCACAAAACACATCTTTACAAATGCTTTTTAAAAGAAAGAAAAATCACTTACCTGATAGTATGATTTTATTTGCTTCACCAAAATAGATAAATTTTGAATTCGAAGTGATGCGTCATTGTTGATTTTCTTATTTACTCTTTGACTAGATGCCTTAGGGTTGCTGAAATAAAACAAAAAAGTAAATGAAAGAAAGTTCATTTAGTTGAAATTCACAAGGGGAAATTTATGTGTCAGCTAATGAGAAAGACCAGTTACTAGTTACTCAAATATAAGTCAGATTCACAAGCTTTTTGGTGGGGGGGAGGGCGCGCGATAATAATGCAAGCACTTGGATAGATTACTGTGCTCTCATATCTATAGAACCTTCAATAATGGGAGCACTTTGTTTATACAAACAATCAAGGCTAACAACAAAGAAGGAAGGCCAGATAGACAATACTTGTGTTCTCAGATCCCTTATATGTGTCAGGAGTCCAGATAAAAATACTAGCTGAAAGCCTCAATTCCATTGCTGTAACTAGGACTGCAAGGACAAAATGCTACACAAGCAGGGGCGCCGACTTATAAAAAATATTGGGGGGGCCCATACCGGGGTCCTGCCGCTGGTTCGCTCGGGTAGCCGGGAGAACGCAGTTCGAGGTGGCGGTGTTGGGGAGAGACCCTTGCTCAGGGTGCCACTAGACTTGGCGGCCGGCGGCCTATCTGGGGGGTTTTGGAGCGTATTTCGGCGGAGCGATTGGGGAGGAGGGGGCTTGTTGCCGGATTCTTCAGCTGGGCCGGAGATCCGCTGCTGGGGGGTCCCTGGGCCGAGTTGTGAGCACGGCCTGCTGAAGGGAGATCCAGCCGATTGCGCGACGGGGACGGCCGGGGCTCTCCGGCTAGGGCGCGCGGCTGGCTGGCTGGCGAGGGAGCAGGTGGGGAGGAGGCGGGGGTCCTCACTCTCTTAGGAAACGCACCCGCGCGCCCGATTGCCACGAAGTCCGAAGGGTGCGTGTGTGGAATTAAAAAGCAAAAACGAGATACGGGCAGGGCAGGCAAAGAGTTTTCTGCAAGAGGATGGAGGGCAGGTTGAAGAGAAAATCACTCAGGATGAGACAGTCAAATCAGCCATGATAAAATGGGCTCAGGATATTGGGTATAACATCATGTTTGAGGACTGGGAAAGGTTATGGACCACCGGAATGAAATTCACGGCATGTAATGCCTTGAAGGAAAATATTATGAAAATGATTTATAGGTGGTACATGACCCCAGTCAAGCTTGCAAAAATATATCACCTGTCTGATAATAAATGTTGGAAATGTAAGGAGGCTGAAGGGACATTCTTTCACCTCTGGTGGACTTGTCCAAAAGTGAAGGCCTTCTGGGAAATGATCTATAATGAGTTAAAAAAGGTATTTAAGTATACCTTTCCCAAGAAACCAGAGGCCTTCCTCTTGGGCATTGTTGGCCAGAAAGTGTTAAAGAAGGATAGAACTTTCTTTATGTATGCAACTACAGCAGCAAGAATACTTATCGCAAAATATTGGAAGACACAAGATTTGCCCACACTGGAAGAGTGGCAGACGCAATTGATGGACTACATGGAACTGGCTGAAATGACTGGCAGAATCCGAGATTTGGGAGAAGAAACAACGGAAGAGGACTGGAAAAAATTTAAGGACTATTTACAAAAACAATATAAGTTGTATGAATGTTAAAAATTTACACGATTCGGAAACTATAGCTTCAGCAATTAGATTTGGGAAACAGGAAATTATATTTTAAGTAAGAAAAGGTCAAAATCTAAGGTAATACTATGTTTAATTTAAGATATAAGTAACTGATGAAAAGTATGTTAAATTTAGAGGTATAGTATTTGAAAAGTACAAAATAAGGTACGAAACAAGGTAATAATTTGCTGATATCTTTATTATAAAGAATGCAGGGTAAGGGAGATGCGAGGAAGTCCAGTTAGTTATATAAAAAATGTGTTGAATGGTTGGTTTTCTTTTCTTCTTTTTCTTTTTTTCTTTTTCTTGTTCTTTTACTTTTTTCTTCAGTGTATGTTTCTAACTTTGTATTTGAAACCTTAATAAAATATTTATAAAAAAAGAAGAAGAGAAAATCCTTTCGCTTTTCTGGGGCTCAGGGAAGTCTCAGAGCCGGAGGTTGGGGAAGGGACCCCCTTTGCTCTGCCCTCTTCTCCCGTCTTAGATTTGCATGGGGGTCCCCGCCCAAGCTTGCCTGGCCACCGGGCCACACAAGGGCCGCGCTCTACGCGGCGCACCTTGCTAGCCGCGCAGCTGTCCTCCGCGGCTGCGGAGCGGCCCTGCGCCGGTGCCCAGCCCCTCTGGGCGCCCGCTGCGCTGCCAATGACAAGCGGGCGACGTCGCGGGCGGGGAAGGCGTCGCTTTCTTTCCCGATCCTTCATCCTCCCAGTCTTCCAGCCCTTTTTTGGGTTGGAAGCTCGTCTCGTTCGCCCTTCTCCTTTCTTCACCCTGCGCGCAATTTTCCTCCCTCGTCTCCCTCCCCATTTCTCCTTCCTTCCTTCCTGACTGACTGACGGGCTTGGGCTCGGGCTCAGGCTCCGGGTCGGGCTCGGGCTCAGGCTCGGGCTCGGGCTCGGGCTCGGGCTCCGGGTCGGGCTCAGGCTCAGGCTCAGGCTCGGGCAGCCACAGCGTCGGCGGTGTTGGCGATCGGCGGCGCGGGGGGATGGCCCTCCCGGGGGAGCCGGCGCTGCTCAATGGGGTTGCCAAGGAGACAGGCCGGCCGCCCCCTCCCCCGGCCCGGCGCCCCCCGCCGCGCCGGTGCCCGTTATCGAGCTGGTGCGCGCCGGGCGCCCTATAAAAGCCGCGGACGCGCCCACCGCCGCCCGAGATTATTGGGGGGGCTGAGCCCCCCCAAACGAATTTTTGAGGGGGCTCGGGCCCCCTCAAGCCCCATGGAGTCGGCGCCTATGTACACAAGCATAAGGATGGGGAATACTTCAAAATATGATTCACAGCTCTCATGTCTGGCATTCTAGTTAAGACCTCTTAGCAAAATACAGTCTTCCTAGCCTCCATTCATTCAGGGAGGCCAAGACCTATAACTCTTGCCACATTTGTGTATACAATCTGCGATATCCCATGATTATGTCAAGATGGCCAGGGATAGCCCAAGCAAACTCCTTTTTAATTAAAACTATGCCAGCCTCCAAATAAATATGGATATGAGAAACTCAATCCATTGATTGTGCTGAGAAGCCTGTCACTCAATCCCCACCTACCAGTTCCAATACCATAAATAAGGAATATGGTGCCCCTATTCCTTGTCCCAATCTCTGACCATCTGAGCAACCCCGCATCCAAGTGTACTGGGATTCACTCCAATAATCTTTCATAGATTAGTTGGTTTTTCAATGTTTGCTTTTTTTCTTAAGAGTAAAATTAACCCTTTCCTTAGCCTTTTACTTTTCATAAAGAATGCAGTCCCAACACCTTTCCCCCCAAATGTAAAATGTGTGACACTTAAAGTAACAGCTTCATAATGAGTCCCAGCATCTTTTTTTTCTAAAACAAAAAGCACTGAGTGCATGCATTATGCATCTGGGGAAAGAACCCTCATCCCAGTTTACCTTAAGTCCACTTCATGTGCAAAATTTGAATTGGTGCAAGATGAAGCAGCAGATGAGGAAGTAACAGACGCTATTTATCTGATATGCTGCCCCTTGCGTCAATTCACCTCTATGATTTTGGAAGCTCCTGGGCAAGAGGCTTGATAAGCAGGTACTCCAACAATCTCTTGCCCCAAGAGCTTCCAAAATCATAGCGCCAGCCTTGCCAAAAGTACTCAGCACAGAGGAGGCTGCCCACTACATCTGCATGATTAATGGCTCTAGCCTACCGGAGAACAATTCTGACATGTCTCTGCTTTGTGTGTAATTAGATCAATTGCTCCTGATAGAGATGCAGCAGAATTGGTTGCCCTCAGGGAAATGGGAACAAGCTACTCTATTGGCTTTTCTTTCTTTCAAACAGGAAGCACATTCAGAATAATTAACTCATGCAGAAACACAAGGGACACCTCTACCAGTGGGTAGCTTTTGTTCTCACACATTCTTAAGAAGACTCTTTACTGGTTGTGAAACTGTGTGTGTCCAAAATTAACTCTGGAAAAAGACCTGTCAACTATAAGAAACATTACCACAGAGGGAGAAAAGGGTTCAAATGTAATAACTAAAAACATTAAAGCTCTAGAATTTAGGAAGCAGAAAAGAAGAGCCTCACATAATTTTTAAAGTGTATCTCCCTAGCTTTCACCCTCTTCCTCATAGCACTGTATTAAAATTAATCACAACATGGAAACAGCCATGAGATTCAGATTAACATTTCTTCTACTACAGTTTTCGTCTGATAGAGAACATTGCAATATTGTGATTACCCATTTTTTCAAACTCTGACTTTATAAAACAGAAGAACCAATACAAGATGCTATGTAGAACAAAAAAAGGTGTTCATATAATTAATATTTGGTGGAAATGCTCTCCAAGAGATAGTATTTATTAAACTTATTAATTTCTACCCCAAAAATGTAACTCAAAAGCAACTTGCAACATCAGCAAACCAATAATGCATACATTCAAACCAGCATAAAACTGGTATTATACTAAGAACCAGCACCTAGGTCTCCCGAATACATAGCTTCTATCTGTGTGTCACATACATAAACTAAAAATAATTGCATAAAATTTAATGGAATTCACTAACATAAGATATGGAGATCACCACTAATTTAGATGGGATTAGCAGACTTCACAGAGAATAAGCCTAACATCACCAGCTACTAGACATTATGCCTGTATGCTACTTTCATGATCAGATGAGTAGCTAGTGGGTAAGAAGAACAGGAGGCTAGTAACAGGTAGGTAGCCGTGTTGGTCTGCTGTAGTTGGGGGGGGGAATTCCTTCCAATAGCACCTTAAAGGTAAAGGTACCCCTGCCCATACGGGCCAGTCGTGCCCAACTCTGGGGTTGCGCGCCCATTTCGCTTAAGGGGCCGGGGGCCAGCACTGTCCGGAGACACTTCCGGGTCACGTGGCCAGCGTGACAAGCTGCATCTGGCGAGCCAGCGCAGCACACGGAAACGCCGTTTACCTTCCTGCTAGTAAGCGGTCCCTATTATCTACTTGCACCCGGGGGTGCTTTCGAACTGCTAGGTTGGCAGGCGCTGGGACCGAAAGACGGGAGCGCACCCCGCCGCGGGGATTCGAACCGCCGACCTGACGATCGGCAAGTCCTAAGCGCTGAGGTTTTACCCACAGCGCCACCCGCGTCCCATAGCACCTTAGAGACCAACTAAGTTTGGTCGTGTGCATGCACACGAAAGCTCATACCAATAACAAACTTAGTTGATCTCTAAGGTGCTACTGGAAGGAGGCTAGTAGTTAGTAGTACCAACATGTTCTGGTTGTGGTTTGCTGCTGTGGGACATAGGGTACTAGATTACAGAGGCCTTTGTCTCATTCAGCAGTGGCAGACAACAAAACCAAATACCAGTAAGTATTTGGATACAAGTTGTAAATCGTATTGGCTTTTGGCAAAGCTTTTCAACCTAGAAATGCCTGTTTTAGATAGGATGAGATGGAGAGTCTTGATTCTGTAGTAATCAAAGTGTAAATGTAAAGGCAGCCACCATCTCAGCTGTTACTGATCAATTACAGCAGAAGGCCCAAGTCTTTGTAGCAGTAGCTACCGCTAGACAGAGGAAATAGCTTTTCTTGGCAGCGGTCAAGGAAGGATCTCACAGAAATTCTAGAAGCCAAGACATGCAGCTGAAGAAAGCTCTTCCCATGAGTCTGGCAGATGTGAGTAGGAAGCAGCAATTATTTCTGATCCCAGTGGAAGGCCAACATAACTGAAATCTTAAAACCTGCAGAACTGCAAATAAATAATCAACACACTACCCAATAAGGCAGGAGGAAAAAAGAATTCAAAGTGCAGTACTGAACTTTATTTATTCTCTGCACCCTCTCCTTTCGACAGTGGCCTCAGGCTTTTGAATCAGTTCCCAGCAGAGCTGTAGCAATTCACCCCTTTATTAACCTTCAGGAAAAATATAGGGCTCGCTTATTTAAGGAAACATTTGGGATCTAAGCTGCAGTTATATCATCTGACTTACTTTGAAATTGACTATTTTTTCTCTTTAAAAATTGTTAGCTGCCTCAAAGGGTGTCTTGCAAATGTTTTTAAGAAAGAAAGGTTTAGGCTGCAATTCTTCACTCATGGAACAAGCAGGGGCGCAGGGCGCAGTGGGGAGTGACACACACATGTAACCAAAAGAATTTTGAATATTTTTACCACCGACACCCAGCTGAGAAGGCAAGCAGGTTGTAAGTGGAAAAGCAGCCTGGTTCATGCCACCATATACACTGTTTCCCACCCCTAGTCACACACGTGTTGAGAATTGCTGCTTTTTAAATATTAAATTTATATACCACCCTTCATCAAAGGATCACGGGGCACTTTACAGTATAAAAACACAAAAATACATACTATAATAACAAAGAAAACAATAACCCCACACACAGTTTAAAAGGTCGTAGTTTGTTTCATCAGCCAAAGGCCTAGGAGCAGAGGAATGTTTTCACCTAGCACCTAAGGTATGTATATGAAGGTGCCAGGCGAGTGTCCCCGGTGAGACCATTCCACAGACAGTGAGCCACTGCAGAAAAGGCCCCGTTCTCAGGACTAGATAATTCTCTGGACACCACCTGAGATCTGTAGATTTAAGCTGTAATCCTATACACAGTTAGGAGTAAGTCCCATTGAACTCAACAGGACATGCCTCTGAGTAGACATGCATGTAATTGCTTTGGTTCTCTGCAAGCATGTATTAGAATCAAGTTACAAAACCTACAGAGGTTCAAAGGGTTTGCTCCTGATGAAATGTTCTTAGGGCAGTTCAGATCACCTTAAGGATGAGGAATAGCAGCAGGGGACTTCTTCCTCCTCAGCAGAAGAAACCCATTTGTCTAGTTCTCGGTTTTGTTTCCTCTTCCATTTGTTGGAGAAGCACTGCTTTAATTTTCAAGTAAATTATGTGATTTCTATATTGGCATTTCTCTTCCCCAGTGATGGGCACTGCATGTTGCCCCCCCCCCCATATTCAAGCTGTATATATGGAATACACTTGCTGCTGAATTATGAGAGGCTCTATCAGTATTGACATTCTACTGGTTTTTGAAGACTCACCTGTTTGCACAGACACTCTCTTGACTTAAATCTGTTTTTAATTACAATACTGTTTTAAAAAATCACTGCTTTTGATATAGTAGCAATGTCCAGGTAACACGATATATATTCCTCTGAACTGCCATCTTAGAATTAGTAATTTTAGGATTAGCAAATGTGCATTATTCACACTATTAATTATTAATCAAGAGTGAAAATCTGAAAGTGGGACCCATGTTTCAGGTTATGAGTCATGTGTGCATCTGGACCAATTGAAAATCACAGTGGCTCTAGATGGCTGTTCTACTAAGCTATCGCTAATGGAGGAAGACTTAGAGGAGTAGGAAGACCTCAGCCTCCATGCATCTTGGACTGCTTCTTGAGGTATGCTCTAGAGCAGGGTGGGGAAAACATATCTCAAAACAAACATAGTAACTTATTTGTGCTGTCCATTGATTTTAACAGTGTAATATGTGATGCTACTTTTTTTAAAAAAACTTTTCAGTTCATAGTGTCAATATTAAAAAACAGGATCATTGCTTCTGAAATATTTCCAGTACAAAAATAGACCTACACTTTATGGGATTACAGAAAAATATCTGCATGAGACAAACATAAGTTGCCAGTGGCAATCTCGAAAGTCACACTATATATATTCTAAGGCAATGAATCCTACATATCTGAATAGCTCCTTTTGTAAGGTGGAAAATGAGAATGCTTCACTGGCAAATAGCCTAACAAAATAGGGCAAATTTGTCTAGAAGTCAATAGGCAGCCCAGCAGTAAAAGATAGCCTTAAGGAATTTTACATTTAAAAGCAACCTACATATGACAAGTTACATTAATTTCAACTGGAGGAGAAACAGACAAGAGCACCCACAATGATAATACATTAGTTCAAAAAGCATAGTAAATAGAGGGGAGTCTGTTATTCTCAAATGCTATCACCACTATAAACTACAGATTCAGACATCACATAATCAGGGATTAGGTATCTTTTTCATGCAACAAAATCTATCACAAATAAATATGAAGCCATTAAGCTATCAGATTTCTAAATCTAACCAGACAGCAAATCAGTTGTGTCTTCTCCTGCCATCTGTTCAGTGACGGTACTTAATGATTAAACCAGACTCATTTATACTAAATTATTAATTTAAAAATATATATTTATACTATAGTACAAATACAACCTATATTAACCACACAATACATGATTTGCTTGAGCATCCATAGCTCTGCGAGACTGACATACGAACTACATCTATCATTCGAGAAACACTCTTGTGAAAATCTATCTCTAAGGCTGCAGGCCTAACCACACCACAGAGTAACTCACTGGAATCAATGGGGCAAAATTCTGAGTAGACACCATTAGAACTGCAGCTTAAATGTCTCAGAAGGTCACTAATTTCTACATATCAAAACCCTGAAAACTTTAATGGTTTCAACAATGCTTCATAATGTCTACAAAGATACATTTTCAAATTATTTTATACATGGTGAATACTAAAATCCAATACAGTAAACTGATCATACTGAATATGTTCAGATATAGCTGTAACATCTTTCCCTCTTCAGACTCTAACTATGACTTTCAAGTACTGGTACAAAAGGGCAGGGCTTTTTCTATTTGGAACTCAGGGAAGTGTTCATGGTGAGTTCAAGTACCTATTTTTCTAGAAAAATAGCACTGCTAAAGGGTACACTGAAACTTTACGTTTGCTGTAAGGAGGAATACATAACTGCAAAGTATTTATTTGGCAGTGAAACTCTTGACCTAAAAGACTTTTGCCTAAAAGAGATAGGCTTTCAGTATCTCTGAAGGACTGCTTCTTGAAAGCATTAGTGAAATGAATGTGAAACTTGGCCAATTTTTGTCACTATGTTTTTATAATTTCCCATATTTTCCGGCATGCCCCCGTTTGCCAAACTAATGGTATGTCAATATCTACTCAAAAGGAAGAGTTTGTCTAACTTCCTGTTTTATATTTTGTGAACATGACACATACTTTGTCAATTTTTGAAAGCCTAAAATGGACTACATGCACAAAATCCATTTCAGCACTTGTCTATACTGGAAAAGGATTCCACACTGGGTCTATACTGGTATGTTGTAACTTATCTATTAAATTGTTCTGGTTTGCAAACTGTAAGCAGTGGCAGGTGGAATAAATGAAGGCTGTACTTGATAATTTGAAAACTATCAGTAAAGCATTCCAATCAGCAATTTCAACCAACTCTATAAATGAGTATTATAAGATTCAAACATAGTGGTATAGTTATCAGATTTAACTTTTTTAAAAGAGAGGAAGCTAATATGGCTCTGTGACATTTCGTCTATTGGAATGTTATACAGCTATTTCACCCAGGAATAAAGGAAAATTGACAGCCTTCTGCAGATAGTTCTATGAGGTTGTGGATTTAGAACCTTAGAAGTAAAATATTTCTGTATGGAATGAAATGTTTTTTTAGAAAACCAACAAAAATGACTTCAAATCTGAGTAGTTTTGTACTAGAAAGTCACAAATATTCTGAATATCTAAAGTAAGCACTCTTATGAGATAGCTGGCTATGGCTATTGTTTAACAGAGCTAGTGACAAGATAATGCTTGTGACAATTGATCACATATATATTAGTTCACAATTCATTCTAATAGTATATTTGCCCATGCAGGAAAGTATGGGTGATCCTGTGATTAAGATGCCAAAGTTGAAAGCAAACATAATGTCACACATCGCTAACTGTTAATACTGAGGAAATCTGTGAGCTGAAACAGAGCCTGTCTCATGTTCACACTGATGTGTTAAGGATATGTGCCAAGTTTCTCATTCACAGTTATGCTTGAATGGGTGACACCATCCTCTTCCCTTAAGCAACTGTTCATGATACAAGCTACCTCATCACAAGCTCAGTTTTAAGAAATATTATTCCACTAGACCATAGCTGTCAACTATTCCCTTTTCTTGCGAGGAATCCTATTCGGAATAAGGGAATTTCCCTTTAAAAAAGGGGAAAGTTTACAGCTACGCCACTAGACACATACAAGAAAGCCTTTCCTTTATAAACAGTGCTTCAAAGAAAAATGTTAAATTATTATTATTACACTGCGCTTAGGTTTTCTAAGAGGGAAAAGTACCGTAATTCAAAAAAAGGCATTCATTTTCCATAAACAAGAACAAAGAAAAATTAAAGGTAGCAAGAAAAATGGTTCTATAAAAGGTTTTGACTATCAACATTTCCTTTCACTAAATAAAGTCCAGAGTGCTACTAGAGTGCATCTGCTCAGGTGCTTCCTGTTTGATGTCTCAGCATTAAGTCATAAATACAGGAAGAGAATGAAAAAGAAAGCATGATTTGGCAGGGGAAAGTCTCCACTCAAAGTTTGCTGTGTGCAATTCCCCATCAGGGTGCTGATATGGAGCAGGGGAGAAAGATTAGTGCTTTGTGACCATGAGGTCCATGTGGGGGCTGCATGCTGAAATACAAAATCAGACTTCCAAGACAAGCTTCAGATATATGTGCCTTATTTATATCAGGATAAAAAAACACCTTATCTTCTGAAGTAGCACTCACATCAGTAGTACTACCTGGGGCTGCTGGGAGCTGTGGTCTAGATCAGTTGAAGACACCAGATTGGTGAAAACTGATAATCGGACCGACTTCTGGCTGGGATGAGAAAATCTAAGTTTGTGTGTTATAAAGATTATTGTGTTAGACAGAAAACTGCATATCTGATTACCAAACAGAATTTTATGTTGCTTTGATGCATTCAGACTTAGAGCAGGGCTTTTAGTATGGCTGCATCTGTTTTGTGGCACTCATCCATTGTCTCCCGATACAAATGGATGCCAACCAACCTGATTCCTTGCAAAATACAACACTATCTGAATTTTGTGGAAACAACTGAATACATTTTTTGTTCCAACAGGCTTTCCCAGCTGAATGAATGGGTCTCTCTCTCTCTCTCTCTGTGTGTGTGTGTGTGTGTGTGTGTGTGTGTGTACACACACACACTATATATCTGTATCTATATCAATATATATTTGGTGTGCGTTGTTTTCAACTGTGTTTTTGCTGTTTTTATTGTACATTGTCCTGCAATGCATTGTGGGGGCAATAATAATTCACCCTCCCACAGAAACCTTAAGGGTAAAAAGCTTTTGAAGGACAAAATTTACTACTTTTTCCTATACCCTTATTTTCTGTACCAGGCTACACCAAATATATTATTAACTGTGGATACAGTTACTGTCACAGACTATCCAGTATTATGGATCAAAAGAATAAAAAGGGGAAAAGACCAAAGAAAATTTATCTTATACATCAACCCACAAAGTAAATCGGGATTTTTAAATAAAAAGATGAAAATCAAAGAATAAAGGAGGACATAAAACTAGGAAAGACAGAACGATCTGAGGATCATTTGTAGACAAAAGAAATAGAAATGATCTTAGAATTACTGATAACAAAAAATGGCTAAGAAAGAAGATTGTGCGATCTTGAAGACAAATCAGAAATTTAACTCCAGGAAGTATTTTTTTACATTAATTTAAACAGCTGTGTCCTCATAGCAGCACAAACTGTGAAAACAGTTGCACTATTGTTACATTTTAGTTTAACTACTACATGTGCTCCTTTATATACTGAAACAAACTTGTTTTATTTACTACGTTCAAGCAAAAACAAACATGTATTTTGTCAGGCATCCCAGGAGCAAATCATTGCCAAGTGGACACAATAAACCCACTTACAACATTTTCAAATGACATAAATAGCCACAAGCTTTTTTTTTTTAAGTGCATATATTTTCGCTTTCAAGGCATAATTATGAACAGTTAAGAGGATGCATTAAAATATAGTCACTTAAATTCAATGTGTGTACAGCGGCCTTTAAAATTAAAAATACTGCTTCCTTCAGCCCAGTTGACAAATTCCGAAATGTGAATTGAAGAAACAAACTGATACAAATAATTCATCTTTTGCTCAGAAACCATAAGTGCAAACTTCACTGCTATCCATTTATTTTGTTTAAAATATTTTCCTCCATAACATTAGAGCCAAAATAGATGTCATGGCAGCAATGCCATTTGTTTACATATAGAATTTTTCTGATCAAGTAAAAGAAAGAAAGAAAGAAAGAAAGAAAGAAAGAAAGAGGTGTTGAAAAGGTGTAAGGCAACAATCCTTCCCTCGTGTCTATGACTGAAAGAGGATTATGATAGCACATAAATTTCTCTCTACTGGCAGAAAGGAGTGCTGTTATGTTGGAGGCCTCAAGGTACAGTACACCCAAACAAGCAGTAAGCTGCTGCCAGCTGTTCAGCATGAAAAAACCCTAAAATGCCAGCAGCTTTACATCCACTGAGTAAAGTTTTGTGAGTCTGATCCTCTGGTTCCTCAGCTATACCAGCTTGAAGCTGGCATAGCAAGAAAAAAAAGGGGGGAGGCATGCCCCCACCTTCCTCAACACTTTCTTGCCCTTGACAGTAGACGCCTGCAAGGCTTCAGCTGACCTTCCCAGACCCTAGCCCAAGATTAGGATTGCTCTGTTATTTTAAATAGGAAAAAGGACACATAGATAAGGAGTCTAGACCTACCCCCTCCTGTAGTTTCCCTCATCAGCTCAGGGCTTCCAGGGCACACTTTCTACACATTTTATGAATCTGCCCAAATCTCCAGGGGTTTCAGAATCAAGTTATCAATAAAACCCAACAGATCACAGCCTATCAATTAATATCAAACACCTTATAGAGAATCTGGTAATAGCAGCTAGAAGACGTATTCTCCAACACTGGAAATTAACAGAACCTTCCACTACAACAGAATTGTTATTTTAAAATAATAGAAATTGCAGTATATATAAAACTTGTTTCCCCCCCTCAGGGTTCAGCAAAAGGTGCAAGAAAATAAATTTAAAGGAATGGTTTTTACTTCTCTTGAAAGGTTTTGTTTCCATAACTGATAATGTCCAACCTTGTGTCTTTTTTACAATGCTATAATTTAAAATAATATGGCCATGACTATATCCTGTTTATACTTATATTTCTATCTGTTTTGTAGCTTATGTTTGCATCATTTATTGCTTAAATTGTTTGAAGTTTTATTCTGTAACCACCAGACTGGTGGGGGGGGGGTGTAGGAATCTTACTTAGGAAAAAAATGCAGTCAGTGCCTCACTTAATATGAGCCTTCAACACAACTGACCTAGTTATGGGCCCTGGAATGACTATATAAAGTTGCCCTAACAGTGACCTACAATGGGAAATGTAGACAACTGAAGGGAACATGGCATAAACAGAAATAAAATCTGTGCTGCTGGAACAGAAAAGCCTTACTGAACAACTGAATGGGAAAATGATATTTTAAACAGATGCTTTGGACTGTTTGTTAACAGCCATTATATTCAAATCAATAAACACTTGAGGAAGACATTTGTAAAAGATCCAATGTCTTCAGTCCCTCCACACAACAAATAAGCTATCACATCATTATTCTAGCCATTTCTTTCAAGTTATAGCAAGTATTATTAAAGTGATTTAAAATACCTTAGTTTCAGTAATACAGTGGTACCTCTAGTTATGAACTCAATTCATTCCAGAGGTCCGTTCTTAACCTGAAACTGTTCTTAACTAGAGGCGTGCTTTCGCTAATGGGGTCTCTTGCTGCTGCTGCGCCGCCGGCACATGATTTCCGTTCTCATCCTGAGGCAAAGTTCTCAACTCGAGGTAACTTTTCCAGGTTAGCGGAGTTTGTAACTCGAGGTACAACTTGAGGGCAATAAGCTTCAAGAAAAAAGGCCCATTTCTGTGGTGGCCCCCGATTTTGGAACCCCCTTCCTACTGAAGTGCAAATGGCTACACCTCTGGCAGGAGTATATGCAACACGGAATAGGAGGGTCATGGGTGGCGCTGTGGGTTAAACCACAGAGTCTAGGACTTGCTGATCAGAAGGTCAGCGGTTTGAATCCCCGCGATGGGGTGAGCTCCCGTTGCTCGGTCCCTGCTCCTGCCAACCTAGCAGTTCAAAAGCACCTCAAAGTGCAAGTAGATAAATAGGTACCGCTCCGGCGGGAAGGTAAACGGCGTTTCTGTGCGCTGCTCTGGTTCACCAGAAGCGGCTTAGTCATGCTGGCCACATGACCCGGAAGCTGTACGCCGGCTCCCTTGGCCAATAAAGTGAGATGAGCGCCGCAACCCCAGAGTCGGTCACAACTGAACCTAATGGTCAGGGGTCCCTTTACTTTTTACACATCTTCTTTTGCTGCTGTGCTGATTAATTTCATTTTGAAACAAATGTGGAATCCACAATTATTCTGATCCATTGATTTCAATGGGACTATGCAGAGTATGACTTAGCTGGATATCACCTATAGTTACCCCCAGCTGCTTTCATGTGCAAAGGGGCAGGGATTAGCTAATAAAAATCTCCATCAAAAGATGCTACCTTTTCATATCTTGCATACCAAAATATATTCACCAGCAACCCTATTGCCCCTGAGTACTTCAAGGACCAAGCATCCTCCAACAGCTCTCATCTATTTTCCTACATCCCATGCCTTGCCTTACAAAATAGCTGTTCCCAACATCCTGCTGGAATAAGCCTCTCCACATCCAAACTTCCTGCTTCACAGGTCAGAAATCATCACCGTCTATTTAGTCCCTTCACCACTGGCTGCAAATTCTGGTAAACAGCACTCTTTCTTTGATATCAGCATACACCGATGCCAAAATCCAGCTTTCTCCCAATTGAAAAGTAGAGAGTTTGAAGCCTGGGACATTCACAGGGAAACCAAAATGCTTGTTTACAAAGCTATTGTACTACCAACTACCTTATTGTATGCTTCTGAAACATGAACCACCTATAAACGCCATCTCCAACTCCTTGAAAGATTCCATCAATGGTGTCTCCAAAAATTTTTACACATCACGTGGGAAGACAGGTGAACTAATGCTGGTGTACTGGAAGAAGCAAAGTTCACCAGTGTTGAAGCAATGATTCTTCAACATGAACTTGGTTGGGTTGGTCATGTTGTTTGGATGCCTGATGATCATCTTCCAAAACAACTACTCTGTTCAGAACTTAAAAATGGGAAGTGTAATGCTGGTGGTCAACAAAAGAGGTTTAAAGACTCTCTCAAGGCAAATCTTTTTTAAAATGTAGTATAAACACCGACAACTGGGAAACACTGGCCTGTGAGCGCTCCAATTGGAGAACACCCTTACCAAAGGTGTCATGGACTTTGAAGATGCTCAAACTCAGGACGAAAGGGAGAAACGTGCTAAGAGGAAGGCGTGTTTGGCAAACCCTCACCGTCATCAACTCCCACCCAGAAACCTATGTCCCCACTGTGGAAGGATGTATGGATCCATAATTGGCCTCCACAGTCACTTACAGACTCACCGTTAAGACCACGTTCATGGAAGACAATCTCACTCGGCCACGAGCGATCGCCAAAGTAGTAGTAGTACTGTAGTAGTAGTATTTTTATTGTTTCTAAAAACTTCCAGATTTCTTCTTGCTTTTAAGCAGAGCCAGCCCCTCTGATCCCGGGGTGGCTGAATACAATAAAGGAGGGGATGTAGCTGGAATATCCTGCAGCTGATGCTTTATTTGTGAAACTGAATTGATTGTGAGTATTGTTCATCACAGCACAGTGAGTCCTCTCTCTCATGAGAAATGCTCAAGTCCTGATTTGCAAAAGCTGATAAAGCTACTTGAAAGAAGGGACCCATTTTATTGGACTGGCTTTCACAAGGAATTTGGAAGAGTTTTGAATTTCAGAGAAAGGTTACATTTAGTTACCAAAGTCTATTCATGGCATGGTAGTGAAGTGAGAATCTGTGTAGGACTGGAAAGTACACTGACAAGCTTCTTTTGATACTGGAGCCTATGAAAGTAGCTCCTATACATGATCTGACCTAAATATAGAAAAGCTGTTGATTAGGAGCACCTATCCCATTATCATTAATATCTTCTGCAGAGGCCCTTTTCCATGTCTTCTACCACCAGATATGAAAATCATCAATTCTCAACAGTGGTACCCCAGTTCTGGAATTATCATTAGGTTTCCCCTTCAAAGAACTGTCAGCATAAGCAGCATGATCCTTATCAGTTCAGGACCCTAGACAATGGAGTGTGCCTCCAGGGATGAAGTCAAACTGTGTTGTTTTTGCTGCATTAGGAACACTGAAGTGATTTCTCCGGGGTGCAAGCCTGGGCAGAATATGTGGAGGTTCCGAGCTGCCCACATGACAAAACACCGCACCCACCCCCTGGCCTGATGTGGTCCTAAGGAAATCAGAGCATACAATTGGTACCAGCTAGGCTGCAAAAGTTGCCAGAATGAGGCGTACAAGGGCCATCCAACCGTCTTAGGGACTCCACTCTAAATTTGTGTAAGGTTTATTCCTTAGCCTTTTCTTTGGTCCCTCAAAGCAGCGGAGGTTTGGGGGTCAGAGTTTTCCTTTTCCTAGATGGGCTCCCTCCCCAGTTTGAAGATCCCCATCTGTCCCTTATTTCCCTCTAAAACATGTGCAGAAACTGGCTTATTGACCTTTGGACCCACTATTGGTCTCATTCATTCAATCCGCTACAGCCTGTCTTTGCATGCAGAAGAATGCATGGGGCATAGTGGTGCTTTAACCCTTTACCTTGCTAGGGTCCTGAACCAAAGCAGCCACCCACTCCCCATGCCTGGGGAAAAAAATTCCTAAGAAATTTGTAGGCATGGGGAGTCCTCTATTATTTCAGGGGGACAAAAGGTTCAAGTCCACTACACTGGAGTCCCAGGTCTATATCCACACAACCACCTTTCTGTTTTTGGGGGTGAGAAGTTTGTACTCAAGGTCAAACTATAAGTAAACCTCATGTGCAGTCTTGTCCTAAATCTTAAAATGATTTGTTAACTGTGGTTGGCATCCATCTGTCTTGGGAGACAGTGGAGAAGTGTGCCTTTGGGGGTGAAGTCAAACTGTTGAAGAATTACAGCGTCTGTTGTGGCTATCCTCCCATGTTATCTCTGCTCTCTCAGCCTTTTTTGTGGTCCAAAGGAAAGCAGAGCAATATGTTTGGCACTAGCTTGGCTACAGGAGTTGCTGGAAGATAACTAAGGGTTTCCTAAATTGTTATGCCGTTCAGATTCACTGGAAAACTTGGACCACAGCCTAGGTAAGAAACAGTCAACTGTAGTAGTGGAATATGCAATTTATGATGCCTCCCAGCTAATTATTAACAACAACAACATTTGTACCCCGTCCATCTGACTGGGTTGCCCCAATCATACAGCAACTATGAAGCAGCACTTCACCCTCTGCCTGTCTTAAAAGTGTCCCACTTAACATTGAGTGAGTGAACCCTCTCCTGGTATAGAACCAACATAGAGAGAGTGCTGAATCAAACATCTTGAGGTTCTTCATTTTAGTTTGCCAATTGGTTTGTCAAAAGGCCCTGTGGTTAAAGGGTGTGGTGGTTGATGCTCCAAGTAGCAGACCAATAAGTCTCTGCCCCATGCTCATAGTGGTCTGTAGGAAACTCATTTGTATCCAGTGACAGAATCAGTGTGGCCATGAGCTAGCCCCTTTCAGAATTTATTGATATGTCATAGTCTGAAAGGGAATTGTAAAGCTTTTGTAGACTCCTGATTAAAATATTTGCTACCCTCCCAATACCAATTCAGAGTTTGTGCTAATTTAATTGACCTTGGGATAAAATGTACCCAATCTAGATCATCTATATAGCAGTGTTATTTCATAGTTGCTGTATGATTGTTAATTAACTGGGGTCACACTGTGAAGGAGAAGAAAATGGTGCCAAAGGAGCAGCAGAGAGAAGCATTTTGCATCTCTCCTTAAATCAGGGCTTTTTGTCAGAAAATGTCTGCACATGAGCACTTGGTACAGCTGTACTCTAAATGTGATATCCAAGTCAAGTTGTATGTGACTGACTTTTTTGCAAATCAGCTAGCAAACTGAATTATCATTACCCCAAGCAACTCTGCTTAAATGGTATCAAAAATAAGCTGCCTTTATTCAGACACAATGGTAGCAGAAGAGAGCATTTTCTATCACTGACATTGTTATAGTACAGGTGTGGCATGATGAGTCAGATGCAGACTACTTCTCTGCCACTCTTTGTTGTCTCCCTTGATACTCCAGTGCCAAAAACCTCCACTGTAAATAAGAGAAGACCACAAGTGTTTTTCTGGGCACTATTTTCTCAACAGCCTCACTCAACCACCAATCCACATCAGGTCATCAATCAGCATCAACTTTACCTTTGCCTGTCCCATCCCAAACGCATCACTATGCCTAAGCATTCTGGAAGCTAGCTAGGTCCATAACTTTCAGGAATGAAATCCTAGTGGCCCACCACCCTGAGTACCAAGAGTAATCTAAATCTTCATAAAATGATGGTAAAACTACAAAGCAGTTTAAACAAGGTTCGGTTGTGCCCAAGCTACTATAAGTCACAGTAGAGAGATTTCAACAAAAGTACACACTATTCCATATAAGAAGAAAGAATTTCCATCTCTACCAAAGGATCATCTCCAATTCTCAACTGCACCAACAGCAAAGAAATGAGTAAATTACAAGGCTCTTAGTCTTTAGAATGACATGCTAAATTCTATTATGTTTCTGACTATACTGAAAGTAATCATCCAGCTATACAGCTTTATTAAAGAACAAAAAATTGTAATCTCTGGCTTCAAGTAATCATATTCATTGAACTTTCATGTCAGTGAAGTCTGACTTCATACTAGACTTTTTTATACATAGCCATTATTAACTGCATGCATCCTTAATTTGTGAACCCTTTGAATGTTACTTAAATCAGAAGGTTTTAACAACAGTACTTGTTGCTGCTCATATCTTTCACAGATGTTGATTCATGCATGATGATTTCCACATGTTGAATCACTAGCTTATGAGCAACAGCTCTTGGGCAAACAAAGTACAATAGACTACACAGGACTAAAACATTTTTGCTCCCAATTCAGGATGTGGAAATGTTACTTTTAGGTTTAGTCCTGTGTAGTCTAAAAATGTTTTAGCAGCAAGTTGTAAGCCATTTCATTAGTGGCATTCATCTCTCATCAAAAACTGGGGAAACCTCTTGTGGCAATGTTCATCTCAAAGGAAACATGCTGCTTCTGGGAGTGCCCTATTTCTTATTAAACTACATTTAATTTCCCACAACTTTATTTGTTAAGATATCTCACCACTGAAAAATAGAATGAATATATGGCTCTTCCATCCATATTAGTGATACAAAAATTAACATCACTTAGCCATAAATTAAGGTTTAAAATATGAATCCATTTCTGCTGGGTTTTCCAATATTAATTCAAACTGGGGACTGACTAGCCTTTGTAATGATCACTACAAAATGCCATTGAACCAAAATACTATCCTCAACAGATTTCCCTCAAACTTTTGTTCTGAGCTGTGTTTCTGAAGTATATTACAGCACAGAATAATTAAGTGCAGCTTTCATTTAAACAAACTGCTGAAATCAATGGGGTTTCCTCCTCAAGTAAAATTAAGATCAGTTTGCAAGCACTATTGCATTTTGTCTTAAACATTGATCAAAATCAGGGATCTGAAGCTCCACACAGATAACATATGAGGGACGAAACCTGGAAGGTTTCCACAAAACATTAAAATGTATACTGAGCTTATACGGCAAATATTAAAAGCTTAGAGTTGAACATTGCATCTGAGTACAATTATTCTCAGACCAGATGCAGTACTTAACCCTTTACTGGACCGAATCCTGTGTTACTTCTGCCTAGCAATTTTGCATCTCCCCACTTCTGCTGAATTCTTGTGGATATACAACTGCCAGGAAACAGCTGCACACAGAAGCAGTACAAACAATTGGGAATATGTTAAGGCACTGAACTATGTTCCCAAGTAAGCAGAAAAAGTGACCACAAGAAATAAATGCATTCTTAGACCAACTGCTAAAAGTGGCATACAGAAGACACCAAATCATACAATAAAACAACTTACATTTGAAGCATGACTTCATTCAAGAAAACTCCATCCACAAGTGCAACATATTCGTCCAAGTTTGTTGGATTTCCTCCAGCTAACGGTCCAAATGTCTTAACCTATAACAGAATTATCACAATGACATACTTCGTCTTGGTCTCTACCCTAAGAAATTATACACATACATACACACACACATTTGAAATCTCTGCCACTGAATAGTGAATTAATGCTTACCCACGTAACAAGAGGGCTGGATATGAAGACCTCCAAAAGAGGTGTGAAAATCTCGTTTTCCATTTTAAGAGCTTTTTTTAAAAAAATAAACAAATCAGGATTTTCCAAGAAAGAAAGAAAAGCAAAACAAAACCAGAAGCCAGTATGAGGTTCCTTCCGTTGCAGTAATTCCGTAAAATGCTCCACGAGTTCAGGAAGAATACGTCCAAGCTAGTTCCCCCGATAAAATTCAAAAAGTAGCCAGGGCAGCGGCGACAACAGGGTTTTCATTATGCCCTTCGTCCAGAAAAGGAGCGGTCGCGAGGCCATCGACGTTCATTTTCAGGGATCTCCCCCCCAAAAAAAAAACCCCTCCCCCCGACGCTTCCTACGGATGTATGTCTTCGACTTCACTCTCTTTCTTCCTCTTCTGTCCGTGCTTTAAGAGGAAGGAGAAAGAAAGGAAGCGACCCTACGAAAGAGCTCTACATCAGCCAGCCGCACAACAGCAACACCCCCCCAGCCCCTTTTCTCCCCCCGGGGCTGCCGCCGCACCAGCAAGCGAGACTGCAAAGACATGCAAATCCCAAGGAAAACTACCTCGACCCAGTTTCGCTCCCGTGCATGTGTGTGACAAGGGGGGGGGCGCCCAGAAATCTCTCCTTCCAAGCCACCACCCCACTTTCCAAGTCCCCCCCTTTTCTCAAGCGAGCATGCACAGGAAACCCCTCCCCGCTCCGCAAGCCAGGCTCGTTTCCCTCCCCATGCAGACAAGGAGGGCGCCGGCTCCTTCAGCCAAGGTTGGTTTGGGGTGGGGGGTGCAAGGGAAGGAAGGAAGGTTGTTTTTCCACCCCCCGTGGGGAGGCAGCTTTCCTCAGGGGGCGACACCTCTCTATCCAAAAGAGGTAGAGGTGGATATGTAGGGGGGGACCCCACCCCGTTGCCTGGCCCCTCAGCGCTCGCCTTTCACATCTCCCGCGTACCTACCCCCCAAAAAAGAAGGCTGCTCTGGTCTGCAGCCTCTCCTTTCCACGGGCTCCCCCCCCCAGTGACTCACCCACCACCTCAGCCCCTTACTCACTCCCTTCCCCGCTCCCCCCAGCCAGCTGCCTCCTCAGCTTCCTCTCTCCCTCCCCATTTCCCACCCTCTTTTTCCTACTCTTTTTTCCCTCTCTCTCTCTTGCTGGTCCCAGTTGCAGCAACCCCCCCCCCAAAAAAAAATAATCCACACACACTTCTACGGACTAATTCCCCCTTCCCCCCGCCCGCTCTCCTGCCTTTCGCCCCTCAGTAACGGCTAAACGACCCTTCAGCCCAGCAGCCGCATCACTCGCGGCTCGCGCGCGCTCTCTCTCTCTCCACACCCACCTAGCCCCCCCCCTTTCGCCGGCACACGCCTGCCTGCCTCCTCTCCTTCCCCTCTAACGGAGAAGAAACCAGAGAGAAGGAGAGAGAGAGATCCTTCCGCAGCGCAGCAGAGGCAAGGGGACGCCGCGCACTTTTTTTTTTGGTATACTGTATATGCATGTATGTAATCTCTCTTCTTCACGGTTCTGGATTTATCCCTCCGCCTTACTGGGACTGGTAGAGAAGGGGGGTGGGGGGAGTTAAGGAAAGGGGAGGAGAGGGAGAAAACCGCTGCATGGCGCGCGCGCACGCGCCCGGCAGCCGCTGCAGTAACGGGCGGCGAGAGCGCGCCCCAGAGCGCCTTGTGGAAAGGGAGGGAGGGCGCGATGTCTTTCTGAGGTGGGGAGGGGGGTTGTTATTATTATTTTTCATACATATCTATGTCTATATAATATATCTATATCCTATATTTTCCTGAGGGGGGATATTTTATATATATATATATATATATATATATATACACACACACACACACACGAAATAGTATATAATCTATATCTATATACTATTAGATATAGATATAGATTATATATCTATATTAGAATATTCTAATATTTATATCAATATTCTATTTTTTCTGGAGGGGTGTATGTGTATATATGTGTGTATATATTTATATATATGTGTGTGTGTGTGTGTATATATATATAGTATTTATAGGAACTCAAACACTGAGATCCTGCTCTGTTCCAGTAACAAGAAGCCGAAAGCACCAGCCTGAAGATGACGAGTGAGACCTCGTCGAAACGTCGCCTAGACACCCCAACTCTTACACGGGAAGACACCCGAAGACACCAAAACCTGCATTCCTGTACCCGTGAAAATCTACGAAAGCAATATATATATATATATATATATATATATATATATATATATATATATATCTTATATATATCTTATATGACATGCCATCTGGTCGGGAATTGGGTGTGCACTTAAAGAGACTGAGGCTGAATTGCCTGCAAATGCTCGTGAATGGGGGAGGTGTTTAAATATTGAACTCTTCCCCCCCCCCCACCATTTCATGCATTCACTTGCAGGCCAAAGATCTGTGTGAATCATTACCACTGGCACGAGAGAACCCCCATGTGGTGGGGGAGGGAAGTGGCGGGGTCTTGAGAATTTCCCCCTTGTGGCAAGAATTGGGAGAGAGGGAGAAGATTGTTTTTTTCTCTAACTAATTCCCACCCCACCCCTGCAATAATTTTCTTGGAAAGGATTAGTTCCATTTGTGAACGCTTCCCCCCCCCCCACGTCCCCACCCCAAGAAGGAACATGAATTTGTTTCAAGATAACACCCAAAAATAATCAACGGTCAGAGACCCTCCCCAAATACATAAACTTTAACCTTCTGTGTGCACGACATGCTATAGCGTTCTTGGAAGACCCGGAAATATGGACCTGTTGACTGGGGCATGGTTTAGACACTTCAATTATAGGTGCTCATCTAGTTTTAAGTACAGACCCAGAAGATTGATATATCTCGCATTCCAGGTAAAATATATATTGTGTGCATTTCACATCAAGAAAAAGCAGGCAGGGGAGTGGATGTAGCTCTCATTCAAGGTTATATATATATGGTGTGTTTCACATCAAGAAACAGCAGCTATGCAGATGAAGGGGTGGAGCAATGCAGATGAGCTCTGGCTCTCTTCTCATTGTTTCCATTGAATTCTATGGAGCAGAGTGAAATGGGCTGCATGTATAAGACATGGTTGAAAGAGAATGCAAAGATTGAGGTCACAGACGTGGGTGTAGCCAGGATTTATCTTTGGGGGGGGGAGCAGGCTTTATGGAGGGGGGCAGAACTGAGTTATCTGCAGTGCAATTGGTCAGTCAGTTAAGTATTTTTGGATATTTACTTGATTTACTTGATTGGGAACAGCTGCTTTTCATCTGGAGATAATAGCACCTTAGGAAAAGAAGAAAAGGGTTAGACCTCCCCTCTTCACGTGTTGTGGTATCCCCAGAATTAAGGGTCCTGCACATGCTACTTAAAACCCCCCAGATGTGTTGACTAATTATGTTTAGTTTAGCCTTGAGCTTCTGGACATTCAGAAATTTCATCTGGACCTGCTACATTTACATCTGAATGGCAGCCCTCACCAAAGTTCAGATTTTCATTACAGCTTAGACATTTCTGCATCTGTATTCCTGTCACAACTTAACTTTTGCATAAAAAGTACAGAGGAGAAACAAGGTTGCTGCAGAAAAGTAAAGGAAATCAAGTGAATTGATTGCCTGCGTGTTTGGCATTATTAAACTCCCAAGCGCTGCAATAACCCAGGGGATTTAATGTACTTAATAGTCACGAGTGCTTATATGCTGTATTGATAAAGAAGTTTACAAAATCTCACATGAGAATAAAGCCCCAGTTCTTTCACAAATGAGAGGAGTGAAATTCTAACTTAGTAGTGTCCCCCCATTTTACTTTTATGTAGTGTTCTTCAAATTCAAGTAGCTTTAGAATTATGCAGTAGAAACTAATGGTTGGTTCAGAAGGAAACATTTGGGAGAGGGAAAATTCCAAGTAGGGTCAAATAGCTAAACAGATTATGCTTTTAACCCAAATATCTGGATGATGTATATGTCCTAATTCTTCGAGATTAGGTAGAAAAATCCCTTTCACCAACCTCTTTTGTTATCCACAAAACAAGAGAAAATCATTTTTGTGAAAGAGAAAAGAATAAATTACAGGTTGTAGGAAAGCTAGCTTTTCAAATCAAATTTCGGAGAAATTAGAATTAGTGGTATCTAGATCAACATAAATATGATGGATTTGTCAGCAAGAATAAGATGTTATCTTTCCAGTTTTAATCAAATGTGGAACTTGCCCAAGACAGATCATCTTACCCTCCTTCCCAGCAAATCAGATCTTTGTGGAAGGGTTTAATTACTGGTCTCCAGATGAAATTATGGCTGGGTGGGGGTAGAAGAGGAGCCTGGGCAATCTTGTACTAGAGCAAAGGTCTCGTGACACATGAGTAAAACCACTGCCAATAAACTTCTAGCTCTTGAAGGCAACTACAAAAGCCTTTTTTGTAAAGCCTGAATATTTATCTGCTAAGCTTCTGTGTAGAATATAACCCTGTGAACAAATATTATCAAGCTTCTGTGGTTCATCAGCGTAGTCTTTCATCAAGTAGCAATGACTGCAGCATTGATCATTTCCTGGTTTTTAAAGATTTACCAGGGGTGGTGGTTGTTGTTTAGTCATTTAGTCGTGTTCGGCTCTTCATGACCCCATAGACCAGAGCACGCCAGGCACTCCTGTCTTCCATTATCTCCCGCAGTTTGGTCAAATTCATATTGGTAGCTTCGAAAACACTGTCCAGCCATCTCGTCCTCTGTCGTCCCCTTCTCCTTGTGCCCTCAATCTTTCCCAACATCAAGGTCTTTTCCAGGGACTCTTCTTTTCTCATGAGGTGGGGGTAAATCTTGCTAATAGGAACATCAGCTCACAGCCTATCAAAAAAGGAACTAGCACCTCAGAAATAGATCCTACCAAAATCTGTTGAGATAATATTAGAAAGAGGCAGTTATAAGAAAATGTCCATATACAGGGCTTGTTTTCAGCTCTCAAAACCTCAAGATTATTGTGCAACTTTTCCCATTCTGTGATGTTTGTGAATACTGTATCTCTAATATATTCTCAAGGTCTGCTGATTGTAGCAATTGATGCTAATTGATAATTTAAGTCTCCAGAAGATTGCTAGAAGAAGTTATTGAAACTGTTGTCTTGTATTTGGTTGCCATAACTTGAGTCCAAAAGAAGGTGGAACTGTCCTTAAACTGAACCAGGCAAAATAGCCTGGCTGGGACACAGCTGAGAATGGGTTAAACATCCTCCTTCCTTCCCAAACTTGCAGCCATGCCCCTGAATATATCTTTTCCTTTCTCCCATATATTATTGTAATTCACTTTACATATCACTCTGGGACTAGCTAGCATGGCTATCTATTACTGGCAGCAATACTGTAGGGGCGGAATGTGTCTGTTGTGTGGAAGGAGTCCTTTCAACATCCAAAGCAGGCATTTTTCTCACTGTTTAATAAAATCTCTTTGGAGACAAATAAAAGTGCAAGCCAAGTCATTTGCTTTTGGCGATTTGCATTTCATGGCAAGATGCAATTGCAAGAGAACGCAGCTTGTACAGGACTCAGAATGGATTCTACCTAATTCGAATAAGAGAGTTGAATACCACAGGTCAATCAACGCAGTCTCCTAATATAAAACAGGATTAAACAGTGCTGACTTTAATCTTTTTATTTGTTATCTTTTAATTGGGTGTTTTGTCGTGCTGACTTTGAATTGTCCTAGACATAGGGTGGGTCAGAAATCAAAGCCTGGGAGTTGAGAACCATGGAACTAGCTCCATGAGTCTAAGAGGGTTTTAGACTTGTTTTCCTCTTAAAGGAATTCCACACCCACTTGCCATATGGCAAGCTGCTTTTGAAACTGGAAGGAGATTGTGATGTGGAATCTGGATTAGCTGTTCAAAGAGAAATAAGTAAAAAAAAAAGTTACTTGGCTAATGCAAGCCCTCAATGCAGGTCTTTGGCTACCAGCCAAAACTAATTAAAAAGCTTAAAACCTTCCCAAAAGATGCTTGTGTGTTTTTTCTCCCCAAAGAAAAGCAATAGGACTGTTTTCCAAAACTTTTCAGATATAATGTAGCAGCTTTTTGCAACTTTTATTTACCTGTACAGAGCCTCTCGTCTGCTCTCTGATAAACAAGGGAAGAGTTTCAATTAGGGAGCCATGTTTGCACACAAATATCTTTATAAGCTTGTAGATTTGGGATTGCACTTCATGCATCAAATAAAGAGTACTGTGGACCAGAATATTATTTATTATGCCATAATAAATTTCTATGTTTGTAAGGTGCCGCAATAGCTACAATCATATACATCTGAGAGTAAGCCGCATGAAGAACCATCAAACTCTCTTCTGAGTAGACAGGTTTAGAATGGTGCAGTTCGTTGTTTTTACATCACCATTTTACTGGGTGTGGGGGAAGTCCCACATTAAGTACACTGTAGGCTGTGTACTTTACTGGATTTTGAGCTCTAAAATCCAGTATAGATAATGAAACCTTACGTTTAAACCATTACACAATAGATAAGACATCAGCTGCCAAAATAAATAAAAAAATTTATTATACGGTTGCAGACCATATTTTTTAGAAATACGGTTGCAAAAGTGAGGCAGTGGGGATTGTGCTTTGGATTGGATAGGACCAAGCTATTTGGCTCCTTCCTAGAAATATCTCCTTTAGCAGCCATTCCACATAGTTGCAATGTAAGGGAGAAAGAAGACAGCAAGTCCTGCCCTCAGTGAATTGTCTGGAAGTACCATTTGGATCCTGTGCTCCCAGGCAGGCTTCATTAGCAGTGAGGCCCATTGGCTTGGATGTCACCAAGTAACTTTTGGCTACTTTCTGTCCAGAACTGCCTCCATTAGTGATCATTCTACCTGGTTAAATAAAATGCATCAAATGTTTGTTATTTTCTTTTAGCATTGTTATTCATTGTTTATATTTATTAGTCGTAAGGTTTTAAGTGTGTATATTTGCAGGCAAAATAATTCTATTTGTTCAACTGGAGACATCATGCCAATCTCTGCTTGCACTTGGCATAGTTTAGAACTGAAGCCATGGTTTCAGTTTTTAAACGTACAGGCTAACTCTAGTCGCTAAATGTAATAACCTTCAGAGACATAAAGGCAGGTTGTCAAGACATCACACTAAACCATAGTTTGCAAAAACACTTTAAATTCCAACAATGGTTTCTTTTCTTTCCCCCCTATATATTTATTTGCGTAGAGACATCACCTTGCCAACAAAGGTCCGTATAGTAAAAGCTATGGTTTTCCCAGTAGTGATGTATGGAAGTGAAAGCTGGACCATAAAGAAGGCTGATCGCCGAAGAATTGATGCTTTTGAATTATGGTGCTGGAGGAGACTCTTGAGAGTCCCATGGACTGCAAGAAGATCAAACCTATCCATTCTTAAGGAAATCAGCCCTGAGTGCTCACTGGAAGGACAGATTGTGAAGCTGAGGCTCCAATATTTTGGCCACCTCATGAGAAGAGAAGACTCCCTGGAGAAGTCCCTGATGTTGTGAAAGATGGAGGGCACAAGGAGAAGGGGACGACAGAGGATGAGATGGTTGGATAGTGTTCTCAAAGCTACCAGCATGAGTTTGACCAAACTGTGGGAGGCAGTGGAAGACAGAAGTGCCTTGCGTGCTCTGGTCCATGGGGTCATGAATAGTTGGACACGACTAAACAACAACAAAGTTTTTGTCTGTATAATTCTAAACACCATATCATGGGTTCCCTGGTGGTCTCCATCTGGGCACCTCAGCAGACCCACCAAGTGTTGCTATTTTTAAGAGACAGCCCCAGATTTACAAAAGCCATTGTGACACCTCCCTCTGCTGGCTCACTGGTCACCAGAGTGCTAAAAGGTCTGGCGAGCTCCTATGGTTGGATCATTTTGCGTTTGTTACAGGAAGAAGATAGACATGTAAGGAGGATTTCTCTCAGCATCTGCATTCTGTGATAATAGTGAATTCATCTTGAGCATAGAGGCGTTAGAGAGTACTAACTGTGAGTCCCATTTCTCTTTCTATTTTAGACTTTCAAGGCTGAGAAAAGTCTTCTCCCGTCTGGGAAGAAAAAATAAAATTTAT
The DNA here is from genome assembly GCF_964188305.1 of Podarcis bocagei. NCBI lineage: Eukaryota > Metazoa > Chordata > Lepidosauria > Squamata > Lacertidae > Podarcis > Podarcis bocagei. Next base: position 99,305,731 of record NC_138127.1, read on the forward strand.
CTTCTCCCAGAGTACTCCCCCTTTCTCACAGCCTCCGCCTCTGGACCCCTCTTTCAGATGACTGCTGTTGTAAACAAAATCTGCCCTTTTCCCCTTATGGGATATCCCAGAGCCCATATAGAGTCCTTACGTGGGTTCCCTATTGGTAGGAGAAAATAACAGAGGCCAACCGGAGAATATCGAGAAGTAAAGCAGCTAGTAAGCCTGATCTTTATTAAAGCTGTTGCAACAGGTTGCTCCCCTTACATGCAGGAGGATGGAGGAGGACCCAGAACAAAGGTGTGCCTGCCCTTATATAGACATTTTAAATTCCCTGCCCTGGAGCTCAAGACCACCCCTCCATACATCATACATACATCACAGAAGGGGAGTAACCCAAGACCACCCCCCACAAACATCATAACTACATCATAGAAAAGGTAGTCTACAGCAGAAATTTGAATGTTGTTGTTTGTCCTGTCTGCCAGGTTATCTGATAATGCCTTATCTGATTGCTTTTACTGGTAGTCTGCCCATTCCTTTGAAATGGTGATTACCCAATTCCTGCCCTCCCTCCAATTTGCCACTTGATTGTTCGGGGGGAATGCTGAAAATCGCTCACCCGCTGGAATGAAGCGCGAGCTTGAGATTGGAAGCGGCAATTGTAAGCGACACGAGCGGTTGTGTGCTGTGTTCTGGCGGGTGAGCAATTTTTGGCATTCCCACCGAATAATCCTTCCCCAAAGCTCAATCCCCCTATTTTCTAAATTTTGAGGCCCCCATACATGGGGGCATCCTATAGACGGAAAAGTACAGTATATTTCATGAAACATAACACCTGAGCAAAACAAATTCAAGTTAGCTCAGGATTCCCTTTTTTTTTAAAAAAAAAGACCAATTATGTGATAAAAAGTTTAATTCTAAACCAGCCACTGTTTATCAAAAGTAATAATTTTCCTTTAGAAATTATGCAGGTAGTTTTTTTCTGTTGAGTTTGCCTGCCATCATCAATACTTTAAAGTTAGCCTTGGCAGGCATACACCCTGCGATGTCACAGTGGAAAAAGTCTGTTGATCTCACCAGAAACATACAGAAAGAGGCTGTGTTTCTCCCTCCTAATGTTTCTACAGTAAATTGCCTCTGACATATGTTCCAGGGGAATACGAAATTTGTCTGCAGTGGAGGGACGTTCAGAGTTCTGCTAGCAGAGGACTGTTATCAAGAATAAAGAAAACTTCATTTTATTCCCCTCGCCTCTCTGGTACAGTTGAAGGACCAGAAAGTTTTTAAAAGACTGGCAGTCCGTGAACAGGGCCCTTTCTGGCAATATCAGAACTTTGGACACAGTTCTTATCTATTTTCTCTCTCTTCCGCATATCCAAAACAAAGGAGGTTTAAAAAACCACAATTTTCCTTTCTGTAGTCAAACAACCATGTACACACAGCAGGCAGGCAAGGCTGGAACTGCAGCTATTCCTAGGACAAAAAAGTAGAAGATGCAAAGTCCTGCACTGGGTTCAGGAAGAGAGGGTGTTCTCCTCTCCAGACGTCCTTTTTATTGAGCTTTCATGATGATATGTGTTCATGATGATATCACGGAGGTTATACACAACCCCACTTGATTATCCAGAATGTGTGCTACTTTATGATACCATTTCAAGCCATCCCTCCACACACACAAACACTGTTTTTCAGCACGGTGCATCATATTTATTGGTGGATATAAATTCACTTCATTTGTGCTCCACTTTTCATTCAAGTTGGGCTCCCAAAGTAAACTTACAATTAAAATCCACAAAAAGGTATGCATTATTAGGAAAAAGTGGAGGTCCTTATGGTCTCTATAACTGATGAAATAGACTGAGTTCCAGGCTCTTCCTTCTAGAATAGCCTTCACGAACCTGGTAATTTCCAGATGTTTTGGGCTGCAATTCCCATCAGCCTGCCACAACCAGCACAGGTTGGCAAAGGCTACTTTAGGAGCCAAAAGAAGGAACTACAAACAGATGTAAGTGGGCTGGCTGAAAGTACAGATGCCAACCCACTGAAGCAGGATATGAGGTAGGGATGGAAATAATTGTATAGTGCTATTTTAGAGAGATTTTTTAAAAAATGCAATTTTGGGAGAAGAAAGTGCATACGCATAGAAAATGGGGAACAAAAAATTAAATAGCCAAATAATTTGTGAGAGCTGTTCTGAATGGATGCTGTGCTTGTCTGAAATGGCAAACCCCATATACATGGTGCCTGGGGGAGATTTATGCAGCCAAACGTAACTGTGCTTTATTGCGAGTAAGAAAAGGGTTAAGGACCACAGAATTATTAATAGAAAGAGAAGACTCAGGTTGGTCATGATAACCCCTAACCTTTAGGGAGGGAGGAAACAAGGGTTGTTTCCTATTCCTCCCTCCCAGTCTCTCTCTCTCTCCCTCTGTCTCCTTTTTGAACCATGTAATTGAGCAGACGTCTGAGGCTAGAACCAAGAATACCTTGCCTGTGTTGTCTCTGCTGTTGCCTAGAGCGATGCATGAGTGAGACCTCTGACTATTGTAAGTAAAGCATTTAAACTTACTTAAGGTTGTTATCTATTCATCCCAAGAAGGTTAGAGGCAGGAGAGCACAAGTGTTGAGTGCTTAATATGGGGACATTTAAAGGTATAACGCTGTGCTGATCCCGGGGGGGGGGGTACTGTGCGGCGTGGTCTGAGTCTGGTCCTGGGTCGAGGGTCTGGAGGCTGTGTGCCAAGGGTGAAGTGGGGTCCAAGGCAAGGAGCTGGGCATGGTCAGGAACTCCGGAAGAGCAGGTCAGGGTGCTGGCAGGAACAGGTTTCCAGCGATGTTGCTCCCGCAACCTGGGACTGGGCTGACTAGCCTTTATCTCCTCTGGGGCCTAGGGCGGTCCCGGCCCACAGGTGACTCGCCTCTCCTGGCCTTAAGGCGAGCACTCCTCCTGAGAAAACTTAGTTCCCTCTGCCTCTCTGCCCTGAGCCTCTGCAGCTCAGGAGAGGCTGGAGGGTTACTGGACCCAGAGGCAACCTCACCTTCCCCTGACAGGGCTAGGAGAGGAACACCTGCAGGCAACAGGTCCTCAATCACCTTCGGAGCCAGAGTGGATTCATCTGGTGTCTGCTCCTGAGGATCCGGCACAGGTGCGGGCCCTTCAGATTCAAGGCCCAGCCCCGGGACTCCTGTGCAGGCTAGGATTCCTCCGGTTCAGCCTCTGAATCAGATTCCCAGGCCATCACAAACGCCCTGTATTTCCTGCACTTTGCAAACGTTGCAGGCATTTCTGTTTTAAAATCTGCTAGGAGTTCTTTTGACTAGAGAATGAGTCAAGCCCCACACTTTTTTGTATTCAGGCAGTCAGCTGTTTCTTTTTCTTTTGTAGTTTCCCCCCACATGTGGGCATTCGCCAGTTATTTCCTAACAGTGCTATCCAGATGTTGTTGTACTCTCAATTCCCATCAGCTTCACCTAGCATAGACCATTGTCTCAGGGATTATGGGAGTCGTAGTCCAACAACAGATGAAGGGCACCTTGTTGGCTGCCCCTCACTTAGAGCATCTTCCTCTAGCCAGGCATCTTCCAGATGTTTTGAACCACCACTCCCATCAGACCCAGCACAACACAGTTTATGGCAGGGCAGCACTGCCAAAAATGCAATACAATATAAGATGCTGGGTGTAAGACCTGAAAAATATGCGTGGTTTCAAAGGCTAGAAAGATATATCACACAGTTCCCTTGGTGAAGCAGATGCCCTTATAGTAAGTATGGCCCAGATCTTTCATAAAGGATCACCTGTGCTTGCACATTGTGAAATTTGCATTGTGACATCTTTGAGAAGAAAAGGAATGGGCCATTGCCTTCTGCTGCCTTAGTAACTGATTTGCGGCACAGGGCTAACAAGGCAAGACGGTGACTCTAGATTTATTTGAATCTGCAGTTACTCTAAGGAATTCTGTCTCTGTTTAAACCGTCATCCTAAAACAGAAAAGCCTCAATTGCTGCTGAATGCTGCTCCTTTCTTGGCAGGGGCAGGCAGAAGAGATCTCATTACTCCGTTGCTATCACAGGTACTCAGAGGCTTTTGACAAAGTCCCCCATGATATGGTTGCGGAGAAACTGGTAAAATGTGGGCTGGGTGAGGTAACTGCTAGGTGGGTTTGTAGCTGATTGACAGACCCAACCCAAAGGATGCTTGCTAATGGTTCTTCGTTGCTGTTCAATGAATGTCTTTTTAAACAGCTTGGATGAAGGAATCGAGGGGATGCTAAAGTTCTGGTTTGCATTTGAACCCCTCCGGCAAAATCCTCACAGTCTGTGGGTGGCCATACGCTACCCAGATATGCAGAATGTGGACAAGTCTTTTCAGTTTATTGCTGATTTTAATATTTTTGATTTTTTTTATACCAGTGTTATTGTTTTACTCCTATTGTAAAACTTTAGAGTTTTTTGTTTGTTTGTTTACAGTCGAGCAATGTATAAATAAACCAGAGATAAATTAAATATTCTGTACTTTCCTACCAATAGGACTATTAATGTTTTAATAAGGCGGCAGTCTGTAGTCTATAAGTGCAACTCCTTCCAGGCTGGTTGCTTTCCTGCTCCAAATTGCACCCCACCCCCAGCTCCCAGCTGCTTTTCCTGACACAAGGTTCTACTCTGGAGGCGAGAAATGTTAATTGAGTGTTTCACAACTGAAATAATACACAGGTCCCCGCTCCCTCCACTGTCTAAAGGTCTCCACTTTCCCTACTGTAAGACCATTAAGTCCAGGGTCTAAAATTACATAGTAGGGCAAAGAGAAGCTTTGAAAAAGGTGGATTAAATTGGGATATGGCACAGGGGGTGGTGGTGGTGGAGAGAATTAAATACCACCTTCTATAGCACTGCAGTTCCCCTCCCCCAGCTGCTTTTAACTGGAACAGCAAGGACCACGAGCAGCCCTGATGATGGACCTTCCTCATCTATGTCTAGATTAACAGAACACACTTTCATTAGTCAGACCAGAGAATTACTGGCAGGCCTACTAGCAAGGATTTTTCATGCTCTGAAAATGCAGAAGGAAAAGAGGGCAAGACGAAAATGCCAGTAAAATCACTGCAGAACTCCGCTTTCCTCCCTGAGCTCAGAGTTTCAGAAAAACACTATGGGCGCTCCAGATAAAACATGTAATCCACTCTAATCACTGTGCAAATGTTTGCATTCAGCTATTTTTGTTCAGCCTCCTTTCCTCTTGCTGTATTAAGACTAGAGCAATGTTAAATTCAAGAATACCACATTTTAATTCCTTGGTTTCTTCAGACCATGACATTTATTGGTTTTGCATTCCCTTATTTCTTCTTTTGCATCAGAACTCAGCAGCGCCCGAGATACTTACCGGTGCTGAATTTTCTTTTCTTTTTCTTTTTTAATAAATATTTATTAGAAGTTTTCCATTTTCAAAAACCAAAAAGCAAAAAAGACAAAAAGAAAAAATTAAAAACACATACAATTTGAAATCCTTATTTTCTTGAATTTTCTCCTTCTTTTGCAACCTATTCAGAGATAACAGTACATTTTCCCTTGCTTGTAGATTTTCAGTATTTAATTTATATCTGCTTTGTCAGTTTATGTCTCTGCCCCTATCATTTTAGTTGCCCAGTTTCTCCTTAGACTCCTTCCTGTGTGGTGTAACTGTTTTTTCCATCTTGTCATTCTGTGGCTTTTTTATGGCTTGCTTTTGTTGCACACTTTCTTTTAAAGGAAGGTTATGATTTTGCATGGCATTTCCAAAACCTTCCCTAACCTTTTTTATAATGATCTGTGGAAACTATTTGAGACAATGGTAATGATGAGGAACACAAGGATAGCCGAGGAATAATTTATTTTTCTTTTAATGTTGTGAATTTATTTTTAGACTCCTCTATTGTAAATCTATTCTAGGCCATTTCACACGCCACTGGTTTTTCTGTCCAACATTATAAAACTTACAAAGAGTTCTCTAAAAGAGGGCAAATGAGTTCACTTCTTCATCTGAGCATGATTAGACTGGATGTCTCCATGTAGTTTAATTCTGAATGGAAGCTGGCAATTTCTAAATAGTGGTGCAGTGAAGGGGACTCACTTGTTTTTACTTCTTTTTAATCAAGTACAGTAGATTTACATCCTGAAGCAGCAGTTAATGGGTTCAACAAAATTTATTAGCACATGATTACATGCTTGTGAAGAGGGAGATGTGTGTGGCCTTTTCCATTAGGCTCAAAATGGAAGTTACCTTAAATGTGCATTTGCTGCTGAAAACAGCCCCTGCAAATTTAGTTCCCAGTCTTCTCACTGTAACACCTACATAGGGAAAAAATATGTGACATGCCACCACCTTGTCATTTATCTCACCTCATTCTGTATTGTTGACTGTTCTGGAGCAGATGGGACATAGCAATGCTCAACGTGAGGATGTCATGTTACATTCTCTCCACATATGCTGAAGCAAAAGGACAAAGAATTAAACAGAGGGCTATTTTTGGCAGCAAACATGATTTCATGTAGCATCTCCTCAACCAAATCATTCCTGAAACTAGTCATGAACCCAGAATGGAATTGATATCTTCTAAGAGTGTTTGCAGTTGCCTTGCTGTCACCTTCTCAGGCATCTTCACGCTCAAGATATTGTACAGTATTTGCGATCGGTTGTTAGCTGTCCTTAAACCATTGGATGCAGAATGGGCTTAATTGGGAATAGCTGTACCACTGCCTCTTTAAGGGCAGCAGGGACCTCTCCCTCACATTACAGCATGCCAACACACCCTAGATTTAATTGGATAGGTTTAATTAGGGTGGTTGCATATTTAGTGTGGCATGTGGCTACTGTCCCAGCCTCAGGTCCCTGATCTGCAATATTTATTTTATGTATTTAACAGAATGCATATATGAATCTAAACAGAACCTCTAAGCAGTTTACAAAAAATAAAAATAAAAAATTGTAAATAAAAGACAAAGTTAAATACAGATATTTGAAAAATGCAAAATGTAATTAAAATTAGAAGCTAGTAAGGTGATGGACTATGCAGAAATGGCAAAGTTAACAGCTAAAATAAGAGAACTCAATGATTATAGTTTTGTGGAGGAAGCCTTTTTTGGACTATTTGAAGAAATATTATAGTTTTATGAATTCATGAGCAGGATTTGAAGTATGAGCAACAGAAAGAATTAGGACTTACTGTAATATTGTTGTGATATAAGAGATAGAGGATAGGATGCAGCAAAGGGGGAGAAAACAAAATCACCATGGGAAATGGAATGGGAAGTCGACAAAACAAGAGACAAAATTATGTATTGGAGTGTAAAAATTGACATTTTTCTTTATCCTGAAATAATAACAATAATAAAAATCAGAAGCTTTTTTTAAAAAATAATATTTTATTGCAAATTTTAAACAAAAGAATATCACCAGACATATACAATACCTTCACCAAAGAGTAACAGACAGAAAAAAACATAAAAAGACAGAAACATAAACATAGAGTGAAAAAATCATAACCGTTCATAAATCATTTTTTCATAACTATTTGGACTTCCTCACATCTCCCTTTCCTGCGTTCTCCGCAATAAAGTTATAAACAGCAATTTATTACCTTATTTCATTTCTTATTTCTAATTCTCAAACATTATGTCTCAAACTTTTAAAATTTTTATCAAATACTTAACTGCTTAATTTAGACATAACATTACTTCGAATTTCATCTTTCTCATTAAATTCCACTTATTGTCATATATCTTTCAACTAAATTACTGATGCTATGTTATTTCCTTTCGTAATAAAAATCAGAAGCTAAACAGGGAGTAAAACATGTCCGGATAGGCTTCCTTGAACAAAAATGTTTTTAGCAGGCAGCAGAAAAAGAACAGTGAAGGCACCTGCCTATTGACAATTGGCAGGGAGTTCCAAAGTGTAGGTGCTGGCACACTGAAAGATAATAGAATCATAGAATTGTAGAGTTGGAAGGTGTTTCCGAGGCTTATGATGGCCCGTCGTTAACCCATCAGGGAAGCCGTCAAGACAGCGAAGAAGTACAATATTAGGGCGGGGCAGCCCTTCCTCCAGCTGTGTGTTGGTGGGCAGAGACCAAAGGAGTTTAGGATTTCAGAGTCGATGGCATAAGAGAACAGGAAAAAAGTGGCAAGCTAGAGGAAGTGGGATTGGAGCACTATGTAGGCTGACTGGGACAAGGTATAGCAAAGAGACACAGAGGATATGCCTGATTTGTCTGCTGTGCCTATGAGCAAAGGACCCTCTTGAGGAGTAATGCTGTGCAACCCTCCATCCTTGGCTCAGGTTGTACATATGTGTAAATAAACCACAGATCATAAAGACCACCCAGTCTCCACTGTGCCTCATTGTCCCAAAAGTTAAGCATGCCTGGTATTCCTGGAATCTCTAATTGCTTGTCAAGACTGGTGTGGCGTGTAAGGTAGGCTACACCAGTAAGAGGGGGAAATAAACACATTTTATTTCTTGGTTTCTCTTAATTCAGTTCTCAGTCCAGCATCCATCTTGAAACTACCCCTAAAAGCACATGCCTAGAGCATGCTGTTCCAATTCTTCAAAAGCAACAATTTTGCTTTTGGGCCACTAGGTGGCAACCACATAAACATGTCTTAAGGGGGTGACCTAAGGACGATGTAGATATTTATGGGTAGGCTGCTACAGTCTAGTCTGTTTTATCTATCAGAAAAACTATTAAAATTCTCACAACTGGAAAGGGAAAAAACTTACTCATGACCAACTTAAACTATCTGCAGAATATATGACATGTTTAAAATGGCTGGGAGCTGAAGGAAGGCATTGGGAAGATTATTTTTGAGCTCCAGTCAGATCATCAGTATACTGAAGTACTGTAAGACTTCTCTAATACCTGCAAGATGTACTGTTCTGTTGCTGGAATTTTAAGTTAAAAATAGAATGCAATGAGGAGGAATCTCTTAATACTCAGAGCTAGCCCTCAACATTGCTGAAAATCCCTGGGGATAATTCAGAATAATCCAGCTGTGGACTTGTCTGTTTCTTTCTTCACTACAGGGAGTGGCATTTCTTTCCCACAGCTGACATTGACTGCTGATGGGGTTGCTATATACAATATTGTTACAGGTCTGGGGTAACAGAGTTTGGGAGTGAAAATGTACCCATAACTGCCAGCATTAGCAAATGTTAGAAATTAATAAAAGGCGTAGCTTTTGGATAATATTTGGAGTATTGAAGGAAAGATGCCAGGCCAGTCAAAATTATAGGCTGGGGCCTCACCTAAGATAGAAGCCGTTAATCATGACAGATGATGTTGATGGCCCATCACAGAGAAATCCTTGGGCCTGTGTCAATCATGTAGGTTACAGGAAAATTGTTAACTCTTAGAACTAGGCTTCGAATAGCAGACAGAAGGGGAGGAGTTGCTTGGCCAGGGGTTTTCTGGGAAGGAGAAGCAGGAAGTGGGGAGAACTCTATGTAGGGATGTGGAAAGGCAGATGCCCTGAGAGCTGGCTGGAGACAATCTGAGGCAGAGGAAAGCCTCTGAATGCAATGCCGAGCTGTGCAAAGGGCAAGCCCCTCGTGACATGTGAATGCTGTAAACGCTACACTCTCTCCATCTGCATCCAGATTGTTGTTGTTGTTTAGTCGTTTAGTCGTGTCCGACTCTTCGTGACCCCATGGACCAGAGCACGCCAGGCACTCCTGTCCTCCACTGCCTCCCGCAGTTTGGTCAAACTCATGCTGGTAGCTTCAAGAACACTGTCCAACCATCTCGTCCTCTGTCGTCCCCTTCTCCTTGTGCCCTCCATCTTTCCCAACATCAGGGTCTTTTCCAGGGAGTCTTCTCTTCTCACGAGGTGGCCAAAGTATTGGAGCCTCAGGATCTGTCCTTCCAGTGAGCACTCAGGGCTGATTTCCTTCAGAATGGATAGATTTGATCTTCTTGCAGTCCACTGGACTCTCAAGAGTCACCTCCAAATATGTGCTAATAAACCATATTTCTTAAAGACACAACAGTTTCCTCTGTGTCTTGATTCCCAATGGAAACGGGGTCCTAGGGGACCGTCTGGAACCTCCATGGAATCTTGCTACCACTCGGCAGAGATAGGGGGTGGCGTACAACCTTTGTAACCATATTTTTTCAGCTGGTAAATTTTGCTGCATAGTACAATACAAGGGGTGCCATCTTGAATAAAAAAATGGGGGGGGGAATTAAGCCCCTTCCGCATAATTGATCATAAGACATGTCACATGCACCTCACATGAAGGGCAATACCCATCAACTTTGGGGAGCCCAGCCCCCTCAAATATTTTACGAAGGGATCTTGGCTCCTAAGGTACAGTAGCAACATGCCTAGCTGTAAGTTGGTGCCAGACACTTAGTCATCAGAGGATACAGCAGACACTCCACTCCACAGATCAAGGATTCGAGGAGCAGACAGGATCTCCTGGAACCAGAACTGGGGATCCCCTTGACTTCATTAAAACACTGACAGTTTTATTTTCAATCCCTTTTGCAATGATCCCTAACATTGAATTTATCTTTTTCACAGCAGCCACATACCAGGTCAACATTTATACCATGCTATCTACTATGACCTCAAGGTCTTGTTCCTGGTTCGTTGTGGCAGCTCAGACCTCATTAACGCAACTTAAAGCTACTGATTCATGTTGTAGCATTGGTCATAAGGGAAAATCTCCATTGTTCTTTCCTTTTTATGGCAGGACTTTCTAAATCAGATTTTGTTATGGTACCTTGTTATGGTACCTCCTGTTAATTCCTGCTATCTGGTTTCTTTTCAGCCTTGGTCCTGATAATAGATTATAGTCCTTTGTTAATGTCTTTTTATCTCCTCTAAACATGATGTCCCAGAATACATACAATAGCCAAGATGTCTCCTTTGATAGCCGTACCTAAAACATTTGAAGAAACTGTGCTGCATTACTCAAGATTTTCTGCTAATGTAGTTCAAATGAGCATCCCCACACCCACACCCCGCGTGATTTCTTTTTCATGAAGAGGACTTCTGGAAATCATCGGATTGATTGTTGTACCAGTGTCTATACATCACTTCCAACATGGCAGGGAGGTCGCATCTGGGATTGTGCTCAAAATTTGTGGTGTTGAATAACATCTAAACACTTGCATTATTCATTATTGCCAGAACCTATTTGAATGGCTTTCCTTCCGACCGCTTGTTCCATAGCCTCCATATTAATTTGTATGCTTAGATTTTTCCTTTAACATAAGACACACTTTAAATGGATGGGAAGACTGTTTATTTGAAAAAAAAAATTGCTAAGTAAGTAAAACAAAAATGGGATACCAGAAACCTGGCAATTGTGCTTGGTAAAGTGTACAGGAGAATATGATGAGTCAATGGTTTTGTCTTGAGTTTTCATACAACAGCATATACCAACCACCTTGCCACCTCTTTTAATGACTATAGTAATTAGTTTGTATATTCTGATCCTTAACTGTATCTTGGAATTGTTCCATTCCACTGAGACTTAACACCCTATTATTAGCTGTCTTACTTCTCTTTACTGTTAGTAATTATATGGATTTCCCTGTGAATGATCCTTCATTTTATTTTCATTAAGTATTCTTTATTTTAATGTTTATATCTCAGTCATGGAACTTGTTTAAGCTGCTAGGAAACCTTCCTGACTGATGATTTATTGCCACTATTCATCCTTTTGATGCTTGTAGCAATTGCAATTTATATGTTACACTATTCTCATCTTGTGATTTCATGTAAAACTGACATACTTTATATTCACCTCCTAAAATCTCATGTAGCTTTATTCTTATCCAATCTCCTTGTTCACAATAATATATAGACAATATATTTTAAAAAGCTTAATATAAATATTTCATATTTCTCATTCAAAGTATTATAGTAATAACTTTCTAGTACAATGCTTCATTTCCCCTCTTACTACAGGACACAGATCTGTGCACATCTGTTCTTCAAGGATCAAGGAACTTGCTGGATTAACTTGGCTGCTTTAGCATAGTAGGAAAAATAGATTTTTTAAAAAAGTAAGTTCTCAGCAAAGCTGAGAACAAAGAGCTAGATGGGAGGTGGGAAACCAAAGCAAAACAGACTAATTAAAAATAGGCCACAGTCATATAGGTTTCCAAAGTCTCACATGAGCAAGTGCTGCAAAGATTGTGCCCTGAGGCTTCCTGCTCTTATAGCAATAGAAGAAACCTAGACAATAACCATAACCTATAGAAAACTGCATATGTCTCTGGTGATTAGAAATGTAATACATATGTAAATAGATTCTAACATATTCCTGCTGTGTACACCAGTTGAGCAGGTATGGTTATGCCTTCGAAAGGCATTTGCAGCCACTGGGAGATTGTCCTCAAAAACTCTACACTCCAAGGCATCGGTATCCCAATAAAGACAACATAAATTAATGGGTTAAATTAAATGATTATCAGAATTAAAATGTGCTTGATGTGATGACAAAAAGACAATTCTTTGTGTGCCCCCTCCACACAAAGTTTGACCACATGCCACATGAGAACAGTCCTTCTCTGTGGTGGCTCCCCATTTGTGGAATGCTTCCCCCAGGGAGGCTCACCTGGTACCATCATATATATATATATATAGTTTTAGGCACCAGATGAAAGCTTCTTCTGTAACCGGGCTTTTGGCCTTTAACCTACTGGGGCACGACTGCCTCCTGAATTAGGAAATTCAATTTATCTTGAGGCAGCTGGCAGTTTGGTACCTCAAATACCTTGCCCCTCCATGGTGAAAGCTCTTTTTTCTTAATTTTTTTTAATTCAATGTATAGAGGCTAACAAAGTATTCCAGCAACGGAAAAAGACAAAAATGTATTAAAAAGTAAATTAGCTCCAACTGCATCCTCACTCACCAAAACAACTCCTGATAGCTGTGTGTATAAGCTGTGGAAATATGACTGCATCATTCTTGCTGAGTTCATCCTAAATTAATAGACAAAACACATTAACTTGGATAGGCCCTTTGTGGCCATTAATACTGACAAGAGGGGGCAAAAAGCCCACTGGAGGAAAAGGGGAAATGGATGGAGAAGAGAGAAAAAGCTCTCCTTCATATGGATAATGGCCCTAACCGGGTCTCTTGGCATTTTATAAAAACATTTTTTGTTGTTGTTGCTGTTGCTCCAGCCCATGAACATTTCCCTCATAGGTGTCTTACGATACGATACGATAATCTTTATTGTCATTGTCCCATACAGAACAATTAAATTGAAAAAATCTACATCAGACATTCAAAAACCGACAAGCCTGCTATTCCAACTATCCCAGCCTGGTTAGCCCCTAAAAACTGATATCCCATAATTGAATACAATATACTCACATAGAGACTACCTTACACTGTGTTTAAAACCAAAAATCGCATTTGGATAGAAACTGTTTTTCAGACGGCTAGTCCTATTCTTTATAACCCTGTACCTTCTTCCAGAAGGCAGAAGCTGAAAGAGATCATTTCCGGGGTGTGCACTATCCTGCACTATCTCTGCAGCTTTCTTATGGCACCTGGAAGCATAGATTTGATCCAAGGTGGGAAGAGTGCACCCAATTATTCTCTCCGCAGTCTTTACAACCTTGGACAGCATTGTTTTTCCCCATACCATGCAGCTCCCAAACCACACACACAGACCATAAATTAATACATTCTCCACAGTACAATGGTAAAATGCCATCAACAGGTCCTTTGAGAGATTATTTTTCCGGAGGATTCTCCAAAAATATAACCTGCTGTGCTCTCTTCATCAGGTCTTTGCTGTTTTCTCCCCAGGTTAGGTCATCTCTCAACTGCCTTTCTGTTATATATTAAGCAGAGTTGTGTGGCGTTTCAAAAGTCTATCAGGCTCATTGTGGCATAAAGCTTCCCCTAGGAAAATGCAGAGTTACCCACAAATGTCTTGTGTCTGACATGTTATGTTTAAATATTGTCAATTTTAAAAACAAATTAAACATGTTTTTAGCTGTGCTTATTTTTATCTGTAAGACACCTTGAGGGGAAAAGGCAGAGCATTATTATTGTCATCATCATCATCTTCATCTTCCTCCCTCCAAGGATAACACAAGTACCCTTTAGACAACGTGAGTGCATGTCACTATAAAAATGAGTCTTCCAGGTGCCACACAAGACCCCCAGCAGCCCTTTTTTCTAGTGATACTAGATCTTAGCCAATAGGCTGAGAAGCGAACGTGTTTGCATTAGGGGATGTCCTGAAGTAAAGGACCTAATGCTTTATATCTAGTGCTGCCCCTTATATAGTGAAGCAAGAGAACGATTTTTAGCACCTATAATGACAAGGTCCCCTGGCCAGAACCCGTCTGAAATGATCTTATATCTCCTCGCAGACACAGATAAGTATGTGACCTGGCGTGTAGCACTCCTTGCAACTGCCGCTAGGAAAATTAGAGCAAATTATACAGCCAAGATAGCCACCAACTGTAAAGGAGATGAATTTATTTGACCCTGTCTACATCACGCTATATTCTATCTTTATCATCAAATTCCGAATATAATTGCACAGTGTATCAATTAACATTATTGTTATGTACTGAGTTGAATAGGATCCAAACTGCAGCAGTCTGATTGGTCCTAGAACAATAGGATCCAAATTGCAGCAGTCTGATTGGTCCTAGAACAATAGGATTCAGAATGCAGCAGTCTGATTGGTCCAAGAACAATGCAGCAGTATGATTGGTTGGCAGGAACCACCCAATCATGCTCCAGATATAAGTGAATCCACAACCTGATTGGCATACAGTAGATTTCCAGAATTAACCAATCATGTGCAGCCCATTGTGTAAATAATGTATATAAAGCAGATACTTTGAGGGGACTTTCATTCATTCCTCCTCACCACTATGAGCTGAATAAAGAGCATGAAATCACTTTGCGACTCTGAGTATATTTCAATTATCTTTTAATATATTAGTGGCCATGTGATGATTTTAGCCTATTTTATTGTTTAATGCCTTAACCTGTATATTAAGGTATTTTTATAGCTCTGTTTAGAGTAGGTAATGTCTTGATAATATAAATGTGTTAGGTTTTTTTGTATTAATCCAGCATATTTTCTTTTAATTGCTGAATGATTCTGTGTACATTGCGGCAGCCTTTGGTTATGTGCAATAAAACTGACTGATTGATTTCCCTAATTCGTCCATGCGCATACTGATGTACTGTACTGTATTCCCATAATTTGAGGGGTGTAGTTTTTGTGTGTGCTAATGGGTTCCATAAACCACTATTCGCCGCGTAAAGTCGTTGCGAGGATGGGAAGGTGCCGCTTAGGGAGCTTTAGTTCTTAATTTCCTTTATATATTAGCAGCACATATACACGAAGCAATACGGGCAGGCTCTCTGTGTCCCCGCCCATCCCCGCCCAATACCCCTCAGCAGCGTTTGCCGCGAGCTCGCGAACCTCGCGCGCCCCGCAGCGGGCGGTCGGCTACTGACGTTTTTCGATTTACACATACAGTAACGGGGAGCACGAAGCCCCCACTTCGAACGCGACGCGCATGCGCCTTCGCGTCACCGCGGCCGGAGAAAGCGAACGAGCGCGAGAGCGCGTGACTGGCTCGCTCCTTAGGAGGGCGGGGGTAGCGTCGCCGCGGGCGCGCGTGCGTAACAATACGTGCGCTCGCGCTTCCTTTCCCTCCCTCTTCCCCGCTTGCCCGTTCCGTGACGGCGGTTGCCATAGTGACGGGAACCGAACCCCACCCCATCCCCCCGCCCAACCGCCGCCTTGCGTGAGGCCCTTGCGGTTCTTTCTCCCGCCCGCCCGCCCGCCTTTTCCCCCTTCGCCGCCTTTTTTTCCCGCCCGCCCGTCGAAGGCCGCGCGCGCGCGCGGGGGCGCGCACCCGTGTTTCGTGAGGGAGCCTGTGAGGGAGAGAGGGGGAGGGGAGATGAGATGGCGGCCGAGGGGGAGGCGGAGGCGGAGGTGGAGTGGGTGGTAGACAGCATCGCCGGCTTCCTCCGCAGCCCCGCCTGGTCCATCCCCATCCTGGAGTTCGTGGAGCACAAGTGCGAGGGTGAGAAGCGACCGGGGGGCGGGCGGGTAGAGCGGTTTTTCCAACCTTGGGCCTCCAGCTGTTTTTGAACTACAATTCCCATCATCCCTGACCACTGGTCTTGCTAGCTAGGGATGATGGGAGTTGTAGTCCAAAAACAGCTGGAGGCCCAAGGTTGGGAAACACTGGGGTAGAGAACCACCTCCCATTAGGAAAGGCGGGGTATAAGGAAAGAAGAATAAGCGCATCCTTCCCTCACAACCTGAGGGGAATCCCCCTGCAGTCTTCGCCCTCCCCGGCTTTAAAAATCTGTTTTTGTGTCCCCCCCCCCTTTCCCCTCGGAAATGTACGTAAAGAGGCACTTGGGGACCAAGGGAGGCTGCGGGAATGATCGTCCTTATTATTACCCGTAGTTTTCGCTCCATAACACGCATTTTTTTCCTCCTAGAAAGTAAGGGGAAATGTCTGTGCGTGTTACGGAGCGAATGCTTCCCTCCTCCGTGGTTTCCAGCGGGAGAAGAGCCGCTGAATGGGGAGGAGAGAGGGACAGAGAGCCTGCTTGCTTTAAAGGAGCAAAGCGAGAGGGGAGAGGAGCCGCTTACACAAGTGTAAGCGGCTCCTGTCCGGTCGGCTCCTTTAAAGCAAGCAGGCTCTCTGTCCCTCCAGCAAAGTTTTTCAGCTCGCTAAGGAGGGAGAGAAGCAGAACCTCCTTGCTTTAAAGTCAGATCACATAGCATGTCCATGGCTACAGTTTGCACCAAAAAAATCACGCACCCACTGTTACCTGGGGCTGCAGTGGTGCAAAAACATGGTTACAAACATGGATCCACATGGATCCTCAGGATTTTTGCATTGGGCTACCCCAAACTCACCGTCAGATCACATGTCTGTGGCCACAGCATGAACCACAAAAATCATACATCCACTGTTTCGTTTAGAATATTTTTTTTCTTGTTTTCCTCCTCTAAAATCTACATGCGTGTTATGGTCGGGTGCGTGTTATCGAGTGAAAAATACGGTATTTAATTGGGGCTGATTCAGTTCTCAAGGGCGCTTAGAAACGAAATCCTTTCAAAGCGCGTAAAAGTGAAATCCTCTCCGGATAGTGCAAGTGCCAAACCCTCTTAGGGATGCTGACCAGAAGGGATGTGTTTTTTTAAAAAAAAAAAAATTCTGGACATTGTAGATTTTTTTCTCTTCTGGCCTGATGCAGGTAACAGTCTTTCGCTTTGTAGTTGTGTGATTCGTGCTCCTACTTCATTGGGATGGCCATTGGCTATATGCTGAGACGTTAAAAATACAATTCCCATCGTCGTAGCACGCTTGCGGTTGTACCCCCTCCAAAAGCATAATTAAGTGCATGTGTCAAACCCGTTGGAACAAAAAACCCCAAGTAATTTTTCTGTTGGGGTGTTAAAAAAAGGGGGGAAGCGCCTTTATTTTGGACTGGATTGTGCACATATTGGTTATTTTGTAGATTTCTGGTGTTTCCAAGGAGGTCCTAAAATCCCTTAAGTAGAGAATCACACAGAATTCAGTGAAGTTGCTATGAAGGTGGTTATATGACATCAGAATTACAGAGCTGTCAAATCTCCTAGAACCTTTTAATTTTGAGCTTCTCTGTCCATGTACCTTACAGTTTTTAATAGCTTTTGCACCGAGTCACTATTGCATTTTGCTGAGGCAGATACTTTTTATGACCCTTAATTCTTTTGGTAGGAGGTAGCTTACTGTTGTTGACTCTATTCTGGTTGGAACATTCCTAGAAAAGCTGGAGGCAGATACCAGCTAGACTAGAGGATGTGAATTTTGTGAAGTGGGCAAGAAAGGGAATGTTTGGAATCCAGGATTTTATTATTTTTATTTACAAATCTGGAGGAAGAAGTGTTTATGCAGCCCTTTAAAAGTTTCCTGAGGTATTTTGTTTGAAGAGCAAATTTAAACACACTTGGACAAATCCAGTTTAAGACATCTGCGTATGTAAACAGGTTGTCCATGTGTTTATTGCTTTGCTGGATCAAGGAGTATGGGTATTAACTGAACACGAGTTTGGAATGTGCATGTATGTTTGCCATTTCTTGCATTTTCATTCATGTTCTGAAGCTGTTCATGGCATTTTTAAGCATAGAATCATAGAATAGAATCATAGAATCATAGAGTTGGAATAGACCACAAGGGCCATCGAGTCCAACCCCCTGCCAAGCAGGAAACACCATCAGAGCACTCCTGACATATGGTTGTCAAGCCTCTGCTTAAAGACCTCCAAAGAAGGAGACTCCACCACACTCCTTGGCAGCAAATTCCACTGTCGAACAGCAGGATTGGGCTGATTTATTTTGTAAAATAAAGGTTTTTAAGATTGTTCATCCTTGATAAAATGTGAGTTGCTGGCTCTTAATTTCAGAAAGGTTTCCCCATTAAAAAAATTCTGCAGCTACATTGTTAAAGCTTGAGCCTGTATTGGGGTCACTCACCTACATACAATGAGATGCAATTTGATAGATAATTTAGTTATTTTAAAATATTTAAATTGCTTCCCAATAAATGTTTCTGAAGTTGTGTATGCCAGAAAACTTAATATATTAGCACTAAATATATACATAGCAATTTAAAAGCAGATCTTAAACACATCAAAATATACAAATAGTGTATACAGTGTAAAATAGCTACATCAAACTTCAGAGAAGTAAGTTTTCAGCCTTGTCTAAGTTCAATAGGGATCAGCTGATTCCAAATATTTAGCATGTAGTTAGTGGACACCCTTCCGAAATCTAGTTAGTCATCTTATTTTTGTTGGATTCTTAGGGGGGAAAGGGGAGCTCTATAACTTCACAACTGTTTAGCAGATGGCTCACTGAAGATCAATGGGGAACAGAAGGAAGCATTTACTTCTTTTGGGGTTGTTTTTTTTTTTTTTGTTAGCTGGAAACATTTTGAACTGCCTCAAAATACTTCTCAGTTATTCCATTTGAAGTACAGCCGTACCTTGGATCCCAAACGCCCTGGAACTCGGATGTTTTGGCTCCCGGTATGCGAATGTTCTTTTGGAACCCAAATGTCCAGTAAGGCTTCCATGGCTTCTGATTGGCTGCAGGAATTTCCTGCAGCCAATCAGATGCCACAATTTTGTTTTTGAACGTTTTGGAAGTCGAACGGACTTCTGGAACAGATTCCGTTCGACTTCCAAGGTACGACTGTGTGTCTTTCCTGCAGGCAAGATGAAACTGAATCTTTGTTAGGCCTCCATTAACAACCACTTTGTTTTTGGAATGATTTGCTTATTCTGAGTGTCATAGAAGTTAGCTGAATTTTCATCAGAGCGCTTCTGGATTTTTTGTAGATTATTATATTGTTACTGTATTACTCTATTGTCCATACAGACAGCTATCTTACATCAAGTGTTGTTAAACTGAAGTATATTGTTGCCTAGGGCCGCTGCTTGAAACAGTGTTCTAGTTTCTTTGTGTACATTTTGAGTGAAACTTATGATTTGGGATTTTCCAAATTGTGCATCAAGATCCTACCTGGATTGCTGAAAAGAAGGATAGACTTGTGGATTTCATTGCTGAGGATGCTTGGAATAGATATAATTTGCTGGAAGTATAGGGGTTAGGTGTAGGGGTGTCCAGATTCAGCTGAATCCCAAGGCAAAGTTGTTACTGTGGAGGGATTTTTGGCTTGTCAGAAGCAAAGTAGGATGTGTACAAGGTAGCATCATTTGAAGTGGGGTGCCCTGAAACATTGTGTGATGCATAAGCAATCCAGACATTCAAAAAATGTTGTAGACAAGCATTTGCTAAAAGCGACAGTAATGTCTCTAGGCTTGCCGTAATGCCAGGGTGGGTTGGAAGAGGGAGATCAAACATCAGAGTGGGAAGAGGGAAAGCTCTGCTTTGACTGACAGGTCAAGCTTGTAAGGAATAATTGTACTTGGAAATCAAATCTCTTCTAGTTCTTCCCACCTGAAAATCAATTTTAAAGAAACCTAGCGCAAAGGCCATTGGACCTGTCTGTCCACAATTTGGTCTGTTTCTTACTCTCAGTTTGCAGAACATCTGGACACAAAACGCCAGGGGAGATTACACATTTCCTCTTGTTACTTACACTAAAACTGTGCTGGTTGCCCTTGCAGGGAAACCGCTGCAGCTATTCATGTGAAATCTGATTTGTGCCCTCAGAATTGAGCAACCTTGCCCAGTTCCACAGCAATAGAAAGAAGTTACAGATATCAAACTTTCAAAGGTGTCCAGCACAAAACCATTTGGTTTTGGCAGGCTTTCCTCACTGTGGAGGGGGTGTGAGTGCCTGCAAGCTCCATCCAGGTCTGTTAAAGGGGCGGGGGGGGGGCAAATGGAAAGGTGGGGGAGGTGGAAGGCTTAGGTGGACCCTGAGTTGAATTGGCAGCCCATGAAGCACCTTGGACTGAGTTGGAATGTGTTTAGAAATGCTGAACTTGGGCCCAAAGGGAATCTTGTGGTTAATACATACCACTAGTAGGTATAAGTAAGAATAAGGCAAAAAAAGTAGCTTGAGGGGCTGAGTGGGCAGAGGTGTTATATGCCAGTAGAAGAGAAGAAAGCAGAGGGGTGGGTGTATCATGGAGGATGTAATAAATCTGGAAGTGAGACACAATTACCTGCTGGATTGGCCATCTAATGTTATGGATGGTCTTACCTTTTTATTTAGATAAATTTCACTATGCAGTGGTACCTCGGGTTAAGTACTTAATTTGTTCCGGGCCGCCAGAGCATGATTTATGTTCACATCCTGAAGCAAAGTTCTTAACCTGAAGCACTATTTCTGGGTTAGCGGAGTCTTTAACCTGAAGCGTATGTAACCTGAGGTACCACTGTACTAGGAATGTCATTTGAAAAGGTTTCTAGTTGCAGATTATTTTGGAAACTTTTTTTTTTTGAGAATTCACATTTTAAAAAAAGTAAAACCTGTCTCCTTAGTTTTTGATGAAGAAGAAGAAAGCAAGCTGTCTTACACTGAGATTCATCAGGAATATAAAGCTCTGGTGAGTAGTGGTTGTTTAATTTTCATTTTTTAAGAAAAATGTGCTATTGAAACAGGAATGGTTTCTGCACCACTTCTGTCAACTTATATATTCCTATGAGTATTCCTTTTTTTGAAAATTAGCTGACTAATGGTTTAATGTAAAAGAGCTATTGTTCTGCCAACTTTGAGTCTTTGCATTGTCCTAGTTTGTTGCAGATGCTCTAGATTGAAGAAACTGTATCCTTTTATTTTGTGCTGAGCCTTTATAGCCAGAACTTGATATTGCTGTGGTTGTATGACTGCAATCAAAAGCAACTGCCTGCATCTTTTTTCCTGCTTTCATCCCATTCAGTCAATCATTTCTATAGCCATTCTTTTCTTTCTAAAGAATAAATATATGGCTCATTGCTCTTGTGATTGAGTCTGAAAATAAGATGTTAGGAGTGAGCTCCTGTTGTACTTTGTCTTGAATTATAGCATAACCTGGCACATCCTGGCACATTATTTATATTTGTTGTGTTCCCATCACAGCAATAATATTAGCAGCAGTTGTACTTGCATATGTACCTAAACTGGGAAAAATTAGTGGAGGGTTGGAGAGGAGTGACGGGGGGAGCAACATGAAAAAGACAGCACAAGAGAACATTCTGCCAGGCTCACTAGTGGGCGGCAAATGGCTGAGAGCAACTAATGTCTGTAACTGAAGAAATGGAATGTGGGAAAACTAGTAAGCGAATTACGCAGACATAAACCATGATATGAACAGCCTGTTTGTGATATTAAGTCCTCATCTGTGTCTTAGTAATGCACAGTGATAACTATCCACCTGAGCAATTTTTTGGCCTAGTCCCCCTTCTCTCCACTTACATCCCAATGCATTACTGTCTATGATTGCTTATACAGCACCACCACCCCTTAACTGTCTGGGTATTCTCCAAAGGCCTCCATTATTTCTGCATTATTGATCCCTAGGCCTTGAACTGCCCCCTCTGCATTTCCATATCTCTTCATTCAGATTCCTCCTCAAAACCCACCTTTTCGTTAAATCTTTGGGCACAACCCCCATAGTTCCTATTCTGTATTGTAGCTAAGCCTAAGCAAGTGCAACTGAAATCATCACATATTATTTCCCTAATTCCTTCCACTTTCCTTTCTCTCCTCTTCCACTGTTGTTTTCCCTTTTTGGATTGCAAATCTCAAATTCCAGGGATGTACTCCTGTATTTTGTATAACATCATGCACATATATGCTGCTATATAAATTAAGAGAAATAGGGAAACTTGGCAGCAGCAAACAAAGTAAACTAACTTATGTACAATGACTTGCATTATTTATTATAAATAAACAAATAAATATTTATATCCCAGTTTAAAGGAATGGGGTAAGGTTCAAGGCTATAGAGAATTGTGGAATAATCTTTTCCGCCATCCATTTTTTGCAGGTTGAAAAGCTGTTAGACAGTTACCTTAAAGAAGTTGGAATCAATGAAGACAAATTCCAGGAAGCTTGTATGTCTCCTCTTGCCAAGACTCGTACCTCACAGGTAAATTTTCTTTTAGCAAAGTTAAAAAACAATCCTGGAGATAGGTGATTGTGTTCCCTTTGTATATATTTTCATTTGTATTAAAAAACAACAACCCTCCTGTGTCAAACACACACAGTGATGTTTCAGTTTAACAGAATGCATGCTTTGTATATATAAAACCTCACAAATTAAAAGTCAACGGGCTAAAAAGAATGAGCACTGAAGGTAACGGAGCTCATGTTTAACAATATGTTTAAGACTGCAGCCCTTGTCACTCAACTTTCACCCAGAAGCTGAGAAAAAAGTGAACTAGTGGAATACTAATGATGAAAGTGTCTTAGCAAGTTACCTGTGGTTTGGTTCCATGGCAGTGGTGAAAAAGCACATAGGATCAGGTGCAAGGGGTGCTGGCATGTTATTGCCAGTTTCTGGTTTTGTAGCTACACTACCTGCTTACTCAGGATGCGCACTCAGTGTTGCACATTATATTGATATGAACATGCAGCACAATTAAACAATATACTAATTAAAAATACTTCTTACTATCTAGGACAGTTGCAAAAACTAAGTGTTTCTGCAGGCACATATGAGCACATGCAGTAAGTATTGATGCAGTAAGAGCAAGCTATGGCTGTGCCTCAGGCTGCCAGTTGGAGGGAGGCTGAATAGAGAGGCCTGGAGAGCCAGAGATTCCCTAGTTCTGATAAAAATGTTCATTATTGTAACCTCCTGGAAACAGGTACAGTGGTGCCTCGCAAGACGAAAAGAATCTGTTCTGTGAGTCTCTTCGTCTAGCGGTTTTTTCGTCTTGCGAAGCAAGCCCATTGATGGATTAGCGGATTAGCGCTATTAGCGGCTTTTAGCGGCTTATCGGCTTAGCAGATAAGCGGATAAGCGGCTTAGCGGCTTAGAAAAAGGGGGGGGGAGGGAAAAAAACCCGCAGGAACTCGCAAGACATTTTCGTCTTGCGAAGCAAGCCCATAGGAGATTTGTTTTGCGAAGCACCTCCAAAACGGAAAACCCTTTCGTCTAGCGAGTTTTCCGTCTTGCGAGGCATTCATCTTGCGGGGCACCACTGTATTTGCATACCTTCCCATGAGAGAGACTAGATGATTTCCCGTATTCCAATATTATATACACAGTGGACACTCAGGTTGCGAATGTGATTTGTGCGGGATGCTCATTCGCAACCCGCAGCATTCGCAACCCGTGTCTACGATTCAGCGCTTCTGTGCATGCACAAAGTGTGATTTAGCGCTTCTGTGTATGCGCAACTGCCCATTCCGGTGCTTCCAGGTTTTGGCAGCCCACAACCCGACAAAATGCAGTTTGAAGCGGACGCAACATGAGGTATGCTTGTAGTCTTGATTTGTAGGAATACTTGGGTAAAGGACAATGCAGTCCTGTCTTAATATCTTATCAGAAGTAACTTTCATTGATTCTGTGGGGTTTACTCCTATGTAAGGTGGTATAGGAGGAAAGCTATAAAGCCGTGTAGGTGGTGGTACAATAACTTTTTCAGTACTTTCCTCCCTAAATTTAAACTAGTGCAGTAATGTGGGACTTGAGCCTTTTTTAAAAAAATGATCAGACTGCAAATTTGTTTGCACTGTAAGATTTAAACAAATGAGTGGGATATAAATATTAAATTTTTATTATTATTAAATTATTATAAAACATCTTTCCTCACACAGGCCATCTTGCAGCCAGTATTGGCAGCTGAAGATTTCAGGTTGTTTAAAGAGATGATGGTCCAGAAAAATATTGAAATGCAACTGCAAGCCATAAGAATAATTCAGGAAAGAAATGGTGAGTAGCGGCCAATGAGAAACTTGTCTTCCCATTTCATCTCTTCATTTGCTGAGACCAGGGGTGGCTTCAGGTTTTTCTGAGGCAGGGGGCTTCAGCGGGCTCAATAAGGCATGGGTAAGTGGTCAAAAGGGGCATGAGACACAACAGCAAGGGAGTTGAAAGAATGGCATTAAAGGGGCAAAATACTGAAGAGGGCAAAAAGAAAAAATATTTTGAAAAGGCAATGAGGAGCAGAGAAGGGAAAGTGTGAAGGCAGGAAGATAATCAGAGGAAGAAGATAGGTTAGAAGGATCTGTCATTTACTGCCCAGTGAAGGGACTAAGGTTAGCTCTTTCTGGGTTTTTCTTGTTCTCCTCCTTCCTGTTGCTGCAGTCAATGCTCAAATGAGCAGCCCAAAATGAGAGGGGAGCTGAATTACATACTCTGCTTTTTCCAAGTTATTTGTACCTTGGTTATCCCACAGGACAGTTGGGATTAGTTGAAAAGCATCTACTGTACATAATTCCCTTTCTCCTCCATTCTTGAAGGAGCTGGGCTTTCAGTCATTTGGAAAAGAGGGGCAGGGAAGGACTTAAATGATGGATAGTTCTCTTACTTGACTGAGTTTGTATGAAGCAATATCTATTAATTGAAGTGTCGTTTTTCTGTTATCTGTTTCATATTTCTTTTAAGCCAACCGTAAAATTGTCTGTTAGGTTTGTTATGTGGGATTCAAACAGAGTTCAAGATGTTGCTACAGATGCTTGAGTTTCCAATCTCTCTCTTTCTTTAATAATCTTCCAAGTTTTCTGTAACAAATGTCTTTTTTATTTTACACATATGGAGATAATGCCTGTGGAAATCACCTAAAAATAATCACTTCTAAAAGTTCAAGTTTCTGTGCACATTTTGACAATCGGATAACAGCTTGTAATTCATCTGTGGAAAACTGGATGTCATCCTCCTTTACTCCTCTTTCTTTGTTTCTTTTTTAAACAGGTGTGCTACCTGATTGTTTGACAGATGGGTCTGATGCATATACTGAAATTGAAGAAGAGGAAATGAAAATATTAAGGGAGGTTCTCAGGTAAAAAGAACCTTTCTGTTTTGTTTCTCTAACAAATTGTGCCCCCCAAGTGCCTGTTCTGAGAGTTGGGAGAAGCTCCTGAATTTCATGGGCTGGGACATAAGTGGTTGAGGGGAAAAGGAGGGATCCCCAAAATTGGGCACATTTTGACTGTCAGGAGAGGCTGCTCGTTGTTCTTGCATTGTGAGTGAGCAGATAAATAACTGAACTGTTGAACTGCATGTTCCCTCCTATTCTGTTTTGCAGAAAGTCAAAGGAAGAATATGATCTGGAGCAAGAAAGGAAAAGAACCAATGAGGTATGCTGAGGTTCAATCTACTCTGTGAATGTAGTGATGTTATTATTTAATTATAGCTCTATAAATCCAGCCTTCCATCAAATACACGTGCTTCCCATCAGGCTTTGGTGGCTTAATAAAATTACCAGCATATCACTGCTACATATGCTTTCTTTGCAACTCTCATTTCTTTTCCCTTTTTTCTTTTGTGAACTTGATGACATGGATATGATGAGTGTCCCTTTATCACGCTACTGAGCAAATCGTTCAGGAAGCTGACTGATGATGGTGTGAGAAAATATTCTGAAGTAAAGACTATTTTTAATGAATCACAAAGTAGGTGATAGATGGTGCTGCAGTGGAAAAAAATATAGCTAATCATCTACAGGCCCTGAGGACGAAGGTAGACAACATTTGGGGGAGGGGGGAGATTCCATATGGAAGACACGCAGCATTCTGAGATCAATTTGTCAGGATGTCTATTAAGAGCCATGAGAACAGCCTTGTCCTATTGGTTGGGAAAGTTAGTGTCTCATTCAAGGGTGTTTATCTGGAGTGGAATTAATGCCTGTCTTGTATGTGTCTCACTTTGAATGCGCTTTAGAGGTTGCAACAGCAACTAATAGAGTGTTGCTGTTTTCTCCATTCATATTTTTTAGCGTGTTCCTGGTGCTTAAATGCCAGCAATACCTATGCATGAATATGAGCGCCCCCTCCCAGAAATCTGTTCTTAAGCACAGAGGAAGTGGTAGTTATTTTGGCATAACAGTAGCAATAGTGCCTTATGTGGTGGCTTCTAGAGGGCCCCTCACTCTCTGAGAGGTCTTTTGGATATGTGTGACGGGGGAGACTGAAGCAGGGAGCTTATAATAATAATAATTTAATAATGATTTATTCTTTATACCCCCCCCCCCATCTGGCTGGGTTTCCCCAGCCTCTCTGAGCGGCTTCCAACAAAAAACTAAAATACAATAACCTGTTAAACATTAAAAGCTTCCCTAAGCAGGGCTGCCTTCAGATGTCTTCTAATAGTTTGGTAGTTATTTTTCTCTTTGACATCTGGTGGGAGGGCGTTCCACAGGGCGGGTGACACTACCAAGAAGGCCCTCTGCCTGGTTCCCTGTAACTTGGCTTCTCGCAGCAAGGGAGCTGCCAGAAGGCCCTCGATGCTGGACCTCAGTGTCTGGGCAGAACGATGGAGGTGGAGATGCTCCTTCAGGTATACTGGACCGAGGCTGTTTAGGGCTTTAAAGGTCAGCACCAACACTTTGAATTGTGCTCGGAAACGGACTAGAAGCCTGTGTAGGTTTTTCAAGACCGGTGTTATATGGTCTCGGTGGCCGCTCCCAGTCACCAGTCTAGCTGCCGCATTCTGGATTAGTTGTAGTTTCTGGGTCACCTTCAAAGGTAGCCCCACATAGAGTGCATTGCAGTAGTCCAAGCGAGAGATAACCAGAGCATGCACCACTCTGGTGAGACAGTCTGTGGGCAAGTAGGGTCTCAGACTGCGTACCAGATGGAGCTGATAAACAGCTGCCCTGGACACAGAATTGACCTGTGCCTCCATGGACAGCTGTGAGTCCAGAATGACTCCCAGGCTGCGCACCTGGTCCTTCAGGGGCACAGTTACCCCATTCAGGACCAGGGAGTCCTCCACAACCCCCCCTCCTGTCCCGCAAAAACAGTACTTCTGTCTTGTCAAGATTCAACCTCAATCTGTTAGCCGCCATCCATTTCCCATACATGAGTGGAGACGATCATAAGGATGATTTTAAAGTTGGGTTAAAGTATAGCAATAGCAGAACACACACAACTTCTCATGTTTTAATTGAGATCAAGCACACTTACCTAATTAATTTGTGAGAGCATAATTTTGTTAAATAAATAGCATTTGTCAAAAACCATGTTTTAGTAGCTCTAAGACTGTGAAAAGCTATATGTGGTTTTTACTGTACTTGTTTTTAGTGTCTTGAGTGCGTTAGTTGATACTGTTCTATTATCTCTCCCCCCCCTTAAATATATAGTCACATGAGAAACAGAAATCATCTGATGGTGCACACAAATCTCCAGGACATCTGAGTGAAAGTGCAGGAACTAAAGAGCCTGCTGACCATACTACAAAACATTCATCAGGTATGATTATCTGCAAGTATCTAAAATACAGAGATAAAAAATATACAGCATAACTTGGTATGAACCACTCAGGACTTTGGATTGAGTGGTCATAAAATATTATAAATAAATGGGAATTGACATTTAAATGGGAATGCTGGGAGGGAAGAATTTTGATGCTTCAGTTGAACTTTGTGTTGTATGCTTGAAAAATGAAAAGCAGAGGCTCTTTGGAAACCTGCTATAGCAATTGTTCAGACTCTAAGCATGAGCAAAACCCAGCTGTCAGTTCATCCCAAGAGCAATAACACTTGACATGCTCCAGAGGAAATTGGGATGGGGAGAAGAAACAGTTATTCTTACTGTAAATGGTATTGCTTCATGGATGTCAAGAGTCTTCAAGCAGGCCACGCAGCTCTCCCTGCAGCTCTGACAGGAAATGTCTAGGTCTCAACAGAAGACCTTGCTCCTGCTTTCCTGTTAAGGCTCGGTCCCACTTCACGTAACAAACCAGAGAACAGACCTCAAACATTCAGAACTGAAGGAGATGAAAAACACAGTGAACACTGAATAAAACCTATTTTGTTTTTGATGGGTAAAGCACTTCACAGTGTTTATTTTGTGTGTTCTTTCTGCTCAGAAGACCTAGTGAAGTTAATGGAAATGGTTAAGTTAGAGTAGTCTCATTTAATGTAGTGGACTTAGTTGGAATACAATCCATAAAATATTAGTATTTGGGAAGCCTTTAGGAAATGAAGAATTGTTTTTAAAATTCTTGCTCTTTGGTTAAAATCCACCAAGCTACAAAGATCCCTTACCTTTGATTTGTATTAGTATGATGAACGTATGATGGATTATTTCCTTTCAATGTAAATTTAGGTCGAGAAGCAAAACACAAACACTTACCTACCCGGGAACTGCCCTCTGCCAAACTGAAGGAAGAGAGTCGGAAGAAAACCATAGGGAATGGCTCTGAATGTGTAGCAAAGCAAGTGGGGACTGAAGGACGTGTAAGCTGAATGCTCACTTCATTTAAGATAACTAATATTATTTAGTAGCTAGTATGTCATTTTGGATTACTTTTTGTATGGTATAGTTGTGTAGTTGTGTATAAATATTTAGAAAGTGTGATCCAGGGTTCCCCAGCTTGGTGCCTAGTGTTCAGGCATGATGGGAGTTGTAGTTCAAATCATCTGGGGGCGCACCCTGTTGAGAAATTCTGGCTTGAACCATTGGAATATCAATTACTGAACATCACAAGAACTAGGTGCCATATATAAAATGAAAACAAGAAAAATATCTATCTTCAGAGTTACAATCTTAGGAAGATAGAAGGTAAGGAGAGTGGAATTGATGTGCAAAATCAGTTAGAATGTCAGAATGAAGAGTTTTGTCAGGAGTTTAAATGTGCTAATGGGAGAAGCCAGATGCCAGGAAGTCAGTAGAATATGAGAAGGAAAAGGAACTCTGCGTAGAAAGCAGAAATGAATAGCACAATGACAAGGAATGAGTTGGATGGGTAACTAGACTTTTATGGAGGAGGAGGATGATTTTAGTTTTTTAGATATAGATATTTGACTTTCAACACACTTCAGCAGTATTCAGACATTCTAAGGAAATTTGATTTATTATGAAACACAACTCCATACACAACAAAGTATGTGTCAGCATAAGTGTTAATGAGACACTGTCTGCCCTAACACTTTTAAAAGGGCGCATGCTACAAACTGACCTTAAATTTTGTAGGAAAAAATATGTAGTTGTAACTAGATTTAGAATAAATGTACTCAGAGATTGAATTTAAATTCCATTGTTCATTCTCTTTTTAAGAGAGTAAGAAGCATGTTGATGATGTGGTCTGTTGTTGGTCACGTGGCAGGATAGGGCAGACCTAATTAAAAAGTTCAGCTGAGTTGAATTAAGAAGCCATCTGTTGTTCATATGTCAGTTTTATATATTTTAAAAGAGAATGTAACTTCTGGAAATCTGAGTCCAGCAATCATGCATTCCTGTGTTTATGGCATCTTTGCAGAAGGTCTTGAAAATGTAATATATCCTGCAGTCTCCCTGCTCCTTTCACACATAGTATCTTCAGTAGTATATTCTGACTAAAGATAGGTCTGCCAGTGTATCTGTATGCAGACGATTAGGGACTATTTGGTATATACATTTTCCCTCTTGTATTAATTTGAAAGAAGCTCATTATGAAATCCCTTCCAGGTGAGCCTTTATATGCCTTGGAGAATTTAGAAAAGAAAGTACCAAAATGGTCAAAGGCCTGGAAACGATGCCTTATGAGGAACGGCTAAGGGAGCTGGGCATGTTTAGCCTGGAGAAGAGGAAGTTAAGGGGTGATATGATAGCCATGTTCAAATATATAAAAGGATGTCACATAGAGGAGGGAGAAAGGTTGTTTTCTGCTGCTCCAGAGAAGCGGACACGGAGCAATGGATCCAAACTACAAGAAAGAAGATTCCACCTAAACATTAGGAAGAACTTCCTGACAGTAAGAGCTGTTTGACAGTGGAATTTGCTGCCCAGGAGTGTGGTGGAGTCTCCTACTTTGGAGGTCTTTAAGCAGAGGCTTGACAACCATATGTCAGGAGTGCTCTGATGGTGTTTCCTGCTTGGCAGGGGGTTGGACTCGATGGCCCTTGTGGTCTCTTCCAACTCTATGATTCTATGATTCTACTACTTTTTCTTTTTAGGTGTACATTAAACATGTAAAGTGTAAATGTGTCAAGCATGCTTACTCATCAGATACACTTATCAGGCAGCAAGGACCAACTGTGACTCCCAATTGACGGTACACCTGGTAGCAAGCCTTAGTCTGCTCTGCATAATGTACAAAACCGGTGAACGTGTGCACTGCAAAAAATATTGTGGCTTGCATGTCACTAGTGATGCTACCATAGTTCTTAACAATGTTCCACATTAGAAAACGAATGGTACCTGCTCCCTCAATTCTTCTCTAAGGTAAAGGGACCCCTGACCATTAGGTCCAGTTGTGGACGACTCTGGGGTTGTGCCGCTCATCTCGCTTTACTGGCCGAGAGTAGCGCACGGAAACGCCGTTTACCTTCCCACCGGTGCGGTACCTATTTATCTACTTGCACTTTGTGCTTTTGAACTGCTAGGTTGGCAGGAGCAGGGACCGAGCAACCCTGTCGCAGGGATTTGAACCGCTGACCTTCTGATCGGCAAGCCCTAGGCTCTGTGGTTTCACCCACAGCGTCACCTGCGTCAGTTCTTCTCTAGCTTAGACTAAATCAATCCAGAGTGCTTGATGTTCTCTTTCTGCCTGTGGCTTGCTCCAGACCTCCCTTTCTACTTGCTTAAAGGCTACTGAAACACAGCAGCAATTAAAGTGCAAGGCCCCTGGTGGAATCCTTTTTTTGGAGCGGGGTAGCATCAAATTACTACTTGTAATAAACACCATATTTTTCGCTCCATAAGACACCTAATTTTTGGAGGAGGAAAACAAGAAAAAAAAATACTCTGTTCTGGCTTCAGTGAAAGCAACGCAAAGCCTCTTCAGGGCAGCAGGAGGAACACTCCCCCTGCCCTGAAGAGGCTTCGCATGGCTATCCCAAAAGCCGGAACAGCAAGAGGGATTGCTGCGCAGCAATCCCTCTTGCTGTTCTGGCTTCTGGGATAGCTGCGCAGCATGCATTCGCTCCTTAAGTGAATTTCCCCTTACTTTTTAGGAGGGAAAAAGTGCGTCTTATAGAGTGAAAAATGCGGTACATTGTATTTTTTTTAAAAAAATAATTTTTATTAACAGGCCAATCACATCACATTATCCATATCACATTGATTCCAAATTATACAGCCAAATTTTAAATTTTGTTGGGGGTACCCATACATCAAGCTTGGCTCAAGTCCAAAACAGCATCACTTTTCTTACTGCATTAATTAAACAGTTCTGTCCAGTTTGATCCGGATAGAGCTTTATTACTTCCTTTCTCTTGTTGTTATCATAAATTCCTTTCTTTGCAATCTCTGATGATTTTCACAAGCAGGTTGAAAGCTGGCATTCTATGTGGGTTTTATACTCTTCCAAAAATCATATCGATCCGGGACAGCCTCCGTACAACGCTTCCATAAACAAAATTAATCTCCAATCTGTCCTTTATTTTTCTCAGGCTTACCGAATAAATCAAATGAGTCTGGGGGTTCTGTCAGGTCAAACTACCATTCCAGCATTCCTTCTCATCAAACAATCCTGATTCTCCTCCCCCAGTCCTTCTTCCTCCGGCAGACCTGTCCTGGCGAGACGCCATTTTTTGACTGCGTCATAAAAATTTTCCTCTTTTCTCACCGTTCTCCAGTTCTTAAAATCCTGCCTGTGGTTCATAGAAACGCGACGATCTTATTTCTTTCTGGGGTTAATGTCACATCATACAGAAAAAAAAGAGTTTTTTCCTCCACCCCCCCCCTTCGTTCCAAACATACAGTCTCCTTATGGTAGTTCATCAGAAGATTTACTTATCCGTCCGTCACTCCTGGTCGCAGAGATCCATAAATCAGCAGCCTTATCGGTCGAGCTTTACTTGATGTATGTGCTTTCAGCTTCCTTTCCAATCGTATGTTTCCAATTATAATTCCAAGCTGCAGCAACCAGCACGCGCTGATTGGAATCAGCTTCAGGAAGAGCTGACTTCACCGAGGGCCTGTGCCAAGTGTTCAGCACCCCCATCACTCGTTTCAGGGGGTGCATTGTGAACACCGCTGGCAGGACAGCACTCCCCCACATCCTGGGGGAGCAAAAGGAAGGCTGCATACTTCCCAAAGCAGCCCCTTAGTACCTCGTATGGGTCAGAGAGATGTTATTGTCGGCCATCTTCCAACGCGTCACCTGGTGGCCCCCCGGTTGATATGATACAGTACATTGTAAACAGACATGCTTGTCCTTCATCTCTTTTGTTTTTCTATTTTGTTGGGACTATATATAGTTTTATTCACAAATATCTAATTGGATAAAAAATACATTACAGAAACTATGCAATAAATCTGCCTTTTATATTCTACTTACCAGAAACTATCAGAACTTGGAGCGCAAGAGCTCAGGGAGCGTGAAGACTATCTAAAGCAGAAACGAGATGCATTGATGGCTTTGAAGAAGGAGTCCAAAACTAATATGCCGCCGCCACCACCACAAAGTACAGAGCAGAAAGAAGAGCTGTTACCTTCTAAGGAGGTAAGAGAGGAGAGAATGTTCTAACCAGCCAGTCTGCATTGGAGAAATGCAGGGCTATGTGCAGTTCCAAACTGATGCTTTGAATAGCACTGTTTAGTAGTGGAGTGGGCAGAGAGCAGGGCTGCATCCTAGCGCAACTGCTCAGTATTCAAAGTAGGTCTGTGCTTAGTCCCTCATCTAGTTAAGGATATGCAACCAAAAGCCTGTTTCCACAATTCCTAACAGAGTTGAAATGGGAGCTAAGAAAGCAACGACGGTAAACAGACATGCTAAACATCCTTACAGTAATACTTGCATAGTAGAGAGTTGATGCACGAAAAGGAAAAAAGAGCTGGGCCACTTGCATCTATTTAATATGCCACTAAACCTAGAGTGTACACTCTAGGGTCAGTGTGCTGATTCACACCTGCGTGTGTGAATAGTCCAACACATGCACACATGTAATAGCATGAACTTTTAATTTGCCTATAAAAGTGTCATAAACTATGCTACACTCCTCTATGCAGTTACTTTAGAGTAAGCCCTATCGAACTTAGTGAGACTTACTTTAGACATGCTCAGGACTGCATTGTAAACTAGGGGAAGTGAGATAACGTTCATGTGTTCAGACTGCTTCACATTCTTGCAGCAATCCTGATGACAACTATTAGCTAGGGCAGGACTATCCCACATATGGCATGTGTCCCTGTTGGTTCTGCTGGACCTCTCAGCGGCTTTTGATACCGTTGACCATGGCATCCGTTTGGGCTGCCTTGCTGGAATGGGACTTGAGGCACTGTTTTACATGGACTCTTTCTCCTTTTTGGAGAGCTGAATCCAGAATGTGGTTGAAGAGGACTCCTGTTTGATGCCTTGGGGGTCCCTCAGGTTTCTCTTCTGTCCCACGTGCTGTTTAACATTTACTTGAAAACGTTGGGAGAGGCTGTTGGGCTTCCTGGGGTTATGTGTCAACAGTATGCTGATGACACCCAGGCATTTCTTTCCACCAACGTCCAAGGATCTAAGCCCATGTCTGTCCTCAGTAATAGACTGGATGAAGGTAAACACATTGAGACTTAATCTAGGCAAGAGAGACGTGCTCTTGGTCAGTCAGAAGGCAGAACAGGGAATAGCTATTCAGAAGGTACAGGGTCACAGTTTGGGTGTGCTCCTAGACTCAGCCCCCAGCATGGATGTCCAGGTCTCTGCGTTGGTCAGGAGTGCATTTGCACAGTTAAAGCAAGTACACTTGCTGCACCTGTTCCTTACCAGGTCTCTCTTAAATGTAACACTGAAAAGAGCTCCGTAACACGTTTGCCTTACAAACTGCTGAACCTACAATGTGTTATACAAAATTATTCTTCCATACTTGAAGGGCTAAAATCTTATGCACTTTAACCGAGACAAAGTTACATTAAATTGGAAGTATGTCTGTATAGAAATGCATAGTACTGTGTAACTTAGCAAAGGATATTGCAGTTTAAAATTTCCCATTTTTATTTTTAGGGAATGACAGAAGAAGAGGAGCAAAGGTTGTTAAAGAAAAGAATCCTTGCAGCAAAACTTAAAGAAGAAGTTATTAATAAGCGATAGTTCAGAGAAGCTGCTTCTAGGAGTTGGGGACAAGAATGACTGTTTAGTATATTTAACCATGAACTGAATTCTTTGCTCACAAACATTGTATGCATTAATTTGATTTTCTATATTGAACATTAACTTTTTCTTGTTTTTTTTAAAATAGACTTAAATTAGATAAAAGTAATGATTTATTTTACTTTTTTTTTAAAGGTAGGCTTGGTCATTCCAAAGTATTAAGCATCCAGCAGTTTAGATTCTTACGATTCCAATACGTATTGCTGAATGTGAACACTGTAACTCCTTTGCTTGGTTTAATATTTGTCGGTTCTTTTGTCAAAAGTACATTGGTAGACTGACATTAACATGTTTAAACTTGTTTTGATTTTATATACAGATGAATGTAGAAGTGTCAAGTTTAAAATCAACTGTATAGAGCTCCAAGTGTTCCTTCCTTCTCACAAGATTGCCTTGTGAGACGGATGTTTGGCAACCATGCAAATTACAGGGCAGAAGTAGGCACACTGTAAATTTGCCTACGTATAAATATGCTGTGTAATGTTTGAAGCAGGCTGAAGAAACAGAATAAGCTAATATATTTTCATATATTTTAAGTGAACCCATTCATTATTATTTGTGCTTTATTCAGAACAATCTCTCCCAGCGCTTCCGACACCAGAAGGCTACCGTCTACAAATTTCCAACACAGTAAGAAACACAGCTCATCCACATTTCATGTAACTTTTTATTAAAATAGTATTTAACTGAGACATGTTGGCAGATGTAATCTTTTTCTTGGAAAAAAATCAGTTGAAGGGCCCCAGGCATTTGAAATGTGGGCTGTCCTGTGGCAAAAAGCGACCCACCATAACAAGCGGGAAGGGAGGTGGAAGGGGGGAAGAAAGCACCTGAGGCAGATTGTGTAACTCGAAAGGGAGGAGCTTCATCTTGCACAGTATTTGTCAGCCAATATTCGAACGCTCCTAACTTTCCATGTCATTAAACTATTAAAAAAAACACTGATTGTTGCTATAGAAGTGACTCGTGGGGCAGGGCCTGCATGTGTTCTTAAAGCTCTCAACAGTCTTTGAAAATGGATGGAAGATGAGAGACCAAATGCGTTGGGTCTTTTTTCATTTGCTTAATAAAAGCTTGGAGACAGGCCAGATTTCCCCACCTCATATAGAGCTTAAGAAGAAAATTGTTAGCGGGTTTGGGGGCAGGGGGAGAAGAAGAGAGAGACTTGCCAGGAATACAAAGTGAGCATATGAAGCCTACATAGTAACACTGCTGAACCAGCCCAAATGTTTTGCCACCCACTTCCCTTCAAACAAAGGAGTCTTCAGATGAAGTGAGAAGGAAGCCCCTATTTTTAGTTGCCTGGAGCCCCCAGATGGCAGAGATATGTCCTTCAGGCCATATTAACTGTCAGTCATTGCAACACACCAAATCAAATCTGGGAACATTCATTTCTCCCCGCTAGATTTGGTTTGGTGGCATATAATGATCAATTTGTACAAATAACTATCTCATTAAAATCCTCTAAAATGGCCACATTTCAAAATCTGAATTAACTTACCATTTACAACAAACCAAACAAAACCAATAATTATGGAATTACAGGGTCACATTTTAATTCCTGAATTTTACAGTTCAGCATTAATATCACCACATGTATACAAATGGTGTAAAACAAGTACAGTGGTTTTCTTTTTCAATACAAAATAAACTTCTGTTTCATGGAAAAACTATACTTCATATCTACACAGTCAGCCCATCTTTTGCAAACAATAGCTAAAATTAAAATTAACTACAAAATCTCCAAAACAGGGAAACTGTGTCAGTAACTGTTCCAGGAGAAATGGACCCTAACACATTGCAAGAGTGATCTATATGGTGAATTGCTGCTGGTTTCATAAGTTCATTATCACTCTTAATGCAATTTGTAGTTTGGGGAATTCTTTCTTCTGCATGATCTCAGATCATATATGGCCAAACTAACATTAAAATATTTACAGTTCACTTGCTCTCAAAATAAAA
This sequence comes from Podarcis bocagei, assembly GCF_964188305.1. NCBI lineage: Eukaryota > Metazoa > Chordata > Lepidosauria > Squamata > Lacertidae > Podarcis > Podarcis bocagei. Next base: position 99,342,341 of record NC_138127.1, read on the forward strand.
AAGGTCTCAAAATGGTTGCCTCAATCAATTTACCTAATGTACTTTTTTTTTTTTTTGAAATTTGCTTAAATACATGGAATGTGTTAAGAAGCAGCCTTTGTACTATCCCCCCACTCCCAGGTTCAAGGTGCTGCGCGTTGACTCCACCTCCCAATCATTCTTGGTTAAAAATGACTATGCCCCCAAACCTTCCGGCATTTCACAGTACTCTCTCTCTTTTACTCTTGCAAATGTGAAATGCAGATTTCTCAAGGGGAAAAAATGCTGAAGCTAGCAGGGAGCGACTCCATTTGACCTGGCTTCCCGTAAGATGCTACTGGTAGTTGCAACTCAGATGCTGCTTCCAAGCACTAGGGCTTAGTGATGTTTTCTATATATTTTACTGTAAGCTGATGAGCCTTGGGTACCAGCCTTCCTGAACAGCTTCTTGTAGTCATCTTCAATTTTGAACCAAGCTTCTTTTTTCCTCCCAAAAACTAGAGGTGGGGGAGGGGGAAGAAATCAATTTGCCACTCAACATGCACTACATAGCAGGGTGGTGATACCCTCTGTGTTTTGGCTGACTGTGCAAGTAGTGGTCCCCAACTTTTGAATTCTTTTTTTTTTATGGAAAGAGAATCATTTAAAAGAGGCAACTGCTTAAAAAAAACCACAATGGACAGCACCGTTACAAAGTCATGTTACTAGGTTTGCAACTGAAGCCTTACAATTTTCTTCTAGCTTGGGGAAACCCTGCAATATCAAAAAAGTTACTTGTCCCATCCCCTCACAGAGCCCGAGGTGTTCTTTTTGCTGGCAACCTGTCATCCAGGCGCTGATTAGTAACCCACCATTTCAGTTTAATTTTTAACAGCCCGAATGGCAGACTCGCTGACTAGAAAGAGATTAGGTTCTTTGGAAGCCTGGTGTTCTCAGAACTAAACCCTTCTAGTCGAGTTTCTTTTGCTACTCCTTGCATTCTCGTGTATTTTCCAGGGAGAAAGCTTTCTGTCAGACTATTTAGTTCAGTCACAGCATTTGAGCACCCTCAATAAGAGTTTGTCTCAATATTCTTAAGAGCCAAGACGAGGTCTTTTCCTTGGGGATGTTTCCTCCTCTTCATCTTCTTCCTCATCATCTGGATAATCCACAAGGCCGACTAAACTTCCCTGTTGAAGGCAAAGAAAAGGCTCAGATTGAAAAGAATTCTTGAGAACCATCTTGTTGCAGAATGACGCCCCCACTAGCTGCCAGCATATGCAGGGAAAACTAAGAGCATCACTTGGGGTTGCCTGATGTAGCCACTGCCTCCGACAAGAGCAAAGATTACATTTCATATGAAGACATGTATACCCCATGTATATATCTGCCATAATTTCAGAGAGTGAGGATAACTAATTACTCTGCAAGCAGATAGGGGGAAAGTCCTTAAAGACAACAATGGTATGTTTCTATCTTATGGAATATGCTGCTGCAAGATGAGACCTTATCAATGGCTATTAACTATGATAGTTAAATGGCATCTCCATGCTGAGGTGATGACTCTCTCACAACCAGATGGTTTGGGCAAACAACAAGGAAGGACTACTGCTTGAGGAACGGCTAAGGGAGCTGGGCATGTTTAGCCTGGAGAAGAGGAGGTTAAGGGGTGATATGATAGCCATGTTCAAATATATAAAAGGATGTCACATAGAGGAGGGAGAAAGGTTGTTTTCTGCTGCTCCAGAGAAGCGGACACGGAGCAATGGATCCAAACTACAAGAAAGAAGATTCCACCTAAACATTAGGAAGAACTTCCTGACAGTAAGAGCTGTTTGACAGTGGAATTTGCTGCCAAGGAGTGTGGTGGAGTCTCCTCCTTTGGAGGTCTTTAAGCAGAGGCTTGACAACCATATGTCAGGAGTGCTCTGATGGTGTTTCCTGCTTGGCAGGGGGTTGGACTCGATGGCCCTTGTGGTCTCTTCCAACTCTATGATTCTATGATTCTATGCTGCATTTGGCTTTTGGGCAGCATCTGACTGACAACTGTGGTAAACAAGAGGCTAAGCTACATGGACGTTTGGCTCTTTTCATGTGTTATGGAGCCTGACCACAGATGCAGCCCCCAATTGTCATGAGTAATAATCAGAAGTCATTATTAAACAGCAAAAAGATAAACTGATGCCTTTTGCAATTCAGATCTGCTGTGTTCAAAGCGTGCCTGAAGCAGGAAGAGTTCAAATAAGCATTAAGCCCTGCAAACAAAAGCCGTTTTGGGCTGGCTGCTCAAATGTCCCACGTAACCTGGAAAACAGCATTATGAGATGCAGTCCCTGGTCAAGACATTCAAACTAGTGGAAATGATCCATTTAAGTGCATACAAAGAGCCCTGTGGGATCAGGTCAGTGGCCCATCTAGTCCCGCATCCCATTTCCCACAGCATCTCACTTCTGCAAGCACACCCTCCCCTCCTGTGGTTTCCAGCAGATTTTCATATATTTTTGACACAAGCCAGAATTTCTGTGGCCTCTATGGAAAAATCTGAGCCCTAAAAATGCCACTGGAGTTCCTTAACATGACATGGATAATACTGTCACTGGATTAATTTTAAATGTATTACCCTGGCTGACTACCAGATACAGTGGTGCCTCGCAAGACGAAAAGAATCCGTTCCGCGAGTCTCTTCATCTTGCGGTTTTTTCGTCTTGCGAAGCAAGCCCATTAGCGGCTTAGCGCTATTAGCGGCTTAGCTGATTAGCAGCTCAGCTGATAAGCGGCTTAGCGGATCAGCTGTTAAGCGGCTTAGCATCAGCTGATAAGCGGCTTGGGAAAAAGGAGGGGGGGAAGGAAAAAAACCCGCAGGAACTCGCAAGACATTTTCGTCTTGCGAAGCAAGCCCATAGGAAATTTGTTTTGCGAAGCACCTCCAAAACGGAAAACCCTTTCATCTAGCGGGTTTTCCGTCTTGCGAGGCATTCGTCTTGCGGGGCACCACTGTATTTCAACTGACTAACATTCAAAAGCAGTATTAAAAGTACCACCCCAACACTAAAGAGCCATAAGCTCATGAATCCCAATGTCAGCTCTCAGCAAAATGCCCATCCTAATCAGCAAAGTTTTGTCACATTTATACTCCTGCCAGGGTCAAGCTGTAGCGAACTGCAGACCAAAACAATGCTGTGTTGTAAGAGTCTTGACACTGGGGAAGCCCACTATGTCCCACCAGCTTTACCTCGTAGGTAAGTACAGTGAGGAAGGTCTAGCCTCTGGGCTTTAAGAACAGGTTTATACATTTGAAGGGGCTTTCTCACCATCATCAATGATACCAGTTGGCTCACCTTTGTGGCTGTGACCGCTGCAGTCAAATTGGCATTCTTAGAAGAAGAACCATTTGAACTTGCTGGCGACGTCTGAGCTGCTACAGATTTACTGTTTGTACTATTTGCTCCATTAGTTGCACTGGCGGAGTGGGAAAATGTGAATTTGAAACCACCTGCTGAAGTTCTTTTGGGGAGATTCTCTTTGTCTTCACTCTCTTTTGCTATTGGAGAAAAACATTTTTTGTTTAGCATTGCCATTAAGATAAATAATCTATATAAGCCGAGGTGCATACAGCAGCTCAACTGAACTACTTCTTCAAATGGTGCTTCCAACTGCGGGAAGCATGGCAAAAATGGGTGAATACCTTTTTTTGTTTCCATGAATTTCTCATAACTATCTGGAAAATCGTCCTCTGACTTCGATTTTTCTACAGGGGGTACAACTGCTTCACCCTCCTCCTCTTCATCTTCATTGAACCACATTTCCTCATCATCCTCCAAGGTCCTAGCATCTCTACGGAACCTGTTGCTACGCAGTATAGATGGGACACTGTAAAATACACACACAAAAACGCTCAAAATCTGACATGCGGGGGGAGGTACCCTATATAAGATGACAAAGCTAGACCATGCATGGTTGGTACGGTATGGAGAAGTTAGCAGAAAACAACCTTGAGAGTAGTTAGTTAAGGCCAGCATCCCGGTCTTCCTCTAAGGAGCTTAAAGGTAAAGGTAAAGGTGGCCGACTCTGGGGTTGCAGCACTCATCTCGCTTTATTGGCCGAGGGAGCCAGCGTACAGCTTCTGGGTCATGTGGCCAGCATGACTAAGCCACTTCTGGCAAACCAGAGCAGCGCACAGAAACGCCATTTACCTTCCTGCCTGAGCTGTACCTATTTATCTACTTGCACTTTGACATGCTTTTGAACTGCTAGGTTGGCAGGAGCAGGGACTGAGCAACGGGAGCTCACCCCGTCGCGAGGAATCAAATTGCTGACCTTCTGATCAGCAAGTCCTGGGCTCTGTGGTTTCACCCACAGCGCCACCCGCGTACCTTCTAAGGAGCTTAGGGCAGCCTTTTATAGGATTGTGGGCCATCTGAACTTCCACAGCAGCCAACTAGTCTTTCAGGGTCTTCTAACACCTTCAGGAATTATGGGCTGCTCTGCACCAACCTACTTGTTGGCTCAACTAATCTCTGTTCCTCTCACCATGTCAAAATCCCAGCATGAGAATTTCCCTAAAGGGGGGGATTCCCCCTCACCCCTGGATATATTGTATTAATGCATTAAAACAATCTATTTGCTGCCCTTCAGCTTTCAGGATGCCTTACCAAGTCAGAGTCTCAGAGATCCAAGCAACATAAAATTTCCTTCCAGATATGTAAAGGTAAAGGGACCCCTGACCATTAGGTCCAGTCGTGGCCGACTCTGGGGTTGCGACGCTCATCTCGCTTTATTGGCCGAGGGAGCCGGTGTACAGCTTCCGGGTCATGTGGCCAGCATGACTAAGCCGCTTCTGGCAAACCAGAGCAGCGCACGGAAACGCTGTTTACCTTCCCGCCGGAGTGGTACCTATTTATCTACTTGCACTTTGATGTGCTTTCAAACTGCTAGGTTGGCAGGAGTAGGGACCGAGCAATGGGAGCTCACCCCAACGCGGGGATTCGAACTGCCAACCTTCTGATCGGCAAGTCCTAGGCTCTGTGGTTTAACCCACAGCGCCACCCGCGTCCCTTAACTGTGGCCTAATTCTAGTTACCTCACCTGTTTTGAAATTAAGCAACATGCTTTTCAAAGCAAACCAAGAAACAAAATGCTGAGATCCAGAAGTCTTGGAGTTGTAAAGTGGAGAGAGAAATGTACTAAATACAAAAAGTCCTGACCAGGTAAAACACTCTATTGTTATATACTGTGCATTCTTTGTAAGAAAGGCTGGCACATTTGACAGTATCATTAACTGGACAAGCAAGGCAGGAACATTTCATGAAACCTAGAAAGGCCGTACAAAGATGCTTTCAGTTTGACATTTAGGATCAAGAGGGATACCTGTTCAGTTTCTGGCTTTGTCTGTCTTTCTCTTGCTCATATTTTGTCTTCAGTCCTTTAAACGTCTGAACATATTCAATGGATTCAAGTGCCTTATAAAAGTTTTCAACTATATGTGCAGTAAGTGATTTGATATCTTCCTGCGTTAACACAAAACAAAGGCTAGCGTTACCAAGCTGGATAAGAAAGCAGATCTCAATCTCAGCCCATCACTGCAGTTAAATGCTAACTTTCCCCTTCACAGCAAAAGGGTAAAAGTGATTTAAGCTTGAAACTTGGGTTTCGTGATTGAGCAGCCTGTCTCCTCAGGAATATTTTACTGAAGTAATACCCTCTGACAACGTACACGAGGAATTCCAGACGATTCACTCATATGCTTGTGTGCTTCCTGAGCTAACAGGCCAAAGACATGCAGAGAACTCTGTAGCCACAAACAGTACGGCTGTATACAGAAATACAATTATGACATGGGGGTGGTAAGAGTTAAGAGTCAAAACACCTGCCCCCTTCCAAATTATTTTCCTCTACTAATTCACACAAGCCTTTGGTGCAGCACTTACAAAAATGGAATCAAACTAAAGCAGCTACTGTATTCATCTCCATGTGACAGCCAGTTTGCTTCCTGCCAAACAGGGATAAGATTGTGGCAGAACTCTTAGTATAAGTGGTGCTCTTCCAAGCTTGAAAGCTGTACTATGTGTTTTATAGACTCTGGGGATATCCCTTGTAGGCTGAAGAAAAAAGAAACAGCCTCATGGCTTTCTGTAAGACTGAGCTCCCTCAATTTCCCAGAAATTTGAAGAGAAGCAAGTAATGGGTTAAAAGACTTTTTTTAAAGTCAATACACCTATGAGAGAAGAGTGAGATTTAAATTCAAATAAGCAATACTATTTCTTTTATTTTCATTAGTACACCTGTCAGGCTATTAATCATTCTGAGTGCTCACAGGTTGCAGAACACTGAGCGTAGACATAGCCTGTTCCTCTCTGCCGCCTACTGACACAACCGTGGCACATCAGTCACGGCTGCAACGCCTGTAGGGGCAGAAGCCATACTATTTCTAACACAGATTTTTCAAATCAGTTCTATTTGGATCTCTGTGGGTGTGAAGAATGATTTTGAATTAGCCACCCTACTGCCTCAAGCTGCCCCTTTTTCCCGTTTGTGATGTTTGCATAACAGGCTGGAAAAAAATATAGTGTGAACATTATGATCATTGCTGATACTCAGAAACAGCAACACTCAACTACGTTTACCCAGAGCAATTTAATTTCAATGGGTCTGATCTATGCAAACCACAGTTGAACACCACCTTTTAGCTTGAAATTACTAACATACTCTGGGGGAAAAATCACTGACTCAAAATCACTAAATGAAACTAGCTTTACAAGCCCGGTTAACATCCTTTTGCATTGAAACGGGTGAAGTGTTCTATGATGTGTTTTGTATACGAATTCCTGGAAAATCACTGTGGAGCTCAAGATGCACAGCAGGGAAGGAAGGAGAGCGTTCTAGTCATAGAGCGCACTAGAAACCTGGCTTCCATTATGGGAATTTTGAGTCAACTACCCTGTTCAGCTGCTCCTCTCTTTTGGCAGCTGGTGGTAGGTGTAGAAGTCAAAACGTTCTGAGCAACAGCACACACTTGAGAGTTTCTCTGCAGCTAACGCAGACACTTCTTCTAGCAGAAGACTGCCCCATACTCTTGTTCTGAATAGCACAGCTAGTAAAGCGCTGGGACAGCCTTCCCCAACTTGGTGCCCTTCCACAGCTTTGGATTACACTAACACCAGCCAGCATGGCCAATGGTCAGGGGTGATGGAAGCTGGGAGTCCAAAACATCTGGAAGGGGTCAGGCTGGGGAAGGCTTCTCCAAGGCATTTACGCAGGCCTGTCAAGACACTTTTAAAGAGTCTGAACAAAATATGAGAACACGTCTGTGGCTCGCATGCAGGGTTTAACAAAACCACTTGCCATGCTCCCCATGCAGAGTGTTGCATCACCCTCTAGTGAGTGGCAAGTCACACATGGCCAAACCAGGAAAACCCCCTGGAACAGGAAGGGCTGGACACAGCTGCTCAAAGGAAAGGCCGGCAGGGGAGGGAGAGAGAATAGGGAATAGACTCAAGATTCAGTCCTTTCCATGTGATACTCTAGTAGTAATGGTCCATTCCCCTATATTGCTGCAACGCAGGGTGTGTGTGTGTGTTTTTTACACAACACATCCTTGAAGATGGCAGGATCCCCAAGGACCTGCTCTACAGGGAGCTGACTTCAGGCACCAGGCCCATTGGCAGATCAACTCTATGCTACAAGATGTCTGCAAACATGACATGAAGGCTGGTGACATCAACTTTCCTGTGTGGGAATCCCTTGCAGAAGACTGCAGCACCTGGAGACAGGCCATCTGGTCATGTATCCATAGCAATGACCAAAGGAGGAATGACCGCTGGGAAGAGCGCAGAGTGAAGAAAAACCATGGTCCATCTGTAGCAGTACAACCAGCCACTGTCATCTGCAAGCTGCCAACAGTTTGACCTCACCCCCAAAGGCTCACTCCTCCACAGTCTCCCAAGACAGATGGATGCCCACAACACATAAAAAGTTATTTCCAGCGTTCAGTAGCAAGATCTAAAGCTCACACATGCCTAAAAGGTTTCTTGGAATTGAAAGCACAACTTACCACTCTGATGAATTCAAAAAGTTCAATGACTGCTGAATTCAGAAGATTGTACCTAGTTCCATTATCCAAAAGAGCATTTATGACGGGCTCAAACAGGTTTCCTTTGGTGATATAACGGTTATAAAACTCATCCTTTAGGCCGATTATCCTCCTCATGAAACGAAGAGCACCTGCAATAATAATAATAAATAATAATAATAATAATAATAATAATAATAATAATAATAATAATAATATCTTTATTGTCATTGCCTCCTTCGGGGACAATGAAATTACTTGACTGCACCGTAAAAACACTAATTAAACAATACAGTATAATACAGCAAGGGAGATTAGATGACTTTCAAAGTCCGGGCTTCCCATTCAAGGCCGAGATCGCTCTGGAGAAGAAGCTGTTCTTAAGACGGCTCGTTCTTGTCTTCATCGTCCTGTATCTCCGTCCCGACGGCAGGAGCTCGAAGAGACGGTGACCAGGATGCGATGGATCTTTTACTATGTCCAATGCCTTCCTATGGCACCTTGTGGCATAAATCTGCTCTAAGGTGGAGAGTGGGCAGCCAACAATGCTCTCTGCTGCCTTAACAACCCTGCACAACCCCATCCTGTCCCGGGTAGTACAGCTTCCGTACCACACACATAAGCCATAAGTGAGCACGCTCTCAATGGCACAGTGATAGAAGGCAAGCAGCAGTTTCTGCAGAAGATGGTTTTTCCTTAGAATTCTCAAAAGTACAGTCTCTGCTGCGCCTTCTTCACAAGCCCCCTTGTGTTGACACTCCAGGACAGATCCTCTTGTAATTCAATGCCCAAAAATCTGAACGTTGTTACCCTCTCCACACAGACCCCATCAATCAAAAGTGGTTGGACGTTGCTCTTCTGTCTCCTGAAGTCCACCACAAGTTCCTTTGTCTTCCTTGTATTTATGAGCAAGTTGTTAGCTCTGCACCACTCTGTCAGCCGCTCCACCTCATCTCTATAATCCGTTTCACCCTCCCTTTCAGGGATGAGCCCAATCACAGTTGTGTCATCTGCAAATTTGACAACCCTATTACTAGGGTGAGTAGCGACACAATCATACGTGTAGAGAATATAAAGGAGTGGACTGAGTACGCATCCCTGTGGTGTTCCTGTGTTAGTCTTAAGCATATTAGAGGTATAAGGGCCCAACCGAACTCTTAACAAGCATTTTAAGAGGGTCCTTTCTAGTCCTCACACTACCTGCATCTGTTTACACAAGCTGAAAGGAGTAGTCCAGTTTACTGACCAGCAGCAAACTATGATGTCTAGGACAGCCTTCCCAAACCTGGTGTTGTCCAGATGATATTGGACTACAACTCCCATCAACGCCAACCATGCTGACTGGAGCTGATGGGAATCCAAGAGTCCAACAACTGGTGTGCACCAAGTTGAGGAAAGCTGGTCTAGGAGCCAGCTTAGAAAATGAAAATTGACCTGCTACTTACACAGTGCCAAAAAGGTGTGTTTTGAATTCATCAAGACCAACACTCTTCTCAGCAAATCCTTGTTCATAATATAGTTCTTGATGTGATATGTGTGGTGTTCCACACAAAAGGTGAGCAGCTCCAAAATTAAGGCAAGCAGCTGTGCTGTTTGGTAGTTGTCTGCCAAAGGAACAAAACCCAGTTAGATACAATGAACCCTGCAAATGCCAAAGTCACGACAAAAATAGTGTTCGCCTAGGAGTAAGACTTTCCCCAAGCCAGACATTTATGTCAAGCAAGCTTGAGATCCAAAACCTTTGCCATGGAGCAGAGTTCTCTAAGCACAAGCTGGGATCCTAGGTCTAGCATTGTTTTTATTTAAAATCTTTTGTACCCAGCCTCTCTGATTCTTAAGGAGGCTCAGATTTACTAAAGTTAATAAAAATGTAATAACAAACAAACAAAAAAACTTGCGGAAAAAATCATCAGTAACTGTATCAAATCAGTCAGCTGTTGCTACAGAAGATGCATGTACCTCCTTAAACATGGGTAGGCAAACTAAGGCCTGGGGGCCAGATGCGGCCCAATCGCCGTCTCAATCTGGCCCGCGGACGGTCCAGGAATCGGTGTGTTTTCACATGAGTAGGATGTGTCCTTTTATTTAAAATGCATCTCTGGGTTATTTGGGGGCATAGGAATTCGTTCTCCTCCCCTGTCCCCCAAAAATATAGTCTGGCCCCCCACAAGGTCTGAGGGACAGTAGACCGGTCCCCTGCTGAAAAAGTTTGCTGACCCCTGTCCTTAAATGTCCAGGAGTGTTTCTGAAAGTTCTCTAAAATCCCTTGGTAGCTGGTCTTGCCTGTGGCCACGGCACACCAAAAGCTTAGAGATTTGTGAAAAGCCTGTGCGCAGAGTGGCTGTATTCACAAAGTGGATGATTTCACACAACCATTCACGCAATGCATTTGTATGTCACATTCTTCAGCCCTCCACATCGTGGAGGATTTGGAAGGAGCCAAGGACACACTTGCAATCCTGGTTTCCCAGTTCAGACATAAACGTATAAAAGAATAGCCTTGTTGGATCAGATCAAAGTCTCATCTAGTCCAGTATCCTGTTTTCACAATGGCCAACTAGATGCCTGTGTGAAACATACAACAGCACCCGCTCATGATCCCCAGCTGCTGAAATTCCAAAGCATGCTACCTCTAATACTGAAGATAATACAGCCACCGTGGCTAGTTGCTAATCCCATTTTAAGACATCCAAATCACCAGCCATTGCTAGTTTGTGGTAGTAAACTCCACAGTTGAGTTATTTGCTGTGTGAATAGGTACTTCCTTTTGTGTGTCCTGTATCTCTCAGCTTCATTAAAGCACTTTAGTTCTAGTATTATGAGAGAAATAGAAAAACCTCTCTCTATCCGCACCGCGCTGCAGTTGGACAAAACAAGATGTTTGCTATTCTGCCAGAGGCATGAGAGAACCACACAAGCGCATGGCTCATTCCAGATCCTTCATGCTTTGGCAGACCAGTGGCAGTGATGGCTGAATGCAGCCTTCTTGCTGTCAATTGGGAACACGATTTCCCCATTTTTTAGGGTGATGTCTCTAGAATGCCCCATTCCCCCAGGAGGAAGATAAAGTTGTCAATCTAAGATTCCTAGGAAAGGGTCTTTCCATATGTATACCTCATTTCAAATTAGGATGGTGGTGGTGGGGGGGTTAAGAAAAAAAAAAATCACAAATGCATCCACCTACCTGGGCAAATTGTATTACTCTTGTTGCTTCCAACTACCACATCTAAAAGAAGTGAAAAGATTTAGCACTGTTAAGCTGCCTGCTTAATGGCTGTGGCAAACAGAAACTACATTTTATTTCAAGGTCAGACAACTTCTGACTCGCCTGTGCAGCACAAGAAGCCCACCCAAACTCTTTTTGGAGGAGGTTGTCAGGCACCAGAACCCACCTAATTTTGTCTGTAACACCATTGGAGTTGCACACATGTACTCCATCTGCGAATAGTACTGTGTTAGCCACTAAAAGTTGGTGGTAAAAGATAGGAGACATGCAAGTCAGCATGGAGAGTTTGCAAAAAGCTACAAAAACAAGTTACCAATCCCATTCTACTCTGTTTTCATTGCAGCAACCTTTGAATCTCAGAACTGCTTAAGTGACTTTTAAAGATATGGGTTTATTTTTGTAAGAAACCACTGTGCCTGAAAAATCAGCAGCCTGGTTCACACACAACAGGAAACTGTGGTTTCCCACTGTGTGACCAAGCCTGCATGAGCCTTGGGTTTGTGTGTTTCCTCTCTTCACCTTCCGAGCCTATGAAGAGAAGCTTCCAGTTTTAAACTAAACACAGTTCCCTTTGACACCCCAATGCTGGAAACAAAGATTTGTTTAAACTACAGCAAGTAAGAACAAGTCTATCTTGCTCTCTGATCACAACTCCTCATGTTTGGATACCAAGGGAAACAGTGGTTGCTTTAAAACTGGAAGCTTCTCTTCCTCATGGGCTTGAGAGAGGAAGAAGGAAGCTACACCTGAGTCAGTGTGCTAGGCAAAAACGATGAGACAGTTTCTCAAGAGATCCCTTGGTTTCTGAAATTATTTTAGAGTACAATGGTACATCGCAAGACGAATGCCTCGCAAGACGGAAAACTCGCAAAACGAAAGGGTTTTTTGTTTTTTGAGCTGCTTCGCAAGACGATTTTCCCTATGGGCTTGCTTCGCAAGACGGAAACGTCTTGCAAGTTTGTTTCCTTTTTCTTAACACCGTTAATACAGTTGCGACTTGACTTCGAGGAGCAACTCATAGCACGCGGTGTGGTAGCCTTTTTGAGGTTTTTGAAGACTTTGGTGATTTTTGAAGCTTTTCCAAAACGTTTCCGGCACGTGCTTCGCAGGACGAAAAAAATCGCAAGACGACAAAACTCGCGGAACGAATTAATTTCGTCTTGCGAGGCACCACTGTAACTCAAAAAGGAAGCACTGTACATCATAATGCAAGACTTTTTTTGTCTAAAAATTTACAAAAATGCAGTCAAGATCAGCAGCCAATATCCAACAACAGAAGGCTGTTTGTAGAACTGAAGCCCCTGAAGACCAGAATTTTCAGTACTCGGCAGTGGGTGAAAACAAGAACCCAGAAAAATCTGGAATTTTACAACAGTACAGTCGTACCTTGGTTCTTGAACAGAATCCGTTCCAGAAATCCGTTCGACTTCAGAAAACGTTTGAAAACCAAGGCGCGGCTTCCGATTGCTGCGGGAGCTTCCTGCACTCATTCGGAAGCTGCGGAGGACATCTGGCTTCCAAAAAATGTTTGCAAACCAAAACACTCACTTCCGGGTTCGCGGCATTCGGGAGCCAAAACATTCGAGTCACAAGGCATTTGAGAATCAAGATACGACTACATTTGGACTAACCACAAACACAGCATTCAGATGTTAATCCTAAACCAGCTTAGCAAAAGGGGTACAAGCCTGGGTGAGCTTTGCTTGCTCCTCTGGCACAGCCTTGAAGACACTAGAAGTGTTAGCTTTAGTTTCCAACTACAGTGGTACCTTGGTTTAAGAACAGCTTAGTTTATGAACAACTTGGATTAAGAACGCTGCAAACCATGTTTTGATTTGCGAACTTTGCCTTGGAAGCAGAACATGTTCCATTTGTAAACTGAGTCTCCCGTTGCTATGGGAAAGCACACCTTGGTTGAACAATGCTTTGGTTTAAGAACGGACTTCCAGTACGGATTAAGTTCGTAAACCAAGGTACCACTGTATTTATTTCACCTGAATGGAGAACTGTGACTAGGGCTAACTATCTTTAGGAACAGCCTCCGCCAACCCTGTGTCCTCAAGTTGTTTTGGACTACCAGCCATGCTGACGGTAGTTGACACATCTGAAGGACACAAGGTTGGGGAAGGATGGCTTAGGGAAACAAGCCAAAGACCTAAACCTCAGTTTGAAGTTGGCTTTCTTCCCCAGCGACAGTTGGTTTAGGTTTGCCCATAATGAGAAAATGTGGTTAGTTCAACGAGGAAGCTAAAGGTCCAATCTCCTCCTTGTAACTGTGCTAGAGGAGAATGGCAGCATGCAAGCTCACGCATGCAACACTAATCCATGTGAAGCAGCCACACTCTCCTTCCACCAGCCTTCTGCAAACCTCGGACAGCTCAATACAACCAGGGCATAAAAGTATGCAAGTCTCGGTTTGAGTAAATTAATCCGCACAACAAAAACACAGTTTGTCTTGCAAACAGCTGCATGAGTCTGAAATACGAAAACGTGGATAGAAGAAGGCAGAAAAGACAATCAAAACATCTGATCTTACCTTTGTCGCTTTTGTCCTCTGATGTGTTTGCCAGAAGTGGAGCAGTGAGGACATGCATACAATGGTTGTAGAAAAAATTGAGAAACTCACTTTTCTCGGTTTTCTGAAACAGAAAATACTAACCAGATTAGCAAATATGCTAACAGCATGTAAAGTCATGCAGCTGAGAAGTAACAAACAACCAAACAAAGAGAAATCAAAGATGCTGAATTCAGCGCCGTCAAGGTATCTTCTACCCAGAAGAGATGCAAGCCAGCACATTCCCACTTATTATTTGAATGTTTTAAATAGCTTTGAGGGGTATTTTTGGCAATCAAGCGGTATATAAATTGTATGAATACAATAAATTAAAAAATCTGTAAAATTAGGGTGGCCTCACCCTAATGAGGTGGGGCAGGGCCCTTCTCTGCCCTGGTACCTAAGTTATGCAACTGCCTTTCTTCACCAATTAACACAGAATCCAAGCTGTTGCTTTTCAAGCACCAGATAACCCCCCCTTTTTTTAAAAAAGACACATTCCCGTATGTTTAACATTCCTGAGTTTTAGCGGCTTGATGACTTTAAATGGCTCTGGAGGATGCAGCTGTTGTGAAATTAAACTCTGTGTTTTATTTCCTCTTTAAACTGTTTTATAGGCAGCAGTTTTAAGATATGCTGTAAGATACCTTGAGACTCATATAATGAAAGGGAGGACTGAGATGCTTTAAACGACAATACGGCACGCACGCACCAGCATAAACATTCACACAGCTACAGAGCACTGGGATTTCTATCATACCATTGTGCAGTCACAATGGAACAGGAAATCGCAACACAGTTTGTGTTTTACCTCAAAGCCGCCATGGCAGCTTACCTAGCTAGTAAACTTCAGTTTGAGAGCATGAACTTGGTCCTTCTAAATTAAAATCCCCAACTCTTCCCATTGCACCAGACTGAAATAATTTTTTTACTATATAAACACTTGCTCCCAGCCCAGATTATGTAAGACCTTAGTTTGCAGGCAATGGTATTAACCATGCCCCACCTGCCATGGGGAGCTCAAAGGTAACCCATTCCATATATGGTGTTGATGCCTTTCAATCCCCTGGGCAGCAGACATGACAGGAGAACTCATCATTCAATCCAAGAGTGGACAAAGTTTGAACTGAACACAAAACGGTGTACACGTACTGGAATCTCCAAGCATATGAAAAGTCATGCACATGGTCTAAAATAAAACGTTCTGACATCATGCTGTGGGAATGACATTTGAGATGAAGTAAAACTACTATTCCAGTTTTGTGGCGGAAACATAGACATACATATATTTTAAAGAAAAAAACATGCTTCCAAGTATATTTTCCAGAAATGAAAAGCTAACGCACATTTTTGCAAATAGTTACAAAGTGTGCCGAAAGACAAGTAGATTTTAGTCAACATGTTTCTTAGACAGTAAAGTTTCTTTACCCCTTTCCATTTTCTTACATTAGCTGTGGCCAACATGTTCTCAGGATCAATTAGGGTACGCAAGAGCCCCATTAACTGAACAGCGCCCCCAAGCTCGGGGTCAGTGTCACAGATCATTTGCTCAATGACTACATTTATGAGGAGAATGTCCTGAAACAAACAGAGACAAATTAGACATGCTTTCAGAAATTTAACAAAGGTAAATAGTATTTTTTTTTCTTGGGGGGGGGAGGGTAGGAATACGAACCTATGACAGTTTTAGATTTTGGCTACCATCTCTCAGGGTACCAATTACTGAGCTTTGTGTAATTTCCCACCTTTATTGATGAGGACGTTTATTTCCTCTTGATTAAAAAAAGGAACATCACATTTGTGATGTACATTTTTAGGATCCACCTTATTTTTGTAATTTTAAGTTGCTCAAAACAATTTATAATATTATGTAATATTGCATTTCAATATTAACATTGTGTTCTGATTGTTGTAGCCTGTCCTAAAGCCTTAAATTGAAGAAAGGGTAACAACTTATAATAAAATAAAATTGTAATATGGTGGTTCTTAGGTATTTTTTCACCCATGAAGTCATTTGTATTGCTATGTAGCCTATTGAACATTTTAACCGTTTGATATGTTTCTGCTATGCAGTGATTTAGGAGACTGTGTGTTAAAGAAAACAGATTTTCACAATGAACCCTTTACAAATTTAAGTTAATAGGCAGGGTTAACTGCCTAATGGCCACTTGCTACCCCAGATATCTATTGCCTTCAGGGACTGCCAGACTATTTTTGCTCAACAATTCACACACGTTTGCTTACATGTAGTTTATTCCAGCAGCACATGTACAAGAAGACATGTTGCTTGCAGTATATCTAGATGCAATAGTGAGGATATGGGGAAGAAACCTTACTATGGAGGCTCAATAAGACCTGCCTAGATTCTGATACACCAAAAGCCTTCAAACTACCTGTTGACTCTTCTAGAGCTTCCATAAGAGAGCTTTATAAAAGTTAAGTGTAAGAGTACCAGGACCCTCCTTCTCCAGCTGCTGCCTCTGTTATGAGATTTGCAGCCAGATTACTACTTCTGATTATTATTTGAGCTTTGTGGTTGCTCACAATTTAGAGAGAGAGAAACGTTCAAGCTCCAAACCAGGGTACAGTGGTACCTCGGGTTAAGAACTTAATTCATTCTGGAGGTCCGTTCTTAACCTGAAACTGTTCTTAAACTGAGGTACCATTTTAGCTAATGGGGCCTCCTGCTGCTGCCGCATCACCGCCACGCGATTTCTGTTCTCATCCTGAAGCAAAGTTCTTAGCCTGAGGCACTATTTCTGGGTTAGCGGAGTCTGTAACCTGAAGCGTCTGTAATCTGAAGTGTCTGTAACCCGAGATACCACTGTATCCACCGCCAGATACAAACACTGGGTGTAGCTACAAACTCTGGAGACAAAAGACAACGAGGAGTAACACAGACTTGCCATGAGCAACCAACAGTGGAGTAGTAAATGGGAACCCAGTAGCCCAGGACTGATGAAACCCTTGTTGGAGAACACTCTTTCAGAGCGAACCTTTGTTTGCTAAATGAATCAAACATGTCAGGTGTTAACAGGTCAGGAAGCTCTCATGCCAGCCCAAATTATAGTTCAGAATACAGTGGTACCTCGTGTTACGGACAGGATCCGTTCCGGAGGCTCGTCCGTAACGTGAAATGCCCGCAACTTGAAGTGCTGCATCTGCGCAGCGCGATTTGGTGCTTCTGCGCATGCGCAAAGAGCGATTTAGCACTTCTGTGCATGCGTGAGCGGCGAAACCCGGAAGTAACCCGTTCCGGTACTTCCGGGTTGCTGCGGGATGTAACGCAAAAAGACGCAACATGAGGTATGACTGTACAAGTCTGTGATCTTAGACTGTGTGTGTGTGAAATACCGAAGAACACTACATTTTTTACTTAATAAAATAAGGGACATAGTGGTAGGACTGGCCATTGCCAGCCGTATCATATAAGCATACTGCATCTTTCTTACATCGTCACTCTGCTGGGCTTCCTGCATTACAAATTCCCGCACCATGGATGGGCTGAATTCTACCAGGTAAGAAAATATATCTGTAGCAGCAGATCTAACTTGCAGATCGTCCATGCCCTGAAATGAAAATCATATTAACAGTGAAAAAGAGTATTATGGAGGTCGTAATGCTATACAAAGCTATTAAAATGCAGTGAAACTCTGATTTCAAATATACAAGAGGATAGTAATTCTATTTCTACAAACCCTGGGGTACAAAAGCTTTCTTTATCATCCTCAAGAGTCTATGACTGTGAATCTAAGGGTGTAGATTTGGACATTTTGCTTAAAAAAAAGAAGTCCAACTTTGTTGCCTTGAAATTCAGGTAGTTAAACTATATGCTGGATTAGATCCAGAGTTCCTGTGAGTGGATCTTTGCTCAAAGGACATTCCCACCAGAAAAAGGGGTGTGTGTGATTTTTCTGGAATCTTCCTTCCCCCTGCAGCCTCCAGAGAAATTGCTCTAGAGGGTTGGAGAACTCTCTGGAACAGCATAGCAGGTGTCACCAGGGTTTATAAGGGAAAACTGTAAAAGCCACCTCTGCAGGGCCTTCTGCTGGATCTTCCACAAATGGAAGAGCCCTTCTGTTGGTGGAAGAGCAACTCTGAGTGGAACCCAAGGTGATTTAAAGGATACAAATTTGAAAAAACCCTTTTCCCTCTGTCTGTTGGATACCTAAACATGACCACTGAATCTTAGTGCTCTGTTTTTTATACACACGTATTTGTCACTTCAGTGATCACTGTATATTTAAATAAGTCAGTAGTCATTTAAATATCTATGAACTGTATCTTTCTCAAAGGCTCTGCATACATCAGAGACTAGTATTAGAATCAGTCAACCTATGAACAATTTGAAAGAGTGCAATAGCTCAAAAATGTAAAGACAAACCAATGAGACACCTCAAATCTTGCCTGCGCTTTATCATTCAACTCACCATTACTATTTCAAGAGCAGGAAGAATTCCTAACTTTGCCAAAGTTTTGAAAAACGTGTCTCTGTTCTGGGGCTGCAATGTCTGGGAAAATGCACAAAACTCCTTGAAGAAGTTAACCTGCAGGAGGTGAAAGAAACATTTCAATACAGAAAGTGCCAGTACACAGCCAATAAGTAAACATTTATACAGTTTCAGATATTAACAGAATCTGAGTTTTAACTCAACACAAAGAACACATATTTCAAGCAAAAGAGGCAGCAGCATTAGCACACTATTTCCCAAGGTAAAAGCATCCAAACTGGACTTACCAGTTCACGCCTTTTGTCATCATCTGTAGCTTCGTCAGTTAATTGTGCAAAAACTTCAGACAAAAACTTTTCATCTTCCTGTACAATACAGCAATTTTTACATAGTTATGACACAAAGTTCTCTATTTTATAGCTGCAATGCAAAATCAGGTTTTGTACTGTTGCAAGTCACTCTCTTATTTAATGTACCACTAAACTAATGCGTCCACCTGTGCTGTACTGCCTATGCTTTCACAGCTAGGAAGGCAGATTCCACAGATTTACAAGTCACTTTTTTCCTCCAGAGTCCCACTGCAGTAAGCAGTATTATGTATGAACAGCATTGTTTCAATTTATCAACGACAAGTCTATCAGTCATAATGGTCAACTTGTGCCCAATCAGTATAGGAACCTAGCTTAAGATTCTTTTAAGTATCCATACAATGAATTCAAAATGCAGATGACTATAGTTAGTAAGAAGAAATTGATGAACGAATGAAAGCAGACTTTTCCCGTCCCTGATAAACCTCTGCATCTCCTTCTCCATCCAGCTTCTTCAGGGGGAAGAGGATTCCTCCTCTCACTCAGGTCTCTTTCCTCCCTCCAAGCTTCTTTGGGAAACAATGGAGGGAAGTAAAGCCAACGAGACCAATTACACCCACATTATTGCCCACCGCTATAACTAGGTGTATGATCTGAATGTACGAGGCTTCAATCCAATCTGTATAACCTCCAACTGAGGTGCAAAAAAGAGCACCAGGAGCCCTACACATTTATATCTGCCCTGTGGATTGTCTGAGGTATCAAAGTGGCACTGCTAATTTGCTGCTCCACACCAAATTTAACGAGTTTTAGAAGTCAAGCACTTGTGACTTCAACAGAACAATCCAGCCAGTGTTTTTGTTCCAACAAGAAATTTAGGACTGAGTTTTTACAGTTTCTTAAGCCTTGCAAGTTTAGAAGTCAGTTGCAGACTCAACAGTGATGAGGCTAGACTCAATTGGTGTATCTGACCTAAAAAATGTAAAACAAAACAAAACAAAACAGTGAGTCTATTATTTTAACCCTCTTGATAGTTTTCTAGCATTAAGTGCTGCATGTGTTGAGCTTGACTGTGAAAAGATTATATAAAAGATTTAGTGAACTAGGAGAAGGAAGTGGCAGGCACAGTGCAAGGCAGGGGCAATCCAAGCCTTTAAATTAAGGAGCTAAAAGCATGTCATTAAAAAACAACAGTACAGATTAATGCCTCCCCCCCCCCCCCAATTCTCTTCTAATAATCTGGGAAGACACAGTAACAAGACAGATATATTAGTGTTTACAAGTTTCCACCCATCTGGAAATGGTTCAACTGCACATAAGTCAATGTAACTTTGCTAAGCCAAAACACAGATGTTACACACTTTTAGAACTGGAGGTGGGTGGGTAACACATAAATAGGTCATAGCCATTTTTTGCTTCCTACTGTCCTATTCCCAAAATGGCCCACCATCTCATTAAAGTCTTCTCTGACACTGGAGTTTGCATGCTATTTTTAGATATAGTCCAACTCTTAGAAATGCATCATTATATGAAACTGTCATAATGCACACAAAAAATCAGGACCCGTAAGCTAGTGAGCTGCTTCTTATGCAACCCTCCTCAACCAAAGGTTAATGACTGTGTCACAAACTGTCATGCTCATGACATATATGGGGACATATCCCTACATCAAACTGTCTCCTTCCCTTGGATATTTGGATACACAAGAGTCCAATGATCAAAGCTTACGAAGTACTGAATATCACTTTTACTTTAGGTAAAAAAAGGTAGAAGTATGTCAGTAATTAATTAGGCATATAGTTATTTCTTCATTTGTGCAATGCATGGCTGCAGGGGCATTACTGTAGAAAAAGGAACTGTACTGGACAGTCTCAAATATTAACTAGTCATTTCTCTGCAAGTTATAGCTTAAGTGTTTCTATTTGCTAAGTCTTTATAAGGACCCTGAAAAGAAACATAAAAAACACTAGTTAATAATGATTGCAGTCTATGGCAAGCAAAACTTCTCCCTACTCCGGACATGACCTGAGTTTCGTCTGTATTTGCTTGCCCCCAGAAAGTAGGGGGAAGCTTTGAAGTTATGATGACAGCCTCTAAAATGTCTAACGGGCATAAGTGAAGATCCAAAAAGTCACACAAACTACTATATCTAAAAATGTGTGTGTGTGCCTGTTTTTCAATCACGGCGTAAGAGAAATCACCGAAGCAGCTTTCAAGGTGTTTGCAACATGGCATGGAATGGTTATATATATGCTATGGTTGAAATATTCCTATTCCAACAAGGAAGTTAAAAATAATCCCACGGGCATGCATAAAGACTTGGGCTGTCTTCTGAAGTAGCTCTTTGGACCTCAGTTTTCAAGTAACTAAGATGCTATTCATGCTTATTATATAGGTCCCTTCGACCTACTACTGCTCATAACACTACCAATCAGAAGAGTCGTCCAACATCTATTCATTTGGAATGCTTAGAGCTATGCAGGCAGCAAGAAACCTCAAAAAGTACACCAATTTCATGTTGCCACAGCAGCAGCAGCCAAGGACCAAAATAAAAGAAACTGTTTCCAAAACACAGTTGTTGGCAAGTATTGAAAATATCTCCTCCATGTGTTCTGCTTTTGGAAGACAAGAGGGAGGTGGAAAGGGGGAAATACCAAGAAGTTGTATTGTTTATGACGTATTAGCAATTTAGGTGTTTATCCTACTCAATATCAAAGTACTCAAGTTACAGAATATTTAAAATCAAGCTTGAAGCATCAAGAACAACGTAAATCTATTTAAAATCTTAGAAAAATCCCACCCATTAAAATCCCCATCCATTATCAGTTTGGCCACCACCCATAAAAAGCCAACTCAAATAAAGGGCTTACGCCTGAGCAAAGGAAGAACTTCTACAGTTGTAAAACCGAGCAAGGGCCAATCTACATGGACTTCCATTACAAGCAATAGTGTCCAGTAGCACCTTAAAGACCAACTAAGTTAGTTCTTGGTATGAGCTTTCGTGTGCATGCACACTTCTTCTTTCGTGCATGCACACGAAAGCTCATACCAAGAACTAACTTAGTTGGTCTTTAAGGTGCTACTGGAAGAAATTTTTTATTTTGACTATGGCAGACCAACACGGCTACCTATCTGTAACTCAAGCAATAGTGTGTTATTCAATGTAGTGCTAAGGCAAATATTTTGCCAGCCCAATAATTTCTTCTTGTACAACAGAATGCCGCCCCTCTCTTCCATACCCCAAGCCCCCTAAATCTATTGCGGGAGTTCCCTCAACCCCCTGAAGCAGATCTGGGGTCAGTGCAGAGGGGGGGGGGGGGAGTCCCACTGCAGAAGCAGAATTTCTTTTGCTTGTGCAATTTTTTTAGTTGACTATAGCTCAGAGTCTTGAGCAGGGTTTCCCAAACTTTGGTCTCCAGCTCTTTTTGGAGTACCTTGCAGCTCGCCAGACAGAACGAATCCCCCTCTTCTCCCCCTGTGTGCTGTTCTAGGGGTTCTCCCAACTGCCCCAGAGCCAACTGGGGGGTATGGGAGACGTGCAAGGGAAGGGGAAGGGGAAGATCCACTGTGCAAGTGGAAGTTCTTGAATCCCATCCAGTGTCTCTAAACTATTTCAAATGTTTTTAGGAGGAGGCATGAGGCACTTCACTATCTCATGAAGGCAGTAACACTGTCTAGGTGCAGAAATACATCTTGATCTGACTATTGTTTGTGTCTGCAATATATGAACTACCCCTCTAATGCTGAACCGCCTTGCATAAACTCTTTAAACCACACATTTTGAGTGACTGAAGTATTGTCTTTAAAAAGGGCATTTCCACTCCGTTCCACAGCTTTTTTAAAGTGTTCCCTAACATTTTATCATCTGAAAAACTGAAAGCTTTCCTCAACGTCTTATAATCAAAGGTTTAAAAGATTTATCAGGGTAAAGTATATCTTGTTGCACTCTAGGCTTGCGTTGCTGTTAGGTTATGCCCAACAGTGGGCATGAGTTCAACCACCTTGCTATCAACAAAAAATGACAATGACCCAAGTAATCATTTAGCGAAGATTTAGTCAACTTCTGGCTTTTCACTGGACAGGGTGAACTTGAAGATGAATTGAACCCAAGCAATTGCCTATGGATGACACACTGCAGGTGGTATGGCAGCTAATAAAACATTGCAGCTGACACATTATTTTAAGAACCACATCACATTATTTAAATCTACATTTGTTCTGGCCGTATCTTCCAAAAGTCTGTGAACTACCATATGCTGCCACTTAAGGGCTTAAGAGCAAAATGACACGGTTTACAGCCTCCGAAGAGCTGGAATTCACTCGTTTTCATTTGGCTCCCACAATTTGACATATAAAAACTGCAAACTAAGTCTATGTAGGAAACAAGGTTCTATATTCTTAAATGCTGGCATGTGAAATGTTTTCTTCAATACATTATTTGTACTACAAAATTAGGAGTACCTAAAAATGAACTCTGAGTTCTCTAACAATAGTTCTAGCAGCTAGGGGGTTAAAAAGAGGATTTGTCAGACATTCCCCGTTTGTCAGACCCTTTAACTCTATTTTTAAGCTATTATGCAAAAAGATTTCCTACATCTAGGAGACTTATAACAGAAAATTCTAAATAAGATTATGCCAACAACAAAAAATGTTAACTAGAAGGAAGATTGCTTTTTTATTCTTGGAGAAGAGACTACAGAACAGATCAATGGGAAAGCCCATTATTTTCATGCAGCAGGTCCTGGGCTCAGTCCTCAGTATCTTCAATTAAGGTAGGTGGTGATACAAATAACTATGTGAAATGCTGGAGTTTCTTCCAGTCACAATAGACAACACTGTGCTGGGTGGACATAAGACAGCTTCCTACGTCCCCTACAGTCAAACCCTTGGTTTAGTTCTTTTTAAAAAGTTTCTTGGGATGAACAAGGTTATGCGCAGGAGATTCTTAATTTGTTTCCTGCGTATTTTAAAAATATTTTGTTAGAGGATTCACAGAAACAAAAAACATTAATCATAAGCCAGCCAAGAGAAATTATCGAGTTTGTTTTCGGTTTAGCTTCAGAACCTTATGATCGTTGAATAATTTTATAGAGAGCTAAAACATTTACAGAATTAAAAAGCTGTGCCTTTCTCATGCAGCCTGTATAAAACTTTAATCAAATAATGTCACAATTCGAATATTACAGTTTGTAAGTGTAAGAAGGCTAATGATAGCATTTGTGAGAGTCGCTATTTATACTGCATTTCGTTTTTAATACAACACACAACACAGCTGCTTATAAGCAGGAAAAAACTGTTAACCATCTGCCACGAATAAGGCCACTGCTGAAAGGCACCTACCTCTCACATAACAGAATGAGCTGAACGTAATGTATCTGCTTTAGAAGGAATGCACTGTGCTTATGAAGAAGACTGTGAAATACACAACTGAGACATTACAGCAAAGAACAAAGCTAGCCAAGGGGGGTGAGGAGGAAGCACCAGTACTACTAAATTAGGTTTAAAAGCATGTACCACAAACAGCACTGAATTAAAGGCATGCTACGGTTAACCTCACATTTGTATGTCAAATCTCCAAAATGCAAGCCTTCCAAACTTCTAGTTTCACTTACCTGCAGCATACTGACAATCTCGACTTTGTTAAAGAAAATGAAAGATGTGAGAGTAGAAAGAAAATTTTCTTCAAAAACTGATGGTGTTGGCAAGATGATGTCCTGGATGTACTGTACCCTGTAAGTCTGATGAATCTTTTGCCTAAGTTCAGAGTCTGTTATGGGTATGACCTCTTTAAACTTTGCTGTTTTGGTCAAGAATTCTCTGTGCCTTTTTGGCTGAGCTAATGCAGGGTCATACTCAAGGCATCCCACAACATCCATAATGCACTCGTCTGAAAACATCACCTCAAAAAGAGTTGCTTTATTGAGGAACAAAATTCCTCGGATAATTTCATACAAATGATGTAAGCCTTCAGTATTTTCTAGGTTTTCACAAAGCTGGAAAAGCTGCAATAATTTTTTAATGTAGCCTTCATTTTCCAAAGCCAAAGCTAGTTTTTCTCTACGGATGGGCGACGAGAGAACTGAGGTAACTAGGTCTGCAATCTCTTCGAGTTTGTTAAGTTCACAAGTAGGGAGATCAATCAAATGAGTTGTTTCTGGCATTTCCTCAAAGCGCTCTTCTTCAGATTCATCAATGAGATCCTGTGTGACTTCCACTGAAGGGTCCTTACCTTGAACCTAAAAATGGAAACATGAACAATTGCTGACTCATTCTGAAACATACCGGTGACTGTCGGAGGCAGAGAAGAGGAAATAAATAATTTGGTCAAATCACATAACATTAATAGGCTTCTGCAAACTGACCAGGAATGAAATGTGGCTCTTGGGCTGCGCAAACTCGGGCTCTGTTCCTGCGGCAGATGCTGATAGTGCGAAAAGGGGAAAGAACTTTCTTGTGGCCCACCAGAGCTGTGCATATGAGCAACTGTTCTGAACATGACTCATTGGCAAAGGATCAACAGTTCT
Source organism: Podarcis bocagei (assembly GCF_964188305.1). Lineage (NCBI taxonomy): Eukaryota > Metazoa > Chordata > Lepidosauria > Squamata > Lacertidae > Podarcis > Podarcis bocagei. The sequence goes on from NC_138127.1 coordinate 99,367,430, forward strand.
ATTCACATCCCAACCCAGTAGATGTCATACAGGAGAGTCACATGCAGTCTATGGTGGCTGTAATTCCAGGCACAGGAGTACTCTGCTAGGAGACAAGGCAGCCCAAGTAGTTGGTTTAAAGCTCAGTCCTAGGAATTGGATGAAACTTACACATTATAGTCCTAGACAGATTCATATAAACATTTTACAGAACATGTAGACACACAGCAGCATGTTTTCAGTTACATGTTATTTCACACACATGTACATGTCATGGAGCTTAGAATTACTGTTTCTCCGAAGCATGAACTTGTGGCACTGCAGGCACATTTGCTGCCATGTAAAATGTCAAGGAAGCCTAAAATATTACTATAAAAAGGGGCAATTGAAAAACACCCATGAAAAGAGCAAGCAGGTGAAACTGTAAAATAAGCCTGTGCCCTGATGCCATGAAGTTCTAACACTGTACTATGAAATTTTATGACTGTGTTACATGTAAGCAATAACATAACATGTTCAAAGTGGGATTTGTAAATAATATGATTGGAATAAAAATGTGGTAAGTTTTAAAAAGATTAACCTTACCTGGCAAATTTTCTCCCAGATTTCATCACAGCCAGCTTTTTCTTGAAAACTCAGGGCTAAATCATAATTCTCTGCTTCTGACCAAACAATCAAAGTATCCTATTTCAAAATGAAAGACTATACTGATTATTTGATTCCATACAAGTACAACAGTGGCATACAATTAGGTTGATATATCCAACAAAACAACTTGGTGAAACAGGATACTGGGGTTTTTTATTTTAAAAATGCTACCTTTTTAGAACTGCTCTTCATATGCCCTTTCACAGTTTCCTATTAGGAAATTTTAATTAGAAATATTAACCCTCCAGTTTAAAGAAAAAATAATATTTACAACTGATTTTATATTATACAGGCAGGATTATTTTTACAATATAATTTACCATATAAATCGCCAATGATCTACAATGAATGCAGTTGAATACTCTTCGGTTATGCATGTCTGGATAAAAGGCCAAGAGGCTAGCTATGTATTTAAGAACATCTATGATTCAATCCCTAGCATCACCAGATACAGCTGAGACACTCCCTGCCTGAAACCCTGGAAAGCCACTGCCAATCATTGTAGACAATACCAAGCTAGACAGACCAATGGCCTGACTCAGTATAAGGCAGCTTCCTATGTTCCTATCAAAGGCATGCACAGAACCTAATAAAATTCACCCAGGAAGTATAATGATTTAATTGTCACAATATTCTTATTCTTTTAGAAAGAGAACAGCAATAGGTAGGGAACTGCAATGTCCTGAAATGGGGAAAAAAACTCTGACATTATGAGTATTTGTGATGATCCAGATAGAATTTTGCATTTCTTTGTTTATAGAAAATTATATTATACTGTGAAGCCTTCAGCATTAAGACATACACAACACTAGCAATGAAGATCTAGTTGATCAGAGAAAATGGGAAGTCACCTCACCTCTCTTGATTTTGCTCTCTCAGAGATACAAGTTCTCAAGCAGGCAGAGACCATTGTTTATCATGTTCAAGAGGATACAACAGGAGTTGAAAAGCTTGCATGATATACCACTTAACTAGTTCCTGAGACACAACTCTTATTTTCAACACATACAGCTGATGTATTTAGGATGTAAAGGGACAGAATCTTAAAACCACCCTCTCACTGAAGCAGCGTTAATTCAAAGTCATTAAAAGATAGATTTCTATTTTTACGGAGAGATTTGCAAGTTAATTATTATCTTGCCATCTTTCGTTCACAGGATCAGGATAGGTCAGGAAAGCTATGAAGAAAAACCCCTTTCCTAAAAAAACATTTTAAAATTAGTGGGAAATGTTTAATTTTTATAACTTTTAAAGTGTACAAAAGCATGCCTAGCATACATTAAAAGACTGCTATTGAACAACCTTAAAGAAACGAGTACCAACTTTGAACCACATTTTTGAGAATGAAGTCTGCCCACTTGTACAAATAAAAATCATTTGTTCAACAGGACTTCTTGTTCTAATTCTGTCACCTCCACCCCCCCCCCCAAAATCTGCTGTGGAGGGTCCCCCAACCAATGTAATTTAATCAAAACAAAAGACAAATGAAACTTAGTTAACAATATTGTTGCTTTTATTATTTCAGGCATTTTTGAAATGCAAACCCATGGCCAATATTAAAGTAATTTCTGTTAATGCTTGAACTGGCAACCCAGCTATGCTTCTATGAAGACGTTTACATAATCATCTATGATGATGCATCAAATACCATCTTTGGGATGTTGGATCCTTTCCCAAAATACATAAAACAATGAAATACCACCAATATTTCCCAAATGCTTCTTTTGGTGGGGTGGGTATTAAATTTGCTTCCTGTCTCCTGAATCAGACCTGTTTCTACTAGTTGAAAACCTTCGGAGGCAACTTGGATACAACACTAATATTGCAACTGCATTGCATAAAACAGCCTCATATATACTGCCATAAGAGCCAGGACAGAGTGAAAAAGGAGAGGCTCTTTACTACAGTAAAAATAAACTATATGTATACTACTAAATTCTTCTTGTTCTTGGAACTAAAATGTACGCAAGAGTTTCTATATATACGTAGAATGATTGAAAAGGATAACAAGTGGCTGCAACCTGTGTATTTTTGAATTTGTGTTCAAGCCTTGCTAAACCTATTTATAGACAAGATTTACTTATTTCGGCCCTGAGCCTTCATTCTATTCCATGCAAAACGGTTCCTGTGCCAGCAGAGTTCTAATGAAGTCAAGTGAAATTTTCCAAAGGGACAGAAGTCAGGTCACTTTCTGTGGATCCAACTATAAATCTGAAACCTACAATTGTCTTCAGTGACACAAGCCTCACTGCTGGGCGTATAAAATTTTTCCTTTCCAAAATCCTCATATTTCATATCTCAACACTCAGTGCTGAACCTCTTGTAGCTTCCTGAAGATCCAAAGAAAGTGTGACATTTTCTGAAATTCTGCACCAGCCAGTTTGAACCTTTCCCCTAACCTTATTTATTGAGGGACAGATCCAGCCAAAAAGCAGTGCCCTAAATGAGATTGGAACATCTGCCTATCACGTCAGGCCACGTTCTCAAAAAATATTTATCACTCATATTCTTTGTGACATTCTTACAGAGGAGTCACTGTGAAAGGGTTTTTTTTGTTTTAACATCATACTAATTCAAAATACACTTTTTATCCATGAACTCTTTGTTTTCTAGAAAGTTACTGATGGAATAAGGCTCTTGGTCACCATTTGTAGGTTACTCTGTAAACCAAAGGGAAGTCTACTATGGGATTACACACTCTCTCTATATATATACACACACATAGTAAATATTATTAATAATAATAATGGAATTAGGAATGTGTTTTATGGCTGAGTTCAGACAATATTTCTTGGCATCATGAAACATGGGCTGTGAAGCTGGGGGCAAGTATCAAAACTGAGCACTTTGCCTTCGTCTCATGCGATGGCTTCATTCTTGCTTTGCATTAAACTTGAAGTTCCTAATACATCTCAGTTGAAAAACTCTTGTGTAAAGTCAGGTAACTAACCAAAATGATAAGACAGGATGCAATCATAGTTTTATGAAGATGGGGAAGATGATCCAAAACTGTTCTATGGCTGTAACTTTAATCAGTAAGCCTTTGCAAGGAATTAAACTCAAAAGAGAAAACGTATCTGGGATATCCCCTCCTGCCCCCCAAATTAATATACTAAACTTAATTTGCAATATGGGGGAAATGGTGCAGTACTTATAACAGACTAAGTACTCCTTAATCATTCCAACACTAGAATGGTCAAAGAAACATGTAATCTAGCTTTTAAAGTCCCCCCAGGTTCCTTCCTTTCTGTCATAGAATGAACTTGCAATTAAGTAGTGTGCCAACTCTGTGCAAACAAGATATTTCTGTACAATGGCAACACAGTAGATACTTATAGGAAAAAGCTAGTACATGCCTGCTGTTTTTGATATGCAGTGTTTGGATTTATCTTCGATTCCAACAAAAGCGAACCTGAAAAAATAAGAACTGCAGTTAGGAACCTATGTGAAGTAAAATGAGCTTTATAGAAATCAGTAATCTATGTTTCAGAGCACCACCCTCCAGTCTAACAGTTTCATACAAGCAATGATGAAAGACAGCAAAGATAAACACAAAATCAATATACACATCTGCAAGTCCATTCTAATACCTTGAGAGGCAACTAAAAGCAAATACAACTATACCATATAAATTTTCTTACTCATGAAATAATGTATTCTTATCTTCTTGAGATGGCTGACATATATTCTGTTCAATCTTACTCGCCTAGGAGTAATCGCCAAAGAAGAAGATATTCTGTTGCGGTATATTCATAACACTAAACTCTTTAACCCTAAACTTTGTATTATGTGTGTGTCTAAGCAGTCATGTAGCGTGGCAACCGCTCGAGTAATCTTTTCCAGCCCTCACAAGGTTTATTTAGCACATTAACACCTGTTCGTTAGCAACGTTGCCAATACATTTTCTAAAAACAGCTTTCCTGATCTTTAAAGAAAAAGAACCCATTACAACAAGAGTTTAAATCTTTGCTACAAATATATTGAAACAAGGAAACTTTTTTTTAAAGAGGCCTTCACACCATAACATAAATATTTTCCAATGAGAGGCTTATAAAGATGCCATCATAAGGGGCAATGTTAAGGCAGTGCTTTGGATACTTATAACCCAGTTCTCAATACACTTTGAAATAAACATGTCGAATTCATAGCTACTAACTAGTAACTGAGCTTTTCTAAAAGTTGAAGTATTGGCACACAAAAAAACTTTTGAGACTATGTTCCATATTATTTAGACATCTGTCACGAGTAATGGGCTTGGTAGCCTTAAAAGAGGCAGGAATTGAGAGAATAGAGATGGGTCTCCTTCCCCATCGTAGGCACTAGTTTCTCCTAAGCAAGTGTTTAGGGTTTTTTCCTGTAAAACTGTCAGATGAACAAGGACCTGAAGAAGACTGTTCAACGTAATAAATTTCGTTATCAAGTATGAAGAGCCTTTGAATGGGTCATCTCATTGGGATAAGCTTTTGAGCCAAGCTTTCTAGAACTGCATGGAATTTCACGTCTGGAAAGGAAGATGGAAGTGGAAAGACTAGTGGTATTTGGAAGAGTAACTCTGATACCACAGCAGGCCTGTAAACAGCCATGGCCTGGTCATCTACGAGTAAGAATCACCTGAACGAAGGTGACTAAGTAGGGAAGCTGCCTCACTCCCCCCCCCCCGCCCGTTTAACCTTTCAGCCCCTTTCTTCTTATGACAGAAAACAACTAATGTTTACCTATGGGGGGAATGGGATTACTAATGACTTCTGCAACCTTATGGGGAGGGTACTAAAGAGAGTGGAGAGGGGGGAGAGAAAAGAAGAGAGCTGTGATCTGTAAAGGAGGGCAGGCTGCAAGAGACAAGAACTGAGGGAAGAGAGTGGCTAGAATCACAGAACTGTGGAGTTGGCAAAGGGACCCCAAGGGTCATCCAGCCCAACCCGCCTGCAATTATTGCAACTATTGATATTGTTGCAGGCACGTAATCAGCAGCGCCTGTCAGTCTTTATTTTTCCCCCCTTAATATTTTGTGGGGTGGGGAAGAGAGAACAAAAACACGAATAACTTGCTCCCGAGACTTCAAGTGAGAGGGAAGGAGGATTGTGTTGTGAGAGACAAGAGGTGCTCCGAGGCACCCTTTGGGGGAGCCATCTGCCCCCTAAGCTATCAGCCTTGGGACGAAGGGGGGGGGGGAGAGAAGCTCCTCAGGGTCCCGATGGGAAACCAGGAGGGGGGCCCTCTCGGGGCCTCAGGACCACCTCGCCGCCTCCCCCCTCCTGCCGCTCTCCATTGTCCCAGGCAGCCCAGCCTCCGCCTCGCCCCATTATCCCTGCCCCTCCTCACCGTCCGACTCGGCCCGCACCAGCAGCGACATCCCCTTGAGCCGCTCCACGTAGGTGGACGAGACGTGCCCGGTGCCCCTGTCGTCCCATTGCCGCTCTTCGTTGAGCGTGTAGACCTTCACCCGCCGCCGGGTGTCCGACATGGTGCGCGGCCCGGCCCGGCCGGACTGCGAGGGACTGAGGAAGGGGCGGCAGAGGGAAGGGAGGGGAAGGAACAGAGGGCTCCGCCGCCGCCGCTCAGGAGCCCTTTAACTCGCCGCTTCTCATGGCGCCCGGGCCTGCCGCCTCTGCCTCCGCCTCCGAGTCCCCCCCCCTCAGCGTCACCAAGCGAGCAGCAGCAGCAGCGACTACCACCGCGGCGCGGCCGCCATCTTGTAATCCGACTCCTGTCCCGTCCCTGCCTTTCTCTTCCTCTCAGAGCCGGGGAGGGAGGGGGAGGAGCGGGGCGGAAGGCCTGCACGGGCTCCACTAGCAGGGGCTACGGCGGCCGAGAAGCGGAGGAAAGCGAACGCGAGCGGGCGTACGCCTTCGAGCTCGCGTAGTTTGGAAGGGATGAGGAGGAGGAGGAGCTGACGTGGGGGGGGGGGAGAGAGGAGGTTGCGCCTGCGCGGTTGCGCCTGCTCCTTCTGAGCGCGGGAAGGCGGCGTTCCTTCGCCTCTCTCGACCTCTCTGACAGTTGACGGCACATAGACTCAGGGGAAAAAACGTGCAGAGAGACGCATGTGGCGAGAGTCTGAGGCCCGCGCAGATTAAAAACCAACAACAACCCGTCCACAGCCCTTCCCAGGAATTAAAATTAAATTAAAATTTAATTTAATTAATTATAATTAAATAAGTAACACACACACCAATGTTTTGAATACAGGAACAATCTGAAGTGTGCATACACAGGAAACTTTATACCCAGAACAAACTTAGTTGGTCTCTGTGGTGCTACTGGACAATTTTAATTTTTTTAATTTCGACTGTGTCAGACCAACAAGGCTACCTACCTGAAACAAACAATCAGTTAAGGTTCCCCACACACAACCACCACCCCAACTCCGTCCAGGTGTTTCTTAGCTTGTGTTTTTATGAGCCACCCTGAGATGTGCGGACGAAGGGCGGCATACAAATTTAACAAAGATAAATAATAACGAAATAATACACTGATTTCATAGCTTCCGGTTTGAAAAGCAGTCAATGCCTCGGGTTTCCGTGTTCTACGCATGTTCTTTCTTTGTTGCAAATGAGACAAAAGTGGGCTGTGTTTTGTAAAAGCTTTGAAGGTTCTTGCGTCTGCCTTCTTTGTACCTTTTCCGTACCATTTTCCCATTTAAATGTTATTTGAAACGTATTAAAGAAGGGATGCAGGCATGGGCGGGTATCACCTCCGAGGTGAAAGCATTTCCCTCAGTTATCACGGATATATGAATATTATTTATTTGTGTAGCCAAAGCCGATAACAACAGCAAATACATTAAACAGAATAAAATACATCACAAGGTAAATTGGTTTTTTTAAATTAAATCCAGGCATTCTGTCAGATGAGTTTGCTCCCCTAAATAATTTAACTTTAAACCCACCACAAACTTTTCTCTTTAAAATTGCTGCTCTAAAGGCCAAAACAGGCCACTTTTCCAGAGGTGTAGGGGACGCTGTCCCCTAATAAAAAGTTAAATCAGATGCTCAATCAATCTATCAACTGGGATGTTTAAATCTTTGAATGAGGCTGCTCTTAAATCCTCCTATATTGGGCAAACCAGTAAATAGTTGGTAAGGCTTCAGGCCCATTGCCTCCACATGGGCAAACACTCACTTCACGTGCCGTTTTCTCAAAGCTCAAGATTATTAAAAAAACCTGCTTAAACTCAACGTTGCAAAATAGAGTAGCTGGCTTGGCAACAATATCAATTGAACATGCCCAAGTACCATCACTTTTGACCTGAAGGAATTGGTGACAAAATTTGCAAAGGAAAAGGCATGCAAAGCGAGACTTAAAATTATAACATCACAATTTGCAAGGTTGCACGCCGAAACATTTTTTTTTTTGCATTTGAAGAAGGTAATCAAAGGTTGCTGCATTACTACTTATTGCAATTTAAGTTAAATTCAGCGGTTCCAAGTTTTGCGCTTTTTGTTTTCCTACAAGACACCCGCTTTTGAAATTCGAAGCTAGCAGTCAGGCTTGGGGGTTGTAAGTTGCTAGTCTTGCCTAGGGCACTGGGACTAGTTCCAGAGAAATCTGGAATCAGTGTCCTTCAGCTATGGCATAGTGGGCAGGGGGACAAACAAAAAACTATTGCATAGTGCATAGACTGGAACTGCAGAGCCATAAAGGCGTTTATCCATTTGACATTTGTGGTGCAGGTTACATAGTGAGGGTGAGGAGTTTGCATGGGGAGTTGGACATACCCAGGGGCTCCAGTATTGGGGGGGGGGTGCAGCAGGAAAAGGGGCTGGCTAATACGGTGTAGTGGTTAGAGCATGGCCTTCGACGGGTGGGTTGCAGCCTGATCCAAGATGGGCTGCAACAGGAGTGCTATGCAAACGTACAATAAAAGATAGGGAAATGGATTCCCAAAATGCATGTTTGGGTTTAAACTGGGTCTGAAAAGATTGAAGATACTTGGGTTAGAGTGTCAGGCTACAGAGGCCAAGGGTTCAAATCCTCCCCCCTCCACTCAGCCATGAAGCTCACGATACCTCTGTTCTGATACAACATTCACAAAAACACGAACAATCTCTTTAAAATAACAAACATCTGGCTGTTGTCAATATCTATTGTGTCCCTGTGAGGACATGAGTTCTAGTTATTCAGGCTTTACATGGCTGACACCTACGAACTCCAGCCTCCTGGAAGTGGCTAATATCTGCCCTGGGACCTCTTTTTTATTTTTTGTATGAATTAAACATTTGGAAAAGACATTATCTAACTGTACAATCCATAACCTTGTGAACACTTATGGAACCTTCCTTTTCTTGATTTTATTCATAGCTATTCTGATCTGCTGTTGTGTTTTATGATATGCTAACAGTTGTGTTTTATGATGTGCTAAGCAGAGGATGAGATGGTTGGACAGTGTTCTCGAAGCTACCAGCATTAGTTTGATCAAACTGCGGGAGGCAGTGGAAGACAGGAGTGCCTGGCGTGCTCTGGTCCATGGGGTCACGAAGAGTCGGACACGACTAAACAGCAACAAAGCAGTATACAGTGGTACCTCGGGTTAAGTACTTAATTCATTCCGGAGGTCCGTTCTCAACCTGAAACTGTTCTTAACCTGAAGCACCACTTTAGCTAATGGGGCCTCCTGCTGCTGCTGTGCCGCCGGAGCCCGATTTCTGTTCTCATCCTGAAGCAAAGTTCTTAACCCGAGGTAATATTTCTGGGTTAGCGGAGTCTGTAACCTGAAGCGTATGTAACCTGAAGCGTATGTAACCCGAGGCACCACTGTAATTGATTAGGATAATATTTTCTAATTCATGCTAGTTGCTTATTTCCCTTTAAAACTGAGTCTAAATCCTGGGCTGAAAATGAAGCTCAGGACAACAATAAATGATGGAATGGAGGAGATTTCAATCTGTGTAAGAACTGCTGAGCTCCTGTGTGTCTTTTCCAAAGAGTATATAAGCTGAAGACTCTCCAATATGTTTTGCACACCAAGTGGTGGCCTAGTTCGCTTCTGTGATTGGAGCAGTCTTGACCGCAACAGAACACTTATTTCCCCCCCAAAACTCTGTAAGTTAAAATTACTGAGTTAGCTAGAGACTCAGAGTCATAACAATATTTCCAAATCAATTGACAATAAATTCACCAAAGTGAGTCCTACTTTCTCTCATTGAAACTACAATTACTACTGAACTTCAAACAAAACATTAAGAGTTGTGGGAACTCTAACCCAGTCCTCAGAATATCTGTTTTACAAAAGCCTAAAACTGTGAAGTTACAGACCACTGAGAACACTGTAGATAAGAAAACACTACTTGGATAGCAATATTGGAGTTCTTTTCCTTTTCCCCGGAACGATTAATGCACAAAATGATGTCACCTTCATTAAAGGATAGTCCATAACTCTTCATACTATGCCGGGTGTTAGACTAATTATATACTAAACAATTCAGAAGTTAATTCCACCTCAGCACCTTTATTGTTCCCCAAGGTGCTTACAACTAAGTTCCAGGACGAAGGACGTGTCTCAATGGTTCAAACTGGAGCAGATAATGGTTATGCAGAGACCAACAAACCAGTCACTATTGTTTAGACTCGGGGCTTGTTGTGACACATATTTGCATATCTAATTATGCAAATAAAATGTGAGATCACCTTAACCTTAGGCTTCAAGAACAAGCTGCAAGAGGGAGAGTTGTCCTACAACACTTATGAAAGACATACTCATTGGGGCAAGCCTCTGGCTGCTGAGAATACCCTCTGCATGACCTTGCCAGCTAAACTTAATGCACAGACACAACAACTAAGAGGTGCTTCTCAGGGCAGCCAAGGGTTTATAGCGCTAGGGAATCATAGTCCTGATGGCACGATAAACTCGCACAGGCTGCACTCTGAGTAGGTCCCACAGAACACAGTGGGATTTACTTCCTAGTGCACACACAAACACAGAGGGGGGGATAGCAGCCTTGATCAAACAGCAGAAAAGCAATATTCCATCCATATTTGTTTTATTCATCATTAAACATATTTTTAGTCCCTTCTCCATCGCAGGATCTCAGGGCTGGTCACAATACCATTACAAAGCAATCTCATCAGGAGGCCCATTCCGTGTGACGTAGGAATGGCGCCATTTAGTTTGATGGCACCTACCCTTTGGGACACCCTCCCACCTTTGCCGAGGGCCCCACTGCTGCCATAAGGGAATTGCTGCTGTGCTCATGTCCTGCTCCTGAGTACAGGATTTGATGAGGCTTTGGTCTGATCAAGCCGGGCTCTCCTTCACAGTCAACACTGGGCTAAATGAAGAGGCTAAATAGACTTCTCTGGCAGCAGCAAACAGAAGATGCTTCACAGTGATTCCCTCTAGAATTTGCTCTCAGTCTGTGCCTGGATGTATTTGATAGGGAAAACGTCCACCTTTGGTCCCCACCCCGCATTCAGTTCTCACTTGTGGCTACTAGAAGCAGTCAGCATGTGACAGCGGCCACACCCTGGGAATGGCTTTGACTAGCCGGCTAAACCAGAGGAGAGTAGTTGATGTGTCTCAAAACCTCAGCGAGTTAGGGACTCACCTAGACAGCATCTTAAAAAGCAGAGACATCACCTTGCCAACAAAGGTCTGTATAGTTAAAGCTATGGTTTTCCCAGTAGTGATGTATGGAAGTGAGAGCTGGACCATAAAGAAGGCTGATCGCCGAAGAATTGATGCTTTTGAATTATGGTGTTGGAGGAGACTCTTGAGAGTCCCATGGACTGCAAGAAGATCAAACCTCTCCATTCTGAAGGAAATCAGCCCCGAGTGCTCACTGGAAGGACAGATCCTGAAGCTGAGGCTCCAATACTTTGGCCACCTCATGAGAAGAGAAGACTCCCTGGAAAAGACCCTGATGTTGGGAAAGATGGAGGGAGCAACGAGAAGGGGACGACAGAGGACGAGATGGTGGGACAGTGTTCTCAAAGCTACCAGCATGAGTTTGACCAAACTGCAGGAGGCAGTGGAAGACAGGAGTGCCTGGCGTGCTCTGGTCCAGGGGGTCACGAAGAGTCGGACATGACTAAACGACTAAACAACAACAACAGCATGTGAAAACATGCTCTAGTGGATTGAGTGGATGAGACCAAGAGTGGGTCCAATGGTCAAGAAGGCAGTTTCCGCACACTTGCCATAGTGGGGAGTGAAGGGCAGATGGTGCTCAACAACCTGGGAAGGCAGCCCACCTAGGAGAAAAACTCAGATCCTAAAGCTCCGCTGCCTTGCAGGATATCTTCAAGAGAGAGAAAAGGCTGAGGATTAAGCACTACACAAATCTGGAGTGGAGATCTGAAACAGTTGGAAGGCGCCTTTGTACACCTCCTTCCAGCAACTCCTGCAGCCAAGCTGGTGCCAAATTGATTGCTCTGCTTTCCTTTGGACTATATCCATGAGGCTGAGAGGGGGTCTTGTCATCTTGGCAGCCTCGTGCCCCAGGGAGGTCACAGCACTGCTGTTAATGCAACAGCTTTATTTCACCCCCAGAGGCACACTCCATTGTCTCTCAAGACAGACAGATGCCAACAGCTGCACTCTCAGTATGGTTTTAACACTGGAGAGCACCCAATATTTCTTCTAGCTGTTGGTTCATTTTGACATTTAGGTTATCGCTTCTACTGAGAAGTGCTGCTCCCAATATGCAACAATAATTTCAAACTACGACACACTTGGGAGCTTAGCATTTTATGAAAATAACATAGTAAATCCATACATCTTGCAAGGTTTCTTTCTGGTTAAAGAGTTTTGTTTTGCTCATCCTATGTTGTTCTTCACACTTACATCTCCCCCCGGAAGGTAGACTGTCACATTTAACAATGTGGATCCCTGTACGTACAATTAGTGTGTCTTATTTATTCTGAGGCCAAGAGAAGGATGTTGTGCCTATTTTTCCCCTTGTGCTACTGTACACAATGGCAGGCTCACCATTTCCAATATAACACCACAAGAGATTTGCAGCAATGCTTCCAGAGCTTCAATAAATTTATCAGATTTGCATTTTAAGGCATCCATTTCAGTTTTCATCTTGTTTTTCCGAACAGACGTTGGCAGCCCACAGGCCATCCTCTCTCCACTAGTCTTTACACATCCCAAAGGTTGTTCCTGCCTAACCACCTGTATCTCTCAACTGGTAGCTTGAGGACCTGATGCCAGTGTGAAATGTATGAATGTTACACATTCAGTGTGACCAAAAGACAAAAAAGCCACACTGTCTTTGATGAGCTCTCCTGAAAATGTCTTTTAAAAAATGTTCATAATGGGATCAGCCTGCCATTCTTCAAAGTCGAACTAATTTTGCCAGATTGCTCTTGTTCAGTTATAAATACGCATTTGCTAAAATGTTCGCCCGCAAAGTTATGTTGCGCAGTTTGCTCCATTTCATAGCAGTCAGTCCCATCGTCACTAGTTTCTAATGGGAAAGATGCACATAAAATTGTATTGAAAGGGTTTCAAAGCAAAGCCTACCGCAGAGTTAAATAGATCACGGAGGTCATTTTCTACTATGCGAGAGAATGAGCTGTTTGGATTTTTAAAAGACATTCTTGCAAGCCAAACAATATACAGAAGACAGCTGAGTGTGCGCACACACAAATGTATCTTCAACACACCTCTTGAGCAACAAAAGGTGTTAAGTAGTAGGCAGTTTTCTTTTCTTATTGTCTGGAAACAGTCCAGCTACTTGGAAGTGTTGTTTCAAGTTTTACATAATTTACAGAGGTGTTGCTATGGGCATGTTTTTCAAAAGGAAAAAAAATCTACGAGGGGAAAAGAAAAAGAATCAAACGACAGAAAATGAACTGATATCCACTAATCTTTATACAAAATTTAAAATATTTCTCTGTGTGGTATACAAACCTGCATGATAAGAACTTGTCATTTCACAACAATTTAGTCTCTTGTCAGAGGGTCACAGCATTGATAAGTCCAGAAAGATTTCTACACTTCCGAATAAAAGTTGCTACGATGTTGAACTAGCAGGCTCTGGAATGGCACCTCCCACGACTATATTGCTCTTGTCACTGAGTGTTTTAACCACTGTTGTAGCTGGAGACTGAAGCACTTTCCTCGAAAGCCTCATTCTGCCGTCAGTAGGATCACGCCCAAAATATTTCACCTGTTCATTGGGAAGAAATGGGATTGATTGTAAGGGGATTTGACACTTCAGTATAAAAGTTAAAACACCTTAATTGTTTTTTTAAAATCCTATTTTTAACTATTTGCTTTTACAATATAGGCAGGCAGTATTAATAATAACAGGACATCTTGGGTATGACTGAAAGCCTCAATAGGGAAAAGGCTTCCCTTTCTTTTCTACTAATAACATTTGAGGATTCCCTGCGGCCGCACTAAGCAATTTCAGAAAACCAGAAATACCTTGTGCAGGAAAGACTTTTGTGGGTGTGCCATCGCAAGTACATAAAGGCCTTGTGGTCCCATTTTTGTTAATTTCTGTTTTGGACCACGGAGAGCGTTGACTTTGGCCTCGTTCACCCTGAGCTTTGAACCACATTATGAACCTTGGGTACAACCTTTGGTTTGTGTGGAAAGAGCCTGGGTTCACACAACACATTAAGCCAAACCATGGCTTGCAGCAAAACCACCAGGAGGAGCTAAGCAGCTAGAATCTCAAATCCAAGAGCCTACACCTTTGCTCATTCACACTATGCCACACTTTGGTTGAGAATGATGTCCAAGCCGAGCCTTTGCGATGTACTGTAGATTCCGGCGTATTAGGTGACTGGGTGTATAAGATGACCCCCAACTTTTGGTGTTCAGTTTTAGAGTTATAGAGTTTGAGCGCCGCCCGGGGCAGAGCGTGCACCCCTCCGCTGCCTCTGCTGTCACAGCAGCAGCAGCCCAAGCGAGGTGTTTGGAGGGCCGGCGAGTAAGTGCCGTGCTTGGAAGGATTTTCCGTGTCCCCTTGTGTGGGGAGGGAGGAGGAGCGACAGCAGAAGGGGCGCCTCTGCTCACTGGCTCCCTCTCCTCCTTCCCAACACGTATAAGGTAAAGGTAAAGGGACCCCTGACCATTAGGTCCAGTTGTGGCCGACTCTGGGGTTGTGGTGCTCATCTCGCTTTATTGGCCGAGGGAGCCGGCGTACAGCTTCCGGGTCATGTGGCCAGCATGACTAAGCCACTTCTGGCGAACCAGAACAGCGCACAGAAACGCCGTTTACCTCCCTGCCGGACCGGTACCTATTTATCTACTTGCACTTTGACGTGCTTCCGAACTGCTAGGTTGGCAGGAGCAGGGACCGAGCAACAGGAGCTCACCCCATCGCAGGGATTCGAACCACCAACCTTCTGATTGGCAAGTCCTAGGCTTTGTGGTTTAACCCACAGCGCCACCCACGTCCCTTCCCAACACGTATACCCTGCGTATAAGACGACCCCCGACTTTTGGG
This sequence comes from Podarcis bocagei, assembly GCF_964188305.1. Taxonomy (NCBI): domain Eukaryota; kingdom Metazoa; phylum Chordata; class Lepidosauria; order Squamata; family Lacertidae; genus Podarcis; species Podarcis bocagei. The sequence continues at coordinate 99,382,459 of NC_138127.1, forward strand.
GTGATTTCCCATGGATAAAAAGTCGTCTTGTATGCCGGAACATACGGTATGTACATGGACCTGTGGGATTGTATGAGACAAGAATATATACCTATCAACCCCCCTTTTCCATAGTCCTGCTTTCAAGTGGGGCTTCACCTAACAGGATGTTCCTAAATACAAGCACACTGTGCACAGACAACAGTTCTAGCTTAGGGGGTTGGACCAGATGATTCCCATAGTCCCTTCCAACTCTAGAATTCTTTGATTCTCCCCCAACAGACCAGTTTTCTATGTGCGGTGGATCATTTAATAAGAACAAGGCCCTCTCGCAGTTGGAAACGGTACACCTCAGAAACAGGCCTTCCACCTCAGGCAGACCCTGTCCTAAGTGGAAATGCAGAAGGACAGACCTACTGTCAAGCCAGAGGGATATGAAAAATGAAAATTCGCCACAGGATTCCCCCCAATATTGAGTCAGTTTACTAGCCAGCTACTATTTATAGTCACCAGTGACCCACTTCCCTCCTCTGAATCCTCTGGCAAGCGCAGAAGAGTTAGGAGAAAGGAAGGGAGGGGTCTTCTCTAATTTGCTCTAATGTATGGAGAACGAGAACATTTGTCCCACTTCTGGGAAGAGATCCCTGCTGTTTTCTCACCTGATCTGAAGCACAGTGCGAATGGGAGCTCTGGGGAGGGGAATCTGTGCTTCAGTGCTTTACATGCCAGAGAGCCAGGAGAATTTATCCCTGGCAAGAGGATTTGTGGACACCTGAACAGGCACACACTCTCATCCCAAACAATCCCACTTTGCCCCCGCATGTGCATTATAAGGACAGTACATGAACAGCAGAAATCACATAGCATAGCAGAGATCTATTACGTACTGTAACCTATGGAAATGCTAGCTGCGCAAAAGGAACAGTTTACGGATGGTGTCCATTGAGTTTACATACACATTAGCCTTCTTAGACAACTGAAAAACACCTAGAGGATGTTCATATATTGGTTTAAAGTTTACCTGGATTTCTTGGCCAACTTCTAATCCGAGAGCACTGGGATGTTTAATCTAGAACAGAGGGTCAATATCATTATTTTTATCCAGTTATTTGCCGGAAAATCCTACTCTCCTGGGGCATGAATTATTCTTCTTTTACCTTTCCATCTTCTATTTGCTTGGTGTTAACATGTAACTGCAAAATTCTCTAAGTGGCCACCATGGTCAGAACGACCCATTCACGTGACAGTAATAGCACAGATCAATGGGGCCAAACCTTAAAGATACAGTGGTACCTCGGGTTTAGTACTTAATTCGTTCCAGAGGTCCGTACTTAACCTGAAACTGTTCTTAACCTGAAGCACCACTTTAGCTAATGGGGCCTCCTGCTGCTGCTGCACTGCCGGAGCACAATTTCTGTTCTCATCCTGAAGCAAAGTTCTTAACCTGAAGCACTATTTCTGGGTTAGCGGAGTCTGTAACCTGAAGCGTATGTAACCCGAGGCACCACTGTAATGGGTGAGATGGAACATAGCACGTGCAGGTGCCCCCTCACACAACTGGGCTTCTCCATCATCTCCTCCCCTCTGCAGTCCCCCACACACTCTAGAGCAGTGTTCCCCAACCTTGGGCCTCCAGCTGTTTTTGGACTACAATTCCCATCATCCTTGACCACTGGTCTTGCTAGCGAGGGATGATGGGAGTTGTAGTCCAAAAACAGCTGGAGGCCCAAGGTTGGGGAACACTGCTCTAGAGGACCATTTGGAGCAGATTTGGGGCAGGGCGGTGGGTCTGGGATGGTGGTGAAAAGAAAGGAAATGAAAAGTTCCACAGTATCAGCAGGTGGTCATGGCGGGATATTGGCTGTAAACTTACTAGTTAGGTTGCTCCTGCCTCAAATGACTCTTCTGATAAGCATGGCCAAGAGGAAGACTTCCTGACCTACTAGCATAGCTTCCTGAGCACCACATCTCCACAGTAATGGCACAGGAAATAGCAAAAGCACCAAAGCACAACTCAGCCACTACTGAAGGAAAAAATAAATACCTTTCTTTGATCCAGCTGAGAGTTGTGAAGCAGAACGGGAGTCATGTTTGGGTACAATTTTACCATCACCCCAATATCTCTGCATTAAAAAAAGAAGAGTAGAACTTGCTTTACGTCAACAGAATGTGATGAGAGGGCTTGTGTTGCACCATATATCCTTACTTTGATGAAGCTAAGCCTGTTCCACACATTCCTCTATTCTTGGCAGGATAAAAGAACCACCTTATTTTCTGCAGGCTTGTTTTCTTTACTTATTCTCTAACCTTTTCTGAAGTGCACACAAAAAAAATAATGCTTTGCAGTCCTTATCTCAATAGTTTTGTGGACATCTTAATCTCCATTCTTATGCAGTAAGGCTGGTAAGAATGTGGATAGCATTAAATCACATTTAATAATAATAAATAACATAATAATAATAATAATAATAATAATAATAATAATAAAATAATAATAATAATAATAATAATAATAATAATAATAATAATAATAATAATATATTATTTATACCCCGCATCTGGCTGAGTTTCCTCAGCCACTCTGGGTGGCTCCCAATCGAGTATGAAAACAATACATTAAATATTAAAAACTTCCCTAAATAGGGCTGCCTTCAGATGTCTTTTAAAAATAGGATAGTTGCTTATTTCCTTGGCATCTGATGGGAGGGCGTTCCACAGGGTGGGCGCCACTACCAAGAAGGCCATCTGTCTGGTTCCCTGTAAGCTCACTTCTCACAATGAGGGAACCACCAGAAGGCCCTCGGAGCTGGATCTCAGTCTCCGGGCTGAACGATGGGGATGGAGACGCTCCTTCATGTATACACTCCTTCAGGTAACACTTTGAATTGTGCTCGGAAACGTACTGGGAGCCAATGCAGAGCTCTCAGGACCAGTGTTATATGGTCCTGGCAGCCACTCCCAGTCACCAGTCGAGCTGCCGCATTCTGGATTAATTGCAGTTTCCGGGTCACCTTCAAAGGTAGCCCCACACAGAGCGCATTGCAGGAGATAACCAGAGCATGCACCACTCTGGCAACAGTCTGCAGGCAGGTAGGGTCCCAGCCTGCATACCAGATGGAGCTGGTAGACAGCTGCCCTGGACAAAGAATTAACCTGCGCCTCCATGGATGGCTGTGAGTCCAAAATAACTCCCAGGCTGCGCACCTGATCCTTCAGGGGCACAGTTACCCCATTCAGGATCAGGGAGTCCTCCACACCTGCCTGTGCCCTGTCCTCCCAAAACAGTACTTCTGTCTTGACAGGATTCAACCTCAATGTGTTAGCTGCTATCCATCCTCCAACCGCCTCCAGGCACTCACACAGAATATTCAGTGCTTTCACTGGTTCTGATTTAAATGAGAGGTGGAGCTGGGTGTCATTTGTATACTGATTTAAGGGTCTGGGAGGGAGTTGTGGAACGATGCACTCCCTCAGGTCTGTTGCACACAACTGCCTTTATATATGGGCAACAGCAGTTGTGCAATTCCAGATTCCCTTCCTAAAAATATAATTAAACGGCTGGATAGGGTGCAGAATCAGGTCAGTTATGAGGTGAGGGAGGTATCAGACTAAACAGAAACTGCATCAAGACGTTTACAAATCACTGCACTTGTATTTAACTTTAAAATGACCTATTTTTAAACATGCCGTATTTTTCTGTGTATAAGGCTAGGTTTTCCCCTCCAAAAAAATTAGGTTTAAAATTGGATCTCGTCTTATACACGGGTAGTGCTGAGGGGTGTTTTCTTAATTTGGAGTCCCCCAAAATAGGAGGCGTCTTATACATGGGAAAATACGGTAATCCTTCAAATGAAGCAAAAATATTAGTCTTCACCACCATTTTCAGATTTGTGTTCATGATGTTTGTAGGCATATATAAAATATACATTATATACTCAAGCTAAGCATGGAATATTTGCTTATATAAAACACACACACTCAAGGTAATGTACATTGTTCTCCTTCCTCCATGTTTAATCCTCAAAACAACCCTGTGAAACAGGCTGGAGTCAGAGGCAATGACTAGCCTAATATCACCCAGTGAGCTTAGTGGATATTTAGTCATTATAACCTGATGAGTTTCTCTTACCTCAGTTCTGTTATTGTGGCTGTATAAATAGCTCCAAATTCCAACTGATAGTCCTGCTATAAGAAAGAAACCAGAAAGAGATGAATGACTAGTTCCGCAAAACCAAGGAGTCTGGAATTTGTGTGTGAGATTCGGCATAAGACCTGCTGCTCGATGAAAAATGCAAAGTTTGCACTGGGCACCAACAAGCCCTTTCTAATATCTCTATGGATTGTGGCCATCATATCTTAGTTATATGTTTTAGCACACCCTATCTAATAGGCTTAAGGCAGCAGGAAAAGCAGCCGTACCTATATTAAGAGATGGATCTTGATACATGAAGCATATGCACAATATATCAAATTCCTTAAAATATGCACTTACATCATCTTTGCAGATTTCGGTAATAAATTCTCGTGCTTCATGCATAGCGGACGGCGTTGGAGCAAATACGGAAAAGGTCTCTTCGTCTATTTGGCTAACGGTTACGCCTGCGGGATAAAAATGTGTATAAAATCAACACTGCTGTAAAAAAGAAAGATTGGGTGGTTTTGTACAGGAATTGTTAAGTGACTCAACACACTGGTGCTAGAGATGTGTAGGAATCAAGGGGTGAAAACATAACGGCCAAATCGTCAACGTAAGATCAAGAGGAAGGAGCAGGCAGATTTCAGACTTGCTGGATCTACTCTGCAGATTCCTGAGACAAGTGAGCAGATTCTGAGCCTAGGAATTTGTTCTCTGTTCCACAACGGAGCTGAACTCACAGTCCTTATGGAAGAAAATTCCACTCTTGCTCACTGCCTCTCACCAGCCTACGTGTCAGTGGGAAAGTAATCTTGCTGCAGCTGGGTGTCAGAAATCTCCGTGCTAATCTACTGCAAAGAGATCTGCCAGTAGGTCCCGATGCACCTTCTTGCTCATCTCTGCCATGAATGAATTCTCCTCCACGTTGTTCACTATAATGAAGGATGCCAATGCCATACAGGTCTCCCTCAGGAAATTGAAGCCAAGTAGCTTAAGGAAACTCTGGAAGATATTGGCTGTTCTTAAGGTTAACGGCAGGAAGTGCAAAGTAGAGAAAGTTTTCATGGGACAGGGAAAGAGTCTACAGGTATCATCATCATCATCATATAGTTATACCCCGCCCATCAGCCTGGGTTTCCCCAACTACTCTGGGCGGCTTTCAACAAAATATTAAAATACAGTAATGCATCAAACATTAAAAGCTTCCCTAAACAGGGCTGCCTTCAGATGTCTTCTAAAAGTCTGGTAGTTGATTTTCTCTTTGACACCTGGTGGGAGGGCGTTCCACAGGGTGGGTGCCACTACCGAGAAGGCCCTCTGCCTGGTTCCCTGTAACTTGGCTTCCTGCAGTGAGGGAATCGCCAGAAGGCCCTCGGCGCTGGACCTCAGTGTCCGAGTAGAATGATGGGGGTGGAGACTGGAAAAGAGGAGACTGAGAGGAGATACGATAGCTATCTTCAAAAATCTAAAGGGCTGTCACGTTGAAGATGGAGCAAACGAGTTTTCTCCTGCTCCAGAGGGTAGGACCTAAATCAATGGCTTCAAGTTTCAAGAAAGGTGATTCTAACTAAGCAGCAGTACAAATTTTAATATTGGTAAGAGCTTTTTGACAGCAGAACGGACTCCCTTGAGAGGTTGTGGACTCTCCTTCCTTGGGGGATTTAAGCAGAGGTTGGATGGTCATCTGTCAGGGATGCTTTAGTTGGGATTCCTGCCATCACAGGGGGTTGGATTAGATGACCCTTGTGGTCCCTTCGAACTCTACAATTCTATGATTCTCGTCTACATTCCATTTGCACTAAGAGAAAGCACACGGCCACCAGAAAATGAAAAACTTTATTTGTATCCCTGCTTTTAGTCTTTGGGGAAGGAGGACAGGATAATTTAATAAATTGGCAAAAGTACACATCAAAAAGCAACGAAGACTCACCAGTTTCAGCTTGAAGTTTTTTTAAATTATAACCTCCAGGGCCAACAAATCTTGCCCTTTTTGATAATGGCACCTGAACATTTTCTGAAATGCAAAGAGTTTAAGTGAGAAATTTGTTGCAATACTAGGATCAAGGGCTTTCCACACCCACACTACCTTTTTTTCCTGGCGGTACGTAAACGTTAATATTTTTAGAGACTTAAAATATCGTGGCATCGTTCTGGAACTCATTTTCTCCAATGGGAATAAAAGTTCCATCCATGGGACAGCCCTACCAGTAGATGAGGGGAGGTGAACTCCTCTGATTTCCCATGTAACGCCCTTCTGCCCCACAAAAAGGATTTGGAGTGTATATGAGAATGCAGGAGGAATCAGGAAAAGCTACCTTTCTTCTTTCTGCCAGCAGGACCCTTTTAGATCAAAAGCCCTTCCATGAATAGAAGGGAATTCAGGACCTAAACTATTATCTTAAAGACGTAACTTTTCAGCTCAAAAGATGCCATCACTTTATGGTAGCCTTGTAAGTTAAAATTCATTAGTTCACAAAAAATGGGAGGGGCGGTGGCTTTGCCATACTAGCAGTCTGAAATGAAGTATAAACAAAATTTACCCTGAATTTACAAATGATTACTCCTTTCCTGATCACCTGGAGGTGATTCTTACTTGCCAGATATAACCAGCCAAGTTGATGTTTACAAACCAGCATTATTTACCTTATTTTAGACGTGAAATGAAGCCTTTAATAGTACTGTATCCTGAACAAATTTTTAACATGCTTATTGTGACTTTTGTTATGGAATTTCTCCTTTCGTTGTAGCTCCTTTCAGGACTTTTGTAGTGGGAAGTGAAATATACATTTAAGAAACCTAAGCCTATACTGAATTAGGAATTAACTTGAAAAAAAGGTTCTAATCTAAAAAGCAATGTATGCATAGCCTGACAATTATGGGCTGTATCCTTGACCACCAACCACTGTTCTTAGAAAGAATGGTTTGCACACCTGCGAGAACTTTGGCCGTCCAACTGCACTCCCCACCCCACCGCTCAGAACATGTACAGTTAATTACAAATGCTATTACCTACAAGTGGTCCGTTCTCTTTTCTGCTTGCTCTAGGTTTTGCAATCGTTTTGTTCATAATTTGCAATATTTCTCTCTTTGCCACTAAGGGAGAAAAACACACACACACACAAAAACCCCTTCTAGTTTAAATATAGAACACACATGTTAAATGCTTTCATTTTTTTAAAAAAATCTCTATTTTGTTGCAAGGAAACCTTCCTTTCTTCCCTAATGCTTTTAACATGACTAATCAAGCAAAACTTTTGCACGCAGCAGCGCAGCGAGGGCTTGAGGCACTTTTGGGGAGCTGCATTGTTCAATAAAAGAGCAGAATTGTTTCCAGTTTTATGCTTCATAAAGGCATTTAGGGCAGCAGATCTTCTGTCCAGCCCTGTGCATTATTTCCAGCGCGTTTTAAAAAGCCCTACATCTCCCTCCCCCAGGTGAAGCACATTACACTACAGAGCACTTAAATCACTGTGCAATAATGAATCCTTATTCCATTGGTGTAAGCTTTTGCTGGTACAGTGGTACCTCGGGTTACATACGCTTCAGGTTACATACGCTTCAGGTTACAGACTCCGCTAACCCAGAAATAGTACCTCGGGTTAAGAACTTTGCTTCAGGATGAGCACAGAAATCGTGCTCCGGCGGCGCAGCAGCAGCGGGAGGCCCCATTAGCTAAAGTGTGGTGCTTCAGGTTAAGAACAGTTTCAGGTTAAGTACGGACCTCCGGAACGAATTAAGTACTTAACCCGAGGTACCACTGTATTGTATTGACCGTGCGTGTGTGACTTCTGAAGCTGATTCTTGGGATACAAAAACACAACACCCAGTGCAATCACAAGTTCATCTAAATTATGGGCCACCATATGCGATTTAGGTAGAAACCACCCTCCACCCTCAAATTTATTTCAATGAACACCTTGCTTGGAATTGGTCACATTTGCTTATGTCACACGGAACGCTTTCTCTAACACACGGCTTCTCTGCAAGCAAGCTAGCAGATGCAAAGAAATCAAAATTGCTTTCCTGAGAAAAATGAGAGCAAGCCAGCTTTCTTTTTCAGAAACAGAAGTCACGCTGGGTGGGCAGAGTTCACTGCCTATAAACAACAGTTTGGGAAGAAATATGGCTAAGCTGTAAGCCAAAGAGTATCAAAGCAGATGATGCAGCTGTGAATTCACAAGGTGTTTTCCCCATACCAGCCTTCACCAACATGGTGCTCTCGAGATGTTTCTGACCATAGCTCCCCAGCCAGCATGAGGCAGATGGGAACTGCAATCCAGAACCTCTGGAGGCAACAGGCTAGTGAAAGCTGCCCCATATGGAGCAAAGTTTGCAATGTTTAATTATTTCTAATTGGTAAATCAACTACAGTGGTACCTCGGGTTACATACGCTTCAGGTTACAGACTCTGCTAACCCAGATATAGTACCTCGGGTTAAGAACTTTGCTTCAGGATGAGAACAGAAATCGCACTGCGGCAGCGGGAGGCCCCATTAGCTAAAGTGGTGCTTCAGGTTAAGAACAGTTTCAGGTTAAGAACAGACCTCTGGAACGAATTAAGTACTTAAACCCGAGGTACCACTGTATCTAAACCTTTATGCCAGCCTTTCTCAAATTTGGATTCCCAGATGTTGTTGGTCTACCACTCCCATCAGTCCTGACTGCTGCCCCTGCTGGCTATGGAAGATGGGAGTTGTAGTTCAACATCTCAGAACCCAAAGTTTAGAAAGTCTGCTTCATATGCTGATTAGTCATGGTGGCTGCAACTTAAAGACATTCTTGGTTATTTTTTTGAGGCTATTCTGCTTAATAATAAAATAATAATAATAATATATTATTTATACCCCACCCATCTGGCTGGGTTTCCTCAGCCACTCTGGGTGCCTTCCAACAAAATATTAAAAATACAATAAAACATCAGACATTAAAAACTTCCCTAAACAGGGCTGCCTTCAGATGCATTCCTTTAAGAAATGAAAACAATAACATGAAAAGGAAAATATTAAAGCTGGGCTCGCTGTCTAACAGTCAATGGTAGGTTTTGTTTATTAGATGCAAGATAACTCTTCATTCTCCTGCCAACCTAGCAGTTGGAAAGCACGTCAAAGTGCAAGTAGATAAATAGGTAGCGCTCCAGCGGGAAGGTAAACGGCATTTCCGTGCACTGCTCTGGTTCGACAGAAGCTGCTTAGACATGCTGGCCACATGACCCGGAAGCTGTACTCCGGCTCCCTCGGCCAATAAAGCGAGATGAGCGCTGCAACCACAGAGTTGGTCACGACCGGACCTAATGGTCAGGGGTCCCTTTACTTAACTCTTCATTAGGACACCAAATTGAGGTCTCGCAGCATGCACATTAAAAAAACTGATCAGTCATTTTGCTTCGAACAGGGATAGTTAACATGTGGCCCTCCACATATTGTTGGACTCTAGCTCTCATCAGCCCCAGACAGCATGGGCATGGTGAGGGACAATGGACAAAGTCCAGAACCATCTGGAGGGTCACAGGTTCCCCACCCCAGTTTAAAATGAAGTGACCCATAAGCTAAAAGCTCTTTTACAAAACTTAACATGAAGGATGAGGATCTCAGTATTATCATATTTTTATTTTTTAGATTGTGTCCAAGGAGTACCTTGGCTCCAAACAAATATATGCCCAGTGCATATCTTTCGTCTTCAAGTCTTTCATTACATTTTATTGCATATAGAAGCATTCTGAATAATGCATATTAGGTTAATAACCTCTCAAATATGCTGAATCCCTTTAATATTAAATATTTTTTCCTGCATATCATGAACCAGTCGCCTAACTTTTAAACACTGGAAAAAGAGACAACCAATTTACCTGGCACATAAGAAACCATACATTTTACCAATGAATTTTTTTTTTTTTTAATTCACACATCAAAATGATTCTTCTCACACCACTGAACTTCCTGTGTCTAACAATGATTGCTTGTTACACCAACAATTTTAACCAGGCATCCTCAAAAGGCCAAAACAGGGCCAAAACCAGAAGAGCGATTTGTTAATTTATTATTTGTGCTCATAGTGCAATGTGTAGTTCACCAAATGGGCCTAGGGCAGGTAGCAAAAATATGAAAATCGCTGAAGAAAAACACAAAAACGAACAGTATCAAAGAAAAGGTGGTTTGACGTCCAAGGACTTTCTTTTTTTTATTATTAAATTTTATTTCGAATATACAGTATTTTAAAACCACAAACATACCAAAAAAAAGAGAGGAAACAAACAAACAAAATTAAACAACAAACATCAAAACATAAACACAGTTCTCCAAAAGTACTAGGACTTTCAAATCAGGCAAAAGCATGTTTGTGGGCCTGAGGTTCTGCTCCTGGTATGTAGGGACAGAATGCACGCCGTTACAGAAGCTTTCAAGAGGCTTTTATTTAGAAGGCGTAACCTCAAAGAGCACCACCTAAACACAATAGTCAAGTCAGAGATTAAGGTGGGCACTGATAAGGATTTACAGTGGCACCTCAGGTTACAAACGCTTCAGGTTACGAGCTCCGCTAACCCGGAAGTAGTTGCTCCAGGTTGAGAACGTTGCTGCAGGATGAGAACGGAAATAGCGCTGCAGCGGGAGGCCCCATTAGCGAAAGCGCGCCTCAGGTTAAGAACAGATTCGGGTTAAGAACAGACCTCCGGAACGAATTAAGTTCGTAACCTGAGGTACCACTGTACTGTTCTAATAGGGCTGATTGTCCATTTCACGGGAAATTATTAAAACAGCAGTGAAAATCAAACGCCATGCACTCTACACTCACCCGTGGCTTGCTGAATCGCTTCCATCACAATTTTTAGGGGTATCCCTGGCAGCTTGATATCAGCCTAATGATACACAAGTGAAAAAGTTAAAATCACTATCAACAGCATCGTTTTTTTCTGGAACAGAGGTTTATTTCAAATTAAGAGGATTGGAGGAGGATACCTGTAAGGCAGTGATTCCTTTATTCGTTCCAGCCATTTTGAAGTCCATATCACCATGATAATCCTCTATTCCCTGCAGAAAATAAATATATTCCAAATGTCTTTCCAAGACCACAGAGGTTCTACTCACAGACCCAAAAAAACCAACACCCCAGCCCTGAACATAATAGAGGGATTCTACCACAATAGGTTAAAACAATTCCTACATTTCGGCTGCAACCACAAAACCTATACTTGCAACATATTTTCACAGTCAGCCCCTGTCTGAGGAACCTTTAGCAGAAGTCCCCTAATTATAGTTTCATGGTTTCCTTGGAAAAAGTCAGATAACAAAGTAGGGGTATTTTGTATAAGAGTTTGAATACAACTGCACTACAAGCTTAAGCTTATTTTAAGCCAATGAAAGTGGTAAGAACTCTATCAGAGAACACTAGCTCCATCAAAAGAACTATGATTTCCAAGATTTCAGGTAAGCAGACACAATTACTGTATACCAATTCATGTATACATCTAATGCAGAGGTCTTCAACCTTTTTGAGTCCATGGGTCCCTTGACCAACTACATTCGTTTTGCCGCACCCCTGTGGGGCTCAGAAACCCAGTTGTGTCACACCCTTTTTCAAACACCCTCCCTTGTGGAGTGTTCCCTCAACCTCCTCTCCTCCCCACTTTCCTTGGGAGTCCTCTGGGCAGCCACTGCATCCGCCACTGGCCTCTGAGCTGCCTCAGCTCCAGGCAACCAGCACCCCTGTCCAGCCACAGAGCCACCATTCGCCTGGGGAGCTTGTATCCAGGGCTGCTGCAACGAACAGCTGTGCAAGCCTTTTGGAGGCAGAGACGTGAGAGGGCATCAGAGGAGGCAGGGAAGGACAGAGGCCAGTGTTGCCCACAGCACCCCTGACCATCATTCAAGGCACCCCAGGGTACTTAACCTGAGGTACCACTGTAATTTACACATGTCACAGATATGAGTTTTAAGCTAGAGTCCAGATCTTTTGAATACTGAGAAACAAGACTCAATTAGGAACTCTTACCAGAATGTCTGTTAGCAAGCGATAATCCTCAATGTCTCCATTTTTTTCAGAATTAGCCCTGGAAACCAAACCAACAGCAACACCTGCGACAGGAGACGATATTGGGACTCCTAACAATAAAAGAGAAATTATGCATTTCTGAGTTTTGGTGCCACTTCCACTGACCTATGCATAAACACATCCCAAAATATGAATTCTTCTTTGTGGAATACCTGCATCCATCAGTGCCAAACTCCCACCACAAGCAGAAGCCATTGACGATGATCCTGGAAACAGAAACCACAAGATTATGCAATCAACTATTTTTGAGTAGCCACTAAAATATATGATCTGCATATAAATAAGTTTCTTAGCAACACAAAAGACATGGACAACCGTTTGCCACCGTATGATTTATATTTCTCCCTGGGATAGGGGGTTTTCTTTCTAGATACAAGAAGCACTCAGTTTTTGCACCGTTTTGTTGTGGTTCAGAAATTTCAGCTAACATCTGCAACAGTAAATAGTCTAAAGACATGTGCTCAAATTATGGGGGAAAGAGTAAGGTAAAGGTAAAGGCACCCCTGACCATTAGGTCCAGTCGTGACCGACTCTGGGGTTGCGACGCTCATCTCGCTTTATTGGCCGAGGCAGACAGCGTACAGCTTCCAGGTCATGTGGCCAGCATGACTAAGCCGCTTCTGGCGAACCAGAACAGCACAAGGAAATGCCGTTTACTTTCCTGCCGGAGCGGTCCCTATTTATCTACTTGCACTTTGACGTGCTTTCAAACTGTTAGGTTGGCAGGAACAGGGACTGAGCAAAGGAAGCTCACCCCGTCGCGGGGATTCGAACCGCTGACCTTCTGATCGGCAACTCCTAGGCTCTGTGGTTTAACCCACAGTGCCACCCGCGTCCCTGGGGGAAAGAGTAGGGGGTTCTCTAATGAAATCCACAAATATTAGGCCAAAGCCCATTAGCTAATTCATGACCCCTTGCGCCTTCTAAAAAGGGGGGAAATCTCAAAAAGTAACAGGGGTGGACCTCATCCTTTGCCCTTCCCATTAGCCTTTTGATAAGGGCCCTGCCAGATTTCAAATCATACGTGTGGCCGAGTGGAGATAGTTTTATTAGCGCAAGCATTTCTGCTTGTGCGATGCAACAATCTGCTTAGTGCTAAGCTGAATTCCACCCACACATTCTGAGCAACAGTCAAATAATAAAAATCAAATACCATTTGACTCCAGTACTTCTGAAGTAACCCTTATTGTGAAAGGGAATTCACTGGGAATCACAGGCTTCAAAGCCTTCTCTGCAAGTGCACCTACAAGTAAAAAAATTATGTTGTGAATTACAAGGAGTAATTCAGTTTCAGTCTAGATATTCAGCTTCTTCTGTTCTTACTTACCATGGCCAAGCTCTCGTCTATTCATGCCAGTAATTTTGCCAATCTCGTTAGTTGCGTATGGAGGAAACTGCAAAATTTTAATATATCAAGAGGGGGAGAAAGTCAGTATAATGCTTTTCTGGTTGTCAGCATTCATTTCAAGGCAAACATCCATGGAATTCACCCAAAAGGATAAAAATATGCTCATGCAATGAGTCATTTGCAGAGTTATTAATATGCTACCCTTTGGAATAATCTTCAGCCACATATTTTAAGTTGTACACTTTCACAGTTGTCACGAAAACAATATGATCTTTCAAAAAATAAACTATCTGGCTTATCCTATGCGGAGTTATGCACACCTAATGAAAGCAACAATCTTAAGTAGATCAGAGTGAATACTTGCACTATAATTTGAAGTGATACAACCTCCAGGCGTTTTATCAGTTAAAGTAGCTTTACTATGCTGTACAAATGGAAGTTTGAATTAGTGCCTAATTTTAAGGTTTAGACACTTTTCAGGATCTTCTGTTTCAAAGTATGGAAGAGATTTCTTTCAAAACCTAATTGAAACTCTCCAACATTTTTAAACGTGTCTTAAAACTGCAGAAAGGTCTTAATGCTTAAGTTCAGCCATCTTTCACAATAATCTCTGTACCTTCAGTACTCAAAGGTTTCGCTGTCAATATAATTTGGATAAAGGGATGATTTACAAATTGTCCTCTTAATAAGAGAAGGTGGGAAATCAAAAATTCCAGTGGGTCAGGTTCCTTTGTGCAATCAGCTACGGCTGCAGAGCATTTTCAACAATCACCTATCTGGTTCTGTAGTCCTGGATCCGACTGATCCCACTGCTTCTGTTATTACATTGGTACCTCAAAAGTTGAATGGGAACTGATCCGGCAGTCCATTCGACTTCCAAAACGTTCGGAAACCAAGGCGCAGCTTCCGATTGGCTGCAGGAAGTTCCTGCAGCCAATCGGAAGCCATGTTAGATGTTTGGGTTCCAAAGAACATTCACAAACTGGAACACTCGCTTCCGGGTTTGCGGAGTTCAGGTGCCAAAACGTTCGACTCGCAAGGTGTTCGGGATCCAAGGTACGACTGTATTTCCACCATCTACTACTGCTACATTTATATCTCACATTTCCTTCAATGGGCTGAAGGTGGAGCACAAGATTCTCTCCTTCCCCATTTTATCCTCAGAACCCTAAGAGGTAGGCTATGCTGAGAAACTGTGACTGGTCCAAGGTGAACTTCTTGGCCGAGCGTAGAAATGAAACCTGGATTCCAAGGTCCTATCTCAGCACTCTAAGCACTACACCCTACTAGGGTATGGTGGACTCACTCCAAGCCTAATCTTCCCCTAATCTCGATCTCTTTCTATCTCTCATACACACTCTGGTGCATTTGAGAGACAGAGAGAGATTAGGATGAGGCAATTATGGGTGCTTTAGCTGAGATGCGTGGATGCTTTAGCATTTTAGGGGGTTGTACCGGATGACTCTTGTGGTCCTTTCCAATTCTACAGTTCTATGAACCTGCAATTAGGAGGAGGAGGAGGAAGAGCAATCCTCCCGTTTACCATATTTTTCGCTCTATAGGACGCACCGGACCATAGGAGGGGGAGAACCGGGGGGGGGGAGAGAAATCTCCCCCTCTCTGCTCAGCGCCCCTTCAGCGAAGCGGCAGGAGAAACGGAGCCCCTTCCATTTCTCCTCCTGCTTTGCTGAAGGGGCGCTGCGCAGAGAGGGAAAACTGTGCAGCGCCTCTCTAGTGAAGTGAAGCCTGGAGAGCAAGAGGGATCGGTGTGCACCGACCCCTCTCGCTCTCCAGGCTTCAGACGGCTATCCGCAAGCCTTTGGAGCGCAGCGGGAACCCCTCTGGCTCTCCAGGCTTCAGGCGGCTATCCGCAAGCCTTTGGAGCGCAGCGGGAACCCCTCTCGCTCTCCAGGCTTCAGGCGACTATCCGCAAGCCTTTGGAGCGCAGCGGGAACTCCTGCTGTGCTCCGAAGACTTGCAGATAGCTGCACGAAGCACCTGGAGATCAGTGGGAGTTCGCGCTGTGCTCCGGGGGCTTCAGCGAAAGCAACACGAAGCCTCCGAAGCGCGGGGGGAGCTCTCCCTCTGCGCTTCGGAGGCTTTGTGTTGCTATCGCTGAAGCCAAGGAGCCTGCATTCGCTCCATAGGACGCACACACATTTCCCCTTCATTTTTGGAGGTGAAAAAGCACGTCCTATAGAGCGAAAAATACGGTATTTGCTTTCGGACAGCAAAGCAACCAGTGAACATAGCTTGTCAGCAGCAGTCTCAACAAAGGTTCTATCCTATCCAAAAACAAGCAAGAAGCAAAGGTAGAGTGAAAAGGAGCCTGTTTGTTTCAAATACCAGCACTATTAAAGTCAGGGTGAGGGGAGAAGACGCTTTATTTACGGTACATATTCAGTTGCTTTTCTTTTTTAAAAAAGCACACACAAAGCAGCGTACGGTATTAAAATAACAAAATAATTAAAATAAATACATTCTAGCACCGTGCAACTCTATACAACCCCTAAATACACCCTGACACCACAATGAAAAAATGAAAAACAATTCCACATCCAGCCTGTCTCCCTAGATGAGGCTCCGAAGTGGCCTGCATGCGGCTTTCAGGCCTCAGGAATGGGTTCTGGATATAAAGAAAGCAATTCGAAAACAAGCCCCTATGTTTTCAGAGTAATTACTCCTAATAAAGCACAAATGCTTTTTATGAAGCTGAAGTGAGTTTCCATACCTCGTAGTGGAGCATGAAGTTCTTCTCCTTTATTCCACTAAAAACAGAAACAAGTGTTACAAAGAACTAAATGAGCTGCAAGTAATTTACTTATATCAGGAACCCCTTGAAGCTTCTGTCGACCCTGTCCCTCTCCGGAAGGGGTTGGGTACAAACGAGGGGTAGGTTTCTGTAATGCCTTAAATACTAGGGGAAATTCTTTTCCCGGGAAGGCCCTGCCTGACTGCCTCTACCAGAGCTCAGAGAATAATATTAGGGTACAGTAAGCTGAAGGTAAAGGTAAAGGGACCCCTGACCATTAGGTCCAGTCGTGACCGACTCTGGGGTTGCGGCGCTCATCTCGCTTTACAGGCCGAGGGAACCGCCGTTTGTCCACAGACAGCTTCCAGGTCATGTGGCCAGCATGACTAAGCTGCTTCTGGCGAACCAGAGCAGCACACGGAAACACCGTTTACCTTCCTGCCGGAGCGGTACCTATTTATCTACTTGTACCTTGACGTGCTTTCGAACTGCTAGGTTGGCAGGAGCAGGGACCAAGCAACGGGAGCTCACCCCGTCACGGGGATTCGAACCGCGACCTTCTGATCAGCAAGTCCTAGGCTCTGTGGTTTAACCCACAGCGCCACCCGCGTCCCTCGGTAAGCTACTCTAGCGTTAAAACAAAGTGCATCTGAGCCCGGCTTATGCTTCATTGTGAAGTTGGGTGAGCAGCAGACCAACAACAGATTAAATCATTTTTATCTGAGTAGTCGTTTGCATACAGGCGGCGACCATTTCTCGCGGGTGTTCCGAACCTGTTCCGTCTTTGATCACGTGTCAGTTGGACACGGCTAAGATGGTTGCTGCCTATATGAGCAAAATATGTTAGAAGTGTTTTTCTGATACTGAATAACAGATGAGGCAGCCTCTGTTACAATTCCTGCTCACTGTTAAAGCAAAGTCTGTGTTTTAATATACCCTGCCATTTCTCAATACATCTGCCCCACTAGGATTTGTCCTTAAACAGTTAGAATTATCCCCTATGGAATAACCAACTCACATTCGGGTTGCCTGATCCAATAAAATTTTTGTCCCTACCGAAACAAAAAAAAGCAAAAACCGGGCAACTTTTTTCTTAAAGGTAAAGGTAAAGGGACCCCTGACCATTAGGTCCAGTCGTGGCTGACTCATCTCGCTTTATTGGCTGAAGGAGCTGGTGTACAGCTTCCAGGTCATGTGGCCAGCATGACTAAGCCGCTTCTGGCGAACCAGAGCAGCGCATGGAAACGCCGTTTACCTTCCTGCCAGAGCGGTACCTATTTATCTACTTGCACTTCGTGCTTTCGAACTGCTAGGTTGGCAGGAGGAGGAACTGAGCAACGGGAGCTCACCCCGTCGCGGGGATTCGAACCACAACCTTCTGATTGGCAAGTCCTAGGCACTGTGGTTTAACCCACAGCACCACCCGCGTCCCACTTTCTTCTTAGGAAAGCTTTTAATAACTACTTTTGCACTGTACTGTCTCAGGATTACTTCAAAGTTCAACTTAGCTATGTTATTTTGATATTCTTTTTTGCATGTGGCCAGTCTTGATTTCTCTGAAGGGGCTGTATATACCCATTTTCAATAATGTTTAGAGAGATTGCCTTCAAATAAAAGATGATTTCATATGAATGTCAGAAGCTGTGTTACCTCCGATCAGATTTGCCCATACAGTCCAGTTTATCGACTCAGACTGGCAGCAGCCTGCCCCAAGCTCTCAGGCAGGGAGAGGTCTTCACCTCTGTCTGCCACCTGATCCTTTTTAAATGGAGATGCCAGGATTGAACCAGGGATCTTCTCCAAGCAAAGCATGAAGCTCCAACCACTGAGCTATGGCCCCTCCTGATCTACTTGAAGATTATGAACACAAGGTCCTAAAGAGTCACATGGTGCAATTAACACGCCAAAGTCAAGTTGGGGTTTGAAAGGAGAAGGGATGGTGGTATATATACCTTAAAGCTGTTGTGATAACGTCAGATTTTACACTTGATTCCAGTGAGTCAAATGTAACTGTGCAGAGGACCTAGAAAACAAAGGTCTACTGAAAATACTGTGGTTTAGGGGAGAGGAATTAAGTTCTAAACAAATAAGAAAGTGCAATGATTCAAAAGCAAGACACATAAAAACCCAGATAAGGTAAGTATTGCTCTGGGCACAAATTCACAATTATATCAGAAGGGGAATCATTGACATGAACTGTTTGCACTGCACTGTTTTGGATTTACAGAGAACAACTTCAAGTTTCAGCCCTCCCCCCTTCTTGGTTACAAGTTCTGCTAATTATGAACCAATCTAGAGGACACATTTGCTATTCTAGCCCTCCCACCGGATACCGATTACAGCTGGGCGAGTCACTAATGCAGTTCAAAGGTGTGACAACTTTTAAAATGACATTTGTTAGAAGAACTTGCAGTAAAATATACACACAGTTCTTCTGAACAGATTTTCTTTTTGGCAACGGGGGTGGGGGGAGAACTACCACACACACACACACACTCCACCCCCACATATATATATATATATATATACAGTGTTTTTTTCTGGGGGGACGCATACCCCTAAACATTTTGTGAATCTAAGTTTGGTCTCATTGAGGGGCAGTATTTCAATATGAGTAGGAAAATGAGAGCACCCCTAAACATTTTTTAAGAAAAAAGCACTGCACACACACACACAGTGCTTTTTTCTAAAAAATGTTTAGGGGTACTCTCATTTCCCTACTCATATTGAAATACTGCCCTTCAATGAGGCTGAACTTAGATTCTCATATATATATATGAGAATTTATCACCCTTCAATTTAAGCAGAGCAGCAGGTCTGATTCATAGATGCTGTTATTTTAAGCAATTCGCCCACGGGGAACCTTTTCATTCACTGACTCACACATCCCCCACACAGTGCGGTTTTTAATAGTGATGCAGAATGTACGTGTACTCTAATTTTATAAGCACGCTCGGAGAAAGTTAGGAATGATTTTGCACTTATTCAAATAAAGAATCAAGTTTATTTCAGGATGGTCTTCAGGAGCTTATCCGCACCATCTAAGTCCATTTCGTAAATTTCATTTTAGTTGCTGACCCACGGCCACTGAACCACAGTATTTTTATTTTTGAGTAAAATAAAAAACGGAAAAAGGGGGGGGGGATAAAGGAAGATCAGTGAATACCTGGGTTTGGCCTCTCTGAAATAACGCTGATCCATGAAGTGTTTTGAACATGTCCACCTCGCAAGTGATGTTTCTAAGTGAAGTCAAGTCTCGACCATCACATCTATGGGAATAAAGCAGCAGAGAGGACAGTTTCCACGGGTTCCTCTCACCTCGGCTCTAGATTTGGCCTGCATTCATGAATATCTGGAGTCCAGTGCAAGTATTATTATGGCTATAACTGGGGGAAAGGGATGATTGTGGCTACCCACCTTGCCTCTAGTCCAGCCTGATGTGCACACATTTGAAGCCACAGTCAAATTAGGCCCCAAAGACAGCAGGTTTTGGCCTTGGTCACAACACTGCTTTTAAACATACTCAAACAAAACCATGATTTAAGGCCTTTCGATTTAAACCACAGTATAAAGCAGACTGGTGCACAGCACTAAAACCACAGGCAATTTGTTCCTCTCCTGCTCCTGATGTATTGCTGGGAGTGAAACCGTGACATGGCCTAGCGTTACATCCAAACCAGGGCTGTTAGCTTGTCTCCCTCCAAACAAACCACAAGCTGTAACTAAGGTTTGTTCCTGGGCTTACTGCTGCTTTTGTTTCGCTAATAGCACATTCTTAACCAGGCCTACTCAGAAGTCAGATATATTAAATTCAGTGGGCAAGTAAGGGGGGTAAGCACTGAGCCTTAGCTCCTGGAATTGCCTACCACCTGAAATTTTTAGCCTTGTGCTCCCAGCATGTTGTGTGCTCACCTTTAAACCATAGTTAAGCTTAACTATGGGCTTAAAGAGATGAGCAAACAAGACGAGGACCTATGTACCACAAAGTAGGAGCATACTGATAGTTCTATGTGTGTGAGCATCCATTCCTTAAAGGAACCACGTAGAAGCTGCTTGGTACGCAAGACCACTGCAAACTGGTGCAAAGATGCTGCTGCATTCGGTCTTTCAGTGTCCTTATTCCGCGGAAGAACCTGTTTTAAACACAGCGACCCGGAAAACACCATGTTTACCTCCTGTATTCATTCAGAACAAGATTTCTAAAGACGTCTTTCAAGACGACGTTAAAAGATTCCATGATTTCGTAACACTCCGCTTCCGGGAACTTTTCTAGAAAGAAAGAAGAAAATTGAAACGAAACCTAAAACACAATGCTTATTCCCCCCAACTATATGACTAGAAGGGAAGTAAAAGGAATTTGTGACAGTAGGTGTCACAACTTGCTTTAAATTTTCAGTTAAGAAGAAGAGGAGTTTAGATTTGATATCCCGCCTTTCACTCCCCTTAAGGAGTCTCAAAGCGGCTCACAATCTCCTTTCCCTTCCTCCCCCACAACAAACACTCTGTGAGGTGAGTGAGGCTGAGATACTTCAAAGAAGTGTGACTTGCCCAAGGTCACCCAGCAGCTGCATGTGGAGGAGCGGGGAAGCGAACCCGGTTCACCAGATTACGAGTCCACCGCTCTTAACCACTACACCACACTGGCATTGGCAGGTTTGATGATCAAAGCACCTAAGAGAATGGCTGGGCCATAAGATGAAGACAAAGAGCTGCACCAGTCTGGAGCCGACACACGGATTATCCTTAGTGCTGTCATGGGACAGTAGTGGGGCTCAGCCCCTCTCCTGAAATGTTGCTCCTCACCTACAGGGATCCTGCTGGTGACACTACTGTCCACCTGCATGTTTGGTGGGCAGAATGGTGAGCTCTGCACCAGTGGAGTGAAGCTGGCATGAGCCCATGGGCAGGGACACGTCCACATAACACACACACACAGGCACAAAGGGGGTTTGGATTACAGTGTCTGGCTGGTTTCTGTCTCTTTAAATTAAGCAGGTACACAGTACACAGCCCAACACTAGCCAAGAGTATTCTCAGTGCCTTTGGATGTCAGAATGGAAGACTGGTCTGGGGTGGGGGTACATGCTTCTGTCTTCAGCATCTTCATCTTCAACATCCACAACAGGGAGGACTATAGCGTAGGCTTAGTTCTCATGGGTGCAATTCTGCCCAGACACATTTATCTCTTTGGATCGCAAAGCAGGGGTACATACGACCCAATGCTCCTCATTAAAAATCCAATCCAGCCTCCCACCCCACTGGATGTCAATCTGGTTTTCAATTTGCAGAGAATGTTAAGAAATGAGGCAAGAAGCATTTGGTCATGTGACACCCCCCCCCCATCATAAGTGGTACAGCCCCGACGCAGCTTCACCATCTGAGTAAGAACCAGGCTGCTGCAAATATCTGTATCCCCAAGTCCATGAAAAAATGTTTGACTGCCGAACGCAGAACTGTAAGACAAACCCTGGCAAAGTAAAACATTTTAGAACATAGTATAGTCAATTATGAGTGTGTCTGACCTTTCAGCTGCTCTTCTGTTTCAAGTCTGATTTTGTTAATTGCTTCATCTCTTGAGATCTAGGATGTAAGATATCCATTGACACATTCTGAATTTTATTAAGATGAGCTATAGAATCTCTTGCGCATCCTACGCTTGGGAGCTAACGTACATCAGCATGCAGAGGCCATAGAAAGACACTTCCCTAGAGAGTCACGCCACTCAGTAGATGTGATCATAGAATTGTAACATTGGAAGGGACCCCGAGGGTTACCTGGCCCAACTCCAGGTAATGTAGGAACCTCAACTCGATCATACATAACAGATGACCATCCAAACTCTGCTTATGTATGATCTAGCTGGGAACCTGAAAAAGCTTTTCTCCCAGTGCATGCAATTTCTCCATGCTGGCACCACCGATGGGGAACACTTTTAATTCCCACCATATGCAGGCGGTTACCATTTTATGCTGGCCCTCAAACTTAAAGGTAAAGGGTAAAGGGGCCCCTGACCATTAGGTCCAGTCGTGGCCGACTCTGGGGTTGTGGCGCTCATCTCGCTTTACTGGCCAAGGGAGCCGGTGTACAGCTTCTGGGTCATGTGGCCAGCATGACTAAGCCGCTTCTGGTGAACCAGAGCAGCGCACGGAAACGCCGTTTACCTTCCCGCCAGAGCGGTACCTATTTATCTACTTGCACTTTGAGGTGCTTTCGAACTGCTAGGTTGGCAGGAGCAGGGACCGAGCAACGGGAGCTCACCCCGTCACGGGGATTCGAACCGCCAACCTTCTGATCAGCAAGTCCTAGGCACTGTGGTTTAACCCACAGCGCCACCCGCGTCCCTGGCCCTCAAACTTAGGAAGGAATAAAGCAGGAGAAGGCTTCTGGAGATACACTTCTTGTTCTTTGGATCGGGATGGGAGGGCACTGTGGTGCAGAAGGGAGCAGGCCAATTGAGGCTACAGTAAGTGAGTGGGCAGAAGGGTTCTTTGCATTGTCATTTACATTTCATCTAACAAGAGGAACAAATTCAGAGCAGAATACCTAGACAGTTGTGTGTGCATCTCTTTAAACTGGCTGAAGCCAAACAGCGAAAACCCGCCTGATTCAGGCGCAATTTAACCAAAATGAATTTAAATACTCACTTTATCATGCGTGAAGTCGGAAAACACAGCAGTGATCTTTCCAGATGCAAGGCTTCAAGCACGGGAAGGTGGGGGAGAAAAGAGAAAGACGAAAAATTATAACCAAATCATACAGTGGTACCTCGGGTTACAGGCGCTTCAGGTTACAGACTCCGCTAACCCAGAAATAGTACCTCGGGTTAAGAACTCTGCTTCAGGACAAGAACAGAAATCGCGCGGTGGCGGCCTAGTGGTGGCGGGAGGCCCCATTAGCTAAAGTGGTGCTTCAGGTTAAGAACAGTTTCAGGTTAAGAACGGACCTCCAGAACTAATTAGGAGCTCAACTGGAGGTACCACTGTATCTGAATGCCAACCTGGTTCATCCCCATGACATTTAAAGCAGCAACACAGGACAAACAGAGAAAATAACAGGTGCTACACATAAATCCTAGCCAGACAGGCCAAGGCCCGAGTGACAGTTCTTCTCTGGTACCTCATATATTCTGTCTCCAGAAGGATCCCAATCTGCCTTGAAGCAGACCGCAAAAATCAAACAGCTGTGCCAAGAAGATGAAAAGAAGCACGACTGCAACACATTTTGCCCACCTGAGTCCCACATGTTGGAGGCCTCTCAGGCAAAGAGAAGCCTTGCCATTTCCATCAGTTAAACAGTGAGGAAGCTTACCCTTTCTGCTTCATCCTATGAACCGCTACAGAGAAAACTAGAGCAGAATAGTGGGCACCAGACCACTACAACACCGCTGCTCTTGTTTTATTTAAATACAGTGGTACCTCGGGTTAAGTACTTAATTCGTTCCGGAGGTCCGTTCTTAACCTGAAACTGTTCTTAACCTGAAGCACCGCTTTAGCTAATGGGGCCTCCTGCTGCCGCCGGAGCACAATTTCTGTTGTTATCCTGAAGCGATGTTCTTAACCTGAAGCACTATTTCTGGGTTAGCGGAGTCTGTAACCTGAAGCGTCTGTAACCCGAGGTACCACTGTAATGCTGTCGGGGCACAAGGTATTTTATAGAGCAATGCAAGTCAAAGGCTGGCAGCTCTTCAGAGCAACCCCCAATCTTAGGTTAATGTTGGGGGTGGGGGTGGAAGCGGCAGTATAATCCCCTCCCCATTCCAACAGTCAATCACTCAATGAAGATGTTTAGCTGTCATTAGGCTGTTTTGGGTGGGTGTGTCTCTTTCCACCCTAAATATTTTATTGTCTTTCTGCAAACCTCAGTCCAATAATACCTCCCCCTCTTACACATGGCTGTTGCTGTTTTGGCTGCATAAGCAACAACACTCACAAGGACTGAGTGGCAATTAGATCTAGAACAATACACAGTCCTAATGCAATACACAAAGTCAGCATGCGATGCGACCCTGAAGACTACCAACATGACGTCTTAGGCACTCGGAACACAATGGAACTGCAGCCAAATTGCAACAGTGCTGTAATTACTTCGGCAAAAGCTGTTGTGCCCATACTGAAGATGGGAAGGTTGAGGCCGAGAGGGAATTACCTGTCTAAGGCCAGCACCTGGTTTTCTACAGCACAGGTGAAATTTACAAGGAGAATTTCCAGCTTATTCTTTTTACTGGGGCACTAGCTTTCCAATCTGTACAGTGGAAAGAACGATTGAATGCTGTTGCAGACAGGTATGAAAGAAAGCCTATTTGTCATGAAGCAACAGAAGAAAGAGCACCCCACCAGAAAACATAAGATAAGACCGCTATAAGACAGGCTTCCTCAGCCTCGGCCCTCCAGATGTTTTTGGCCTACAACTCCCATGATCCCTAGCTAGCAGGCCCAGTGGTCAGGGATGATGGGAATTGTAGTCTCAAAACATCTGGAGGGCCAAGGTTGAGGAAGCCTGGCTATAAGGTGTCTCATGGCTGAGACTATGTTTCACTTTATAGATCTAAAAAGTACAATTGCTTTAAAGAAGAAGAAAAAGCCTCACTCAGCGTAGGTCAGATTTTTGCTTCTACTCCTTATGCCTTTTCAACCCCTGCCATGTACTTGGGTGTTCCGATTCGTTACTCAATTTATCTTCAATCCTCACTTTGATGCAAAGATGTTGGACAGACTCCAACACTTCGCAGCCTCTCTGTTCAAGGCAGATTCCCAAAATATTGCTCAGGGTGGTTGTGAAGAAGAGGGTGGAAGTTCAAGATGATTCAATAGCAGGTTTCCTCCAGACTACATGCGTATGAAAACACCATTCTTGCTCTCTTCAGTTATTGGACCACATGTGCCAAGTGAAATACAGTGGTACCGTAGGATGCGAACGGGATCTGTTCCAGAGCCCCGTTCGCATCCTGAAGCGAACGCAACCTGCGTCTGCACGTGCTGCGATTTGCCGCATCTGCACATGACGTCATTTTGAGCGCCTGCGCATGTGCGAGCGGCGAAACCCGGAAGTAATGCGTTCTGTTACTTCTGGGTCGCCGCGGAGCGCAACCCGAAAACGCTCAACCCGAAGCTACTTTAACCTGAGGTATGACTGTACGCAGCTTGACACAAATAATTTTTTTCCTTAAAAAGAAAAAAAGGGCTTCTTCTTTAATTAAAATAAACCATGGGGCAAGAATTATTCATAATTCATAAAAGACAGCCCAACTGCCTTTACAGAGACGGTGAACTAAGAAGTTGCTTTCACTTAATGCTGATATTTTTTAATACAACCCACTTTAAGCCCCAGTGGCAGCTGGGGGGGGGGGGGAGAACACTTTTTTTAAAAAAGGAAATTTGTGTGCCTTGTTATCCTGGCGGCCAGCTCTGTCCAGTTTTCGTGTCCAGAGACAGAAGGCAACATCAGCAGCTGGGCGGACAGGGGCCAAATAGATCAAAAGATTCTGCCAGCTACAAAACTGAAAATTTCCCAAGATGAAAAGCACCACTGTCATTGCTGAGCAGTATTTTGTGAGACACTGTTTCGACAGCAGTGCTAGCTAAGGACAAGGATGGTGGGAAGCACACAGTGAAAAGGTTTTAACATTCTGTTCAGATCCCTTGCTCTGCTCTGCCTGTTGCGTTCCCAGAAGCAGAGATGGGTAGCCTGCAAGCCCAGTGGTCAGGAATGAAGGTGTTGGGAAAAAGCATCACCCAGAAGGTCACAGGTTGTCCATCCCTGGGTCCTTGCAGAGGAGGGGCAGTCCTAAAAACGAAATATTGCATATCCCTCCATATCCCAAACCAAACTGTTTTTTTCTTCCACAGCTTCAGAATTTCAGGGAATTTCACATTCACCAAGGATTAAGCAAGCCTATTTTTACCAGCACAATTTAGGCTCCTACGTACAAAGGAGGATCAGTAAAGAAAGGCAATTACTAACACAAATATAATTAGTAAAGGGTACCAAACGGAAGAGAAAGTGATCAAGAGCTGGACTCTTATTTAGCATATGAGTGGAACAGTTTTAATATATCCTTTTCTTTCCATATCATAGCAGCTTGTGTTGTGTTTTGAAGGTGGATGAAAATTTACGTAGGTGTATTTTAGATTTTTTAAAATACGGAAACCCTAAATTCAGCTACTATATCTGCAGTTGCAGCCCACGTAGCCCAGAAAACCTTTTGTGTACTTACTGCTTTGCACATTCCACGATCTGCTCAGGAGCAGTGAATAGCTTCGGCACAGTTCTCTTGGCAACGCCCTGTTCATTTGCCAGCTGTTGTATGCCTTGAATTATTTGCTGGGTGTGCTTCACGCCCACTTTGATAGCATGGCAAAAGTCCTGCTGCAATACGTTCTCGGCAGCAGCTTCCAACATCACTATTGATTCAAGTTGAGAGATGGGAAAGTCAGTCACAGCTGTCTTTGACTGATACGTTTCAGCTATCAACCAATATTCACAGAGAAACCCAAACGGCCAGTGTGGATTTTGAAAACAGAAGCTAACAACTTAACCTGCACTCTCGCAATGCAGGTCATTTCATTATGACATTGATCCTGACAAAGTAGAAGCAGTAAGCCATGAGACATCACACACAGTCGTTTTAATGCAACAGCCTGTTGGATCCATCTAGTCCACCATCCTGTTCTCACAGGGACCAACCAGATGCCTGTGGAAAGCCTGAAAGCAGGAACTGAGCCCAACAGCAGTCTCCCCTCCTGAGCTTTCCAGCAACTGGCAACCACAGCGGAGACAGATCATAGCCGTTGTAGCCTTATCTTCCATGCTTAGCTTTCCGCAGGGCCTGCAAGACAGAACTGTTCCACCTGGCCTTTCGTTTGGACTCAGTCTGACCCCTATGTTTCCCTTCCCTTATGGTCCTGATTTATCGGCTACTTTTAAAATGGGGCTGCATTTTAAATTGCATTTTAAATTGGTTTTTTTCTTTTTCTTTTCCCCCTATTATGTTTTTACTGTGATTTTATTGGTGTTAGCCGCCCTGAGCCTGGCTCTGGCCAGGGAGGGTGGGGTATAAATAAATGTTATTAATAATAATAATGATAATAATAATAATAATATTTTAAAGTCATCCAGGCTGGTGGCAATCACTGCTAGGGCTGGGCGATATATCAATATATTGTCCAAAACTGGTTTGACGTCCATATTGTGATATCAGATCCAGTTTCATAATTCTTGATCTGGCAATGTATCTTGAATCGCGTGTTTGTGTGTGCACGCGCTATGTAAAAAAACCAGAATGTGGGGGAAACTGTGAAGCCAGGCAATGCTTCTCTCGATTCCTACATTCCCTGCTAACTCTGCCAGCTCAGCTCTCCTGACTCCTGCAGAGGGCAGCGAATCACTGGCAAAAATCACGATGCGGGGAAAAACGTGAAGCCAGCCAATGCCTCTGCATAGCTCCATCCTTATTCCAACCACAATGATATATCAGTATATCACGATGCTTTGCTGGTGATATATCACAATGTTGAAAACCAGATATTGCCAAGCCCTAAACACTGCTTCTCCCGGGAGCAAATGTTATAGTTTAACCATGTGCTGTGTGAAGAAGTATTTTCTTTTGCCTATCCTGAATCTTCCAACACTCAGCTTCATTAGATGTTGCCAAGTTCTAGCTCTGCGAGTGATAAAAACATTTCTCTATTCATTTTCTCCTTACCATGTGTAATTTTATACTTCTATCATGTTTCCTCTTAATCGTCCTTTTTCTAAGAAGTCTCAAATCTTGTAACCTTTCTTCATAGGGGAGTTACTCCATTCCCTCGATCATTTTGGTTACCCTTTTCCAACTCTACAATGTCCTTTTTGAGGTAAGGCAGCCAGAAATGTACACGGTTTTCCAAGTGTGGTTGCATCATTGATTTAAAGAAATCCTACCTACAAAGCTTCAGCCCAATTGATAAATTTAGTGAATGACCTCAAAACTGAGGAATCAGGAAACCACTTAAGTTTAGAACTGGCTCATACACATCAAAGTCCTTCAACACATCTCTCAGCCCCTCAATGTTCAATGCAAGAACCAGGAATTATTGCACCTGAAGTTATCTAAAGTGATACATGAAGTCTAACTGCAGTGTTTCGATCTGTGGTTGCTGACTCACACATGCTAGTCATCAAGTGATGAATATGTGTATGTGAACCAGTCCTTGGAGAGGGTCGCACACAGGTTTTCGAAAGAGCCTTCCATCTAAGCCTTCTCTCGGTGCTGCCACTCTCGCAGGCAGGTTTGGCAGGGATGCAGTAGAGGGCCTTCTTGATGGCTGCTCCCAGACTTTGGAACTCCCTTCCTAGAGAGGTTAGGCTGGCTCCCTCCTTGCTGTCCTTCTGATGGCAGGTGAAGACTTTCTGGTTCCAGCAGGCTTTTGGGAACCGACAGTTTTTAAGGAAAGGGCTGGTGCTGTGATATTCTATTAATATTTTGCTATTTTTAAGTACAGTGGTACCTCTAGTTACCAACTTAACTCATTCCAGAGGTCCATTCTTAACCTGAAACTGCTCTGAACTAGAGGCGTGCTTTCGCTAATGGGGCCTCTTGCTGCCACTGCACCGCCGGCACACAATTTCCGTTCTCATCCTGGGGCAAAGTTCTCAACTCGAGGTAACTCTTCCAGGCTAGCGGAGTTTGTAACCTGAAGCATTTGTAACCTGAGGTGTTTGTAACTTGAAGTACCACTGTACTGATTTTTTTCCTGTTCTTACTAACAGCTAAGCACAGGTGGGGGAAAAAACAGTCCATAAAATTTTTAGCTGTAAGCTACCTTAAGTCCATTTTAGGGAAAAAGTTGGAATATAAATAAATGGGATACCAGTAATAACAATAATCATAAGGCTGACACCTGCTTAGCTTTAAAATAGCATAAAATGGCTTCATACCATACTCTGGCCATTTTACTAGTAAATAATCCATTTGAATCACTTACCAATTTGGCTACGAGGGGCTCCAGAGACCACTAAATCCAAAGTGCTGGATGACATTTCTTTTCGTGTGGGATTCACAACAACTTCGCCGTCAATCAGTCCTACCCTCACAGCACCTGAGAAGATACTCCATAAATTAAGATATTCCGTCAGTTAGCTTTTTGCAACTAAGGCAACACTAGCTTGTGAGATTACTTTTCAGATGTGCTTTTAACACGGAAAAGCTAATGCGGTTTGGGAGAACTGCGTAGGGCTTGACAATTGATTAATTCAAGAGATTTTACTGTCACACACGAGTATTTCAGCAGCTGCACCTCTAAGAGAGCTGCCTACCCTTAGTTTGCCTGTACTGGACACAACTGATGAGGATTTAGCTCTGCTCAAACAAGTACAATACAACTTGGTCTATCTGTGCTTTGACAGCAGGCAAACTGCGCTCTACGTAGTACATAGTACGTGGTAAACTGAGGGACTAGTTCCCAGGGGGCAATTTAGAGCCCCCTCCCTTGCTGCACAGCAAACTGCAATGAGTTCCTAAAGCAATTTTTGATACAGCAAGGAGAGGTTGGACAGCTGTTCAAGTAAAGACGAAGCAGAACTCCACTGGGCAGATGAAATTAATGGACTATGCAGAATTGAACAAAATGACAGGAAGGATTCGAAACCTGCGGGACCAGAGATTTACAGAAGATTGGAAGAAGTATATGAATTACTTGAAGAGCAACTGTAAACAACAAATTACGCTAGTAGGACTACAAGAAGTTTTGTAAGGAGAAATACGAAGTGTTACAAAGTAGAAAAAGACAGAGATATTGGTTATGAGTTTGAAATGTAATAGGGAAGATAAGAAATGCATACTGAGAGATTAGATTGGAAAATTTTCAGACAGGATTGATGGAAGTCAAAAATTTGAATAAGATGTAAAAGTATGTTCAATTACTGTTGAAAATGATATGTTAAAAGAAGAAGAAGAAGAGTTTGGATTTGATATCCCACCTTTCACTCCCCTTCAGGAGTCTCAAAGCGGCTAACAATCTCCTTTCCCTTCCTCCCCCACAACAAACACTCTGTGAGGTGAGTGGGGCTGAGAGACTTCAGAGAAGTGTGACTGGCCCAAGGTCACCCAGCAGCTGCATGTGGAGGAGTGGAGACGTGAACCCGGTTCCCCAGATTACGTGACTACCGCTCTTAACCACTACACCACACTGGCTCTCAGTATGTAATAAAATATTAAAAATTATATTTAAAAAAAAGAAGAAGCAGAACTCCACTGTGCTGAAGGACAGGAGCAAATCACTACACAGGTTGCACAGACTGAATGTTAATTCACTGCTGGCACAGATCTGCCAAAAAACCCCAACAGGACAAGAGCCCAGAGGAACCAAACAGAAAGCCATGAAAGATGTGCAAGAGGGAATAAAGTGGGCCCTGAAAAATCTGGCCACAGTATTACACTTTATTATGCTCCTCAGCAAGTACTGAACTGGCCCTGAGTCCAGTGACAGGACAAAAAAGGGAAGACAGAATGATGGGAGGTATCATTACCTGGCCTATTCAAGTCTTTAAGGGACCCTGCTCACATGTGATCTGTCTATTTATATGTATGGGCGTTTTGCTGTACAAGTGAATCAGGTTTATATTGTTTGCAGCTAATGTCTGTGTGCTACTTGTTTTCAAATGAAGCTTTAATTGCCAATAGCTATGCAACAATAAAGACCGTCTACTTTGGAACTGGCCAATCTTGCAGCTACAAGGATGCTCTTACAAGACTGAAGCAAGACTAATCTAGATAGAACGTTAATAAACCAGCTCAGAGGCAGAACATCTCTTGAGGAGTTCCAAATATTCATTACAGGGGTGCAACCTTGAATAATATGGGGGGGGGGGGAGGTAAGTCCACGCCACATAATCGATCACAAGACGCATACAAGCACACCATTTGAATGGCAATGCTCATCAACGGGGGTGGGGGGTGGGTGGGCTGGCCCCCTCAAATATTTTACTGAGTGTTTCTGTGTGTGAAGGGACCTTGACCCCTAGCAACTGGCTCTTATGATTCATTACAACTTTTATTTACCCATTCTTTTATACAGTGGGTGTTTGTGTTGTGAACGTGATCTGTGCGGGATGCACGTTCGCAACCTGTGTCTGCACACGTGCGGGTTGCGATTTGGCGCTTCTGCCGAAACCTAGAAGTAACCCATTCCGGTACTTCCGGGTTTCGGCAGTCCACAACCCAAAAAAACACAACTTAAAATCCATCCCGGGGGGGGGGGGACACAATGTAATCTAGCCTCTAAATATTTCTAGCCTTCATGGTGCCTGGATTTTTTTTCTTCTTCTTAACTTTACAGCTTCAAACTGGTGAGGTTTGCTTTCATTTCTCATAAACTTGTGCCATGCGTTTTCAAACCAATGCTAAATTAAAGTTAATGTATCTTTACTCACCAATGGGACCGTTCCATGGAATATCCGACAAAGCAAGGGCTGCGGAAGCTAAAAGTAATTGAGATGCATTACTTGAAAACTCTTTATACCGTTTTGCTAAGACTAACTAGTCTTATTTACAAAAAATGTTTTTACCTCCATTGATGGCCAGCACCGCAGGATCGTTGACACCATCTACAGCCAAAAGATTACAAAGGATCTGGGGAAATAAAAAGAAAAGTTGGTGCATGATTTCATGTAGCAGCCCTGTTCATGTATATGGAGGTACCAGGATTACTCTGGAGTGCGGCTATGTCTTTAGCTCAGTCTCCAATGAGGCATCTCCCAACGATGCGTTCTTTGTGGTTATCTAAATTCCAACAGGTAAGCTCCTACCCGCAACTGGGCACACGGTTGCCCAGAAGTTGCACGTTTAGATTTCTTTTCAAAAAGCTCAAGGCAAAGTACAGCTGCTTAAGGAAGGAGACAAAACCTCAGGGGCGGGGGGGGGGGGGGAGAAAAGCTCAGCCACACTCTAAACAGACATGGTAACACCCTATATCCAAGCAGCACACAAAGGCTAGTATTATTCAAGGTGTTGGGTGACAATCAAAGTTTGTCATATTCAGAGTAGAACAAATTAAATCAATGGAGTTAAAATACTTAAATGTGGTCTACTCATAGAGTACAACTTAGCTGGGCATTTCCCGTTATAGACTGTGCACTTATGGAAGTTGAATAAATAAATTTATCTGCAAATATAAAGGTCATTGCTAACGTTTAGGTAAGGACTATCGCCTTACATGTGTTCTTCCACACACACTCATGTTTTGGATTTGCCCTCCCAACAAAGATGTGTCAGGAAGACCATCTTTACGTTCTTTTAATTCCCCCATGAAAAATTGTTCATTTAAAAAACAAAAAAACAGAGGTTCCTATCTGTCAGGTTTCCCCAACGTACTGTGGGGTTGATTCCCCTTAATGCCCTGCTGATTATTTATTATTGCTGCTTGCTTTTTGGATTGTTAAAGTTTTGTTGCCCAATAGTGATGTTATTCATTTCTGCCTTATTTAAAAATTTAGGAGAGGGATTTTTCCAGAGCCAAAGTTTTAAGATATTTCATTTAATAAATACCTTTTGGGTCCCTTATGTTTCTCATCAATTATTTTCTAATATACTATAGAAAGAGAAGACAACTGACTATTTCAACAGTGCGGCCTCTCACAGGGAGGCTAACTAGATCCACAGCATCCCTTCCATGTACAGAAGGTCTCCTTCCATTCATGGAAAACACTGAGACCCAGCAAAGTCTTCTGTTGGAGGAAGCAAGGTAAGGCGGGTGACATTTCCTATCTCATGCAGCCCCTAACACCCCCTCCCCCACTGCTTAGGGAGTTTTCCATGGGGGCCAGAGAGATGGAGGAATCGGCAAAGATTGCCTTCCTCTCTTCCTCCAGCGGGAGGATCTCATGAATGAAGTTCTTTTAACGCTGGATCCAACCCAGAGTGATATTTCCCACATTTCTTTAGTAGCAACATACAAAGCAGCTATTTAATAGTGGTATCACGCTAACATCACACTAGGAACTAAGCTAGAAGTAAGAAGTGATCGAAGTAACTTACCTGTGTATCATAATAGTAGCCTGCTGGAAAGAGTGGTCTAATGGACCGATCTGTAAAACAGTATTAAATATTTAAGGTCATCTCTCTCTCTCTCTCTCTCAATGTCTAATTGTTTTCACAAGCTATTCACACTGCAGCAGATGGGGACATAAAACCAGTTAAGCCAATCCCCTGATGCAAAGCAGGACCGTCTCCCAAAGACCATCTCCTGGGATCCAGGCACACATGAAGATCGTATCCAAGCAAGAAATTAGTATCATTGGTTTCCATGGAAGAAATGCATGCAGGGCTCATCAATTACCTTGGAAGCCAGTCCACTGAAATCAATAAGATTTGCGTCCAGGTTAGAATGCTTAGGATCAGGTTTATGTCATCCCAAGGTAAGTAGAACTTAAGGCACAATTTCCCCTAAATATATTAAGAAACTACTGCATCATGGGGAAAGCCTTTAAAAACAAAGTCCCCCTTTTCAAATTTCCAAGAAATTATTGGAATAGTTATAATAGAACACAGCTCAGACTTATAGTACATACCTATTACTCTGCTTGTAAGAATTTCTTTATCGGTAGAGCTCAGTTCTCTTCTCAGATAATTGGTAGGAATTCTTCCTGCTGCAGCAGCTTTTTGTCGATAGTCAACCTTACATAAGAGACAATATTATTGTTCCCTTTTATTTTATTAAGCACAGGACACTGTAGAAAATCACAAGATACCAATCCAGTTTATCTGATTCACCCAGACCAATAAAATAATTTTATAGGCGTTTGTCTAGAAATGTTTTAACTTGGTTCTTTGAAAGATATTTGCATTATAACAAACTAGTATAATTTTATGCAAAGCTATGCATTATGTTAAATACTTCAGTGCTACTCACCACCAAAGGCATGAACTGAGATGGAGAAGGCTTCGTTTTACTGACCGCTGTCACCATCACTGATGTATCACCTAGCTTAATTTTTTTAAAAAGAGGGGGAGAAAGGTATTAGGCACACTTCTTCAGTACAGAGCAATGAGATATCAATCTCTATATCTGCTATATTTCTGGAAAGATAGGCAAAATGTATCAAACAATTGAAACAATTTCAATGGTATATGGTTATTGAATAATTTTCTACCTGTACTACAGCACATCCGTCAGCGAATCGGGCTAATTTTCCAGAAGAGATTTCTAATTTTCTGAAGAAAGGAAATTAAAGAAAAGTTTCATTATGTGAAAATTTATATTTCTCTTAGATCTGTGCGGCAAGGGGCTGCATTATTCAGCTGACAGGCAAACACACCCTGCAAATGCCTGCAGCTGCTTTCATAATTTCATAATGCTGTAGGTAGAAAGTATGAAAAAATGCACTCCACACGTTTAGAAAAACTTTCATTTTACTATAAATCTGAAGCTGGTCAGCTGTGAGGGAACAGTCTCTCTGCAAAAGTTTTGCTCATATTTATATACATATATATCTTGCAGATATAACAGCAAAAATGAAATAAACGTTACCAGCTCACATTAACAATTAAGAAAAGCGCTTTCGACCTTTGAACACATGTCTTATCATCAATCTTGTTTGGATGCCTATTTGTACGTTTTAAGTCAGGACTGATGTTTTTTCCCCACCTGCTCAGAAGTGACAGCAGCGTGGGAACATGTTTCTGCTTCCACCTTGATTTTTTCCCCTTTTATCTTTCCCCTACCCACATCGCAAAGTGATCCCTGCGAGTGGCAAAAAAGCTATGCGGACAAACATTAAAACTGCACCAAACTCAAGGTTGCTCCTTCTCTGGAAAAGAAATGGAAAAGTATAGTGGCGTGGTGCAGCAATATCAAAACCACAAGAACATTTGCAAAGCTAAGCGGTGTCCAGTATGGTTTCAAATATTGGATTTTGGGGGACTGACTGCACGTTGAGATTCGTTTGGACTAGGTCACCCTCTTGCCAATAAAGGTTCGTATAGTTAAAGCTATGGTTTTCCCAGTAGTGATGTATGGAAGTGAGAGCTGGACCATAAAGAAGGCTGACTGCTGAAGAATTGATGCTTTTGAATTATGGTGCTGGAGGAGACTCTTGAGAGTCCCATGGACTGCAAGAAGATCAAACCTCTCCATTCTGAAGGAAATCAGCCCTGAGTGCTCACTGGAAGGGCAGATCCTGAAGCTGAGGCTCCAATACTTTGGCCACCTCGTGAGAAAAGAAGACTCCCCGGAAAAGACCCTGATGCTGGGAAAGATTGAGGGCACAAGAAGGGGACGACAGAGGACGAGATGGTTGGACAGTGTTCTCGAAGCTACCAGCATGAGTTTGACCAAACTGCGGGAGGCAGTGGAGGACAGGAGTGCCTGGCATGCTCTGGTCCATGGGGTCACCACGACTAAACAACAACATAAGATCAAATGTTAAAAACAAATGGAATGAAGACATGCAGGAAATAATACTATGTTAAAATAAACCAGAGAAGGAGGTTGAGGGAAGTCCGAGGGGGGGAGGGAAAACTCTTGAAGTAGTGAATTATTTGTTATGATACAATATTGCAAAAATGGAAAATTAATAAAAATGATTACAAAAATAAATAAATTCCCAACTGCAGGCAGACTGTTACAACCCACCATATCTTCAAAGGAGGCCTCTTCCAACCCTGTCATTCTGTGATTCTTCACTATGCAAGGCGGTGAGGGCAAAGACACTCTGCACGTGGGCAGAGGCAACATCAAACACCCCCAGGAGTCAGGCGCGGCTTTGGGAACGGATTCCAAGGCTGAACCCTGGTAGGTTTTAAACCCTGGAGGAAATGAAGAG
This sequence comes from Podarcis bocagei, assembly GCF_964188305.1. Lineage (NCBI taxonomy): Eukaryota > Metazoa > Chordata > Lepidosauria > Squamata > Lacertidae > Podarcis > Podarcis bocagei. Next base: position 99,418,516 of record NC_138127.1, read on the forward strand.
GATCACACACCGCTCCTTACCTGCCCCCCACGTCCACAGACACCGCTTTGGGGCCTCCGGCAGAGCTCCACAGGCCTCGAGCCCGAGCCAGCCGCGCCAGGCGGAGGCAGCCCGGACCCCTCAGCCAGGGCCCCATGGCGCCGCTACCCCGGCAAGCGCTCGCCCTCCGCCTCAGCCACGAAAGGCAGACTGCGCTGGCGGCCGCCATGACACCACAGTCGCCCGGCAAAGCGCGACCTCCGACCCCGCACTCACTTCGCACTAAGGCGCAAGCCGATTGGCTCCCCGAGATAAAACCGCCGGCAAAAGGGGCGAGGAAAGGGGCGGACCAATGAGAACGGAGCGGTGCCGAGGTTCGATTTCGATTCCCCGAAAGCCAAGGAGAAGCCGGCGGCAGTGCGCACGCGCCGGAGCTCGCCCCTCAGTGGCCGGCCCGATGCCGCGGCTGGGCCAATGGGAGGAGACTTAGAACGCCGGCGGCGTTTTCTGGCTCTCTCCTGTTCCTGGCAAGTGGCGCGGCGGAGCAGAGGTTCCATGCGCGTTCATTCCCGCAAAGAATTGTGGGTGCTGTAGTTTTTTTGGTTTTGAATTACAAACTTTATTGAGTAGATAGGTAGCCGTGTTGGTCTGCCATAGTCAAAATAAAAAAATTCCTTCCAGTAGCACCTTAAAGACCAACTAAGTTAGTTCTTGGTATGAGCTTTCGTGTGCATGCACACTTCTTCAGATACCACTTCTTCAGGTATCTGAAGAAGTGTGCATGCACATGAAAGCGCATACCAAGAACTAACTTAGTTGGTCTTTAAGGTGCTACTGGAAGGAATTTTTTTATTTAAACTTTATTGAAACTTTTTTGTGTGTCTGTAAATCAGTTGGGTTTCTGGCTGCTTTTTGGACTACAATTCCCATCACCCCGATTATTGGTCTTGCTAGTTGTAGTCCAGAAACAGCTGGGCACCCAAGTTTGGGAAATGCTGGAATTATCTACTTCTGCATCTCTAAACTGTGCTGGCATCCATTTGTGTTGGGAGACAGTGGAGGCTTGTGTCTTTGGGGGTGAGGTCAAGCTACTGGACAGTTGCAGCGCCTGCTGTGGCTGTAGAGACCAATGTGGGAGAGACATGTTTTAATACTAAGGATAGTAATTATTATTTATACCCTGCCCATCTGGCTAGGTTTCCCCAGCTATTCTCTCTGCAGTCCTCCTAGCGGTCATTTCTCCTATGTTCACTGCTATGGATACACGACTGCATATCTCCAGGCTCTGAGGATGTCTGCATCATCAATGAAGGATTTCCCTGGATTTAGACTTCTCCATATGGGAAGAAAGCCTTAAACAGCATTTGAGCTTCGGTCCTCCTGATAACTCCCTAGCCTGCTAAATTTGTTGTTGTTTAGTCGTTTAGTCGTTTCCGACTCTTCGTGACCCCATGGACCAGAGCACGCCAGGCACTCCTGTCTTCCACTGCCTCCCGCAATTTGGTCAGATTCATGTTTGTAGCTTCGAGAACACTGTCCAAACATCTCGTCCTCTGCCGTCCCCTTCTCCTTGTGCCCTCCATCTTTCCCAACATCAGGGTCTTTTCCAGGGAGTCTTCTCTTCTAATGAGGTGGCCAAAGTATTGGAGTCTCATCTTCAGGATCTGTCCTTCCAGTGAGCTTTTTAAGATGCTTTTCTCCCAAGAAGCAGGCGTCTTTTAATTTTGTGGCTGCTGTCACCATCTGCAGTGATCATGGAGCCCAAGAAAGTAAAATCTCTCACTGCCTCCATTTCTTCCCCTTCTATTTGCCAGGAGGTAATGGGACCAGTGGTCATGATCTTCGTTTTTTTGATGTTGAGAAGGGATGAGTAAAGATCTACATCAGGAACAAGGAGGGGATAAAAATCCACATTAGGATCTGCCTGCAAGGCTGGACACAGACACGGGCACAAAGGCTTGTGGAGCAGAAAAGGGATGTAGTGACATCCAGGCGGCACAGATTTCTCAGTGGAGTTTGTGCCACTAAGTGGTGTCCAAACTTTTTCCAAAGAGGGCCAGATTTGATGAAGTGAAGGGCCATGAGAGCTGACCAAAGGGCCAACCGAAGTTGATGACCTTTTTTTGGGATTTTACCCAAACCATATTTGTTGTGCTTTTTTAAAGATTAAACTGCCACAGGGACCAGATTAAACCGACTGGTGAGCCGGATTAGGCCCCCGAAACGGACTTTGGACATGCCTGCGTGACTAAGGGTTCACTTGACTTTCTAAACGAAGCCTTCCAACTACTTATTCAGACTTAATAAACCGGTATCTATATGAAATATACTCAGAGTCGCAAAGTGATTTCATGCTCTTTATTCAGCTCATAGTGGTGAGGAGGAATGAATGAAAGTCCCCTCACAGTATCTGCTTTATATACATTATTTACACAATGGGCTGCACATGATTGGCTAATTCCGGAATTCTACTGTAAGCCAATCAGGTTGTGGATTCACTTCAATCTGGAGCAGGATTGGGTGGTTCCTGCCAACCAATCATACTGCTGCATTGTTCTAGGACCAATCAGACTGCTGCATTCTGAATCCTATTGTTCTAGGACTAATCAGACTGCTGCAATTTGGATCCTATTGTTCTAGGACCAATCAGACTGCTTCAGTTTGGATCCTATTCAACTCAGTACATAACACTATATAAGCAGAGTCACTATCTCTTCTTTGAAGATGCCAAACAACACCTGCAACTGTTGCTGTTTAGGTGTGGTGAAGACATTTTGTGTTGTTCCAAATATAATGTGACTCTGTGTCTTGTTAGCACAGCCCTATGGCTTGCGTTAAATCAAATTGTTGAAACTCCTGCCCACTGAGGAGGGGAGTTGATAAGGAGGTCTTGCTCAAAAACCCATCCCCCGGATCACACTTTCGTGGTTGGGAATGTGTACCGGAATGTGTGGGATAAGCACTTGCTTTGACACGTCATCTAACATCCCTGCAAACAAATCAGAATTAATGCTTATTAAATAGCCAACATCATCTAATCTCTCTGCAAGCAATTCAGGAAACAGGTCACCGAGAACCACCCAATGTTGATTTTTATAGATTAGTAAAACGAACCAAAGAACTGGGGTAACACCACTAAGGCAAAAAAGGACAGGGAAGAACTTTGTTTGTTCAAGTCATTTCAAGGGGAAATATTGTTCAAGAGCAAATGTACAAATAATGTAATATAACGTAAATAGAATAGCTAAAAGAAGGGTAATTAGTACAAAACTGAGTGAAATTTATTATCATAAGCTCATGTTAAGCTGTTGAAAGTTATCAAGCTCCTTTATATGAAGTAAACTCTGGAAATTTAAAATATAATATATTATTTTCTATATAAAATTTGCATGTACGGTCGTACCTTGGGAGTTGAATGGAATCCATTCTGGAAGTCCATTCAACTTCCAAAACGTTCAGAAACCAAAGCGTGGCTTCTGATTGGCTGCAGGACATTCGGCTCCCGAAAATCTTTCGAAAACCGGAACACTCACTTCTGGGTTTCAATCGTTGGGGAGCCGATTTGTTTGGGAGCCAAGGCATTCAAGAGCCAAGGTTGTTGTTGTTTAGTCGTGTCCAACTCTTTGTGACCCCATGGACCAGAGCATGCCAGGCACTCCTGTCTTCAAGAGATCCAAGGTACGACTCTACAAAAAAAATCATATACCTTAAAAACAACAAAAATAATGATTGGCGCATCTTGGGGAAAAAAAACAGCAACAACTGAAGAGACCTGTCAACATGAAAGGGGCACATGAAACTTAAAATCAAGGATGCCTGTTGAACCTTTGCTAGAAGCGTATTCCTCAGCATGGGATTGGTGACACTAAATGCCCAACTTCAATTGAAGATACAGAGCTACAGTAGCCAGCTGAAAAGCTGGCAACCCTAAAAAAAGAGACAGACTTAATAGCTGAGTATTATATACCAACTTTATGGTGTACTATGGAAAGCAAAAATGTTTTTAATTATGCTTGTGTGTGCTTAAGGTATGATACATTACGGGCAAGTCTTATTATTATTTTTAAAAAAGATATTTATTTTTCCATGAAGTGTAAAGTTATATAGCTCTCTTGCTGGAGACCAGAGATGATTGTTCATTCATGCTCAGACAGCAGAATAATGTGAGCTCAAAGCAACAATTGTGACAGTATCGGACTTCACACATGATTAAATTAGTACTAGCTGATGTGCATTATACAGTTGCACGAAACTTCCATCTCGAAACAGCAATAGACTCTATGGGTGTCTGGCTTACTGAGGTGTGGTTACTTTAGAATGAAGGTCAGTGGCCGTGGTATCTTTGAGGATATGTGGCTTTATTTACACTTATATGCAGCCTGAGTATAGGATGGAGGGCTCACAGCATTAACACTCCCAACAGACCTCACTTCTCCATTAAGTTTTCCAGGGAATCCCAGCACAGAGCAATGCAAGCCTCTGTGTGCCCAGCTTCCAACATAATCCAAAACTCCCCCCCCCTCTCTCTCTCACACACAAAAGCCCCCTTGGCCTATTGTTCTCCAGCCTAGGATGATGTGGCATCCTACTAGGCAAGGTGTGGAAAGCCCCCTCCCCATTTGTATTTATTGCAATTACTCTTTTAAAATGCAAATGGCGGGAACTTAGCTGAGCAGTTAAGGCCATTCCACAAGCTTCCTCCTATAGATTCTAGCCTCCCATAAATAACAACAACAACAACAATTTATTTATACCCCACTCTGGGTGGCTTCCAACAGAATATTAAAATACAGTAATCCATCAAACATTAAAAGCTTCCCTAAACAGAGCTGCCTTCAGATGTCTTCTAAGAGTCTGGTTGTTGTTGTTCTTTTTGACATCTGGCGGGAGGGCGTTCCACAGGGCAGGTGCCACTACCGAGAAGGCCCTCTGCCTGTTTCCCTGTAACTTGGCTTCTCGCAGCAAGGGAACTACCAGAAAGCCCTCGGCACTGGACCTCAGTGTCTGGGCAGAACGATGGGGGTGGAAGGAATAGGTTTTGAAGGAATCTGCAGTGTCTTTCAGACTGACCTCCCACCTCCAACTTACAAAACTAACTTCACTTCCTATCGAGCTAGTCTGAAATAACTATATCTATAACAATGCAGAAATAGCTGGAAGCTATTTCATTTTCATTTTATTTATTGCTTGCGGCTTACATATATTTTGCAAGCAATTGGCAGAGCACTGGTGTCATTTTTGGAGCATCACTTACATCACTCTGCTTGGCAGGGGGTTGGACTCGATGGCCCTTGTGGTCTCTTCCAACTCTATGATTCTATGATTCTAAAAGTCAGATTCGGTATGTATGTGTGTATATATATATGTATATATGTGTGTAAATATGAAATATGAAAATATGAAAAAGTGTGCTGTGCTCCCCACCGAATATTAACAGATCTATTGCAGCCCAAGGTTTTGTGAACTAGTGTGCATTTGATAAGATGGGTGAAGTGCCATCATCAGTTGGTTCATACACAAACATAGAGAACAGAGAAGATAGGGAATAAATGCAAAGCTGACGTATTGAACAGTAACGGAGAACCTGTAGTCTTCCACAAGTTGCTGGACTACATTTCCCACCATCCTTGACCTCTTTGCATGGTGGCTGGGGTTGATGGGAGTTGGAGTCTAACAACACCTGGAGGGCCACGGGTCCCTCATCCCTGGAAGAAGAGTTTGGATTTGGATTTGATATCCTGCTTTATCACTACCTGAAGGAGTCACAAAGCGGCTAACATTCTCCTTTCCCTTCCTCCCCCACAACAAACACTCTGTGAGGTGAGTGGGGCTGAGAGACTTCAAGGAAGTGTGACTGGCCCAAGGTCACCCAGCAGCTGCATGTAGAGGAGCAGAGACGCGAACCTGGTTCCCCAGATTACGAGTCTATCGCTCTTAACCACTACACCACACTGGAAGAGAGCGTAAGTGGAGTGACCTTCCATAGCAGTGAAAATGGGCAAACGCCAACTATTAACCTGACTGATGCATTCTGAAATAAAGGACCGTTCCAAGTCTGCTCTGCATCAGGGCAACAGGATTAAGGCACCACATTCTGAGATCATATTGTGGAAGGTAATTTTGAGTCCAAGCTGGTGAGCATCTACCATGGGTGAGTGACATTTGATGATCAATAATTCACTTCTTATTGATAGGGAAGCTGCTTTAATTGCTCTCTGGTTTATGGAAGATCGAAGAGGTCGTGTCAGTCTCATCTGCTGTGTTTTTTGGTTTAATTAGATCTAGCCTGGGGAGGGAAAAAATTATCTCTGCACATAGGTGGCCTCTCTGTTTATTAACTTCATTCAGCCGTCTTGTGCACTAATTGAGATCTCAAAAACACTGTATAAAAACAATGGCTGCTCCCAGACAATCTGTTTCTTGGGCATTCATTCTGATTTGCCTGCACAAAGTTTATGGGGAGGTTAGACAATGTTTGCTATTTACTGAGCATACATTGTGATTTGTTTCTGGGAGAAATTATGTGACAGTGCATTAAGCAACCATTATCCCACACTTTCCAATTCATTTCCTAGTCACTTTCCTTATTGCAAAAATCCCTATTTTGTTTTGGTGTGTGTGTGTAGGGAAAGCAAGTTTGTTGTGCAAGAGCTTTAATAGCACAACCTGAATTTACTGTTATGTCCTTGTCGCTATTATTTGGGTGGGATTTAGTCTGGGAGTACCAAGTGTCTGAGTACAAGGACTCAGTGCAGAAGGGCTGGATGAACGGAAGCCAGAAAACAATGAGTTAATGATGGTAGTAAGGATGTAAGAAGGCAAGGTCTCCTGATTCGCCCTGTATTTTTCACATGCAGCCCTGTTTCTGCGGGTTGTATTCTTCAAAAAACCTATGTTATTCATCTCACCACCTACTGTTGTGAAAATTCCTTAATTTATTAATTTACTTAATTACTTAAATAAACTACTTAATTTATTACTTACTAATGTAATTTACATAAGTGATTACGTAAATTATGTAGTCATTATGTTATCCCACTTCATTCATTTGCCATAGTGGTTAGCAGCCATTGATGGCTTTGTCCCTCATGAATTTGTCAAATCTTTTAAAGCCATTTAAGTTGGTGACTGCCTCCTGGGGACACCTGAAGGGGCCCTGATCACCTCTGACTTCAAAAGCAAGAAGTTGTTGTTGTTGTTTAGTCGTTTAGTCATATCCGACTCTTCGTGACCCCATGGACCAGAGCACGCCAGGCACTCCTGTCTTCCACTGCCTCCCGCAGTTTGGTCAAACTCATGCTGGTAGCTTCGAGAACACTGTCCAACCATCTCATCCTCTGTCGTCCCCTTCTCCTTGTGCCCTCCATCTTTCCCAACATCAGGGTCTTTTCCAGGGAGTCTTCTCTTCTCATGAGGTGGCCAAAGTATTGGAGCCTCAGCTTCAGGCTCTGTCCTTCCAGTGAGTACTCAGGGCTGATTTCCTTCAGAATGGAGAGGTTTGATCTTCTTGCAGTCCATGGGACTCTCAAGAGTCTCCTCCAGCACCATAATTCAAAAGCATCAATTCTTCGGCGATCAGCCTTCTTTATGGTCCAGCTCTCACTTCCATACATCACTACTGGGAAAACCATAGCTTTAACTATACGGACCTTTGTTGGCAAGGTGACGTCTCTGCTTTTTAAGATGCTCTCTAGGTTTGTCAAAAGCAAGAAGTACTGAAAACAAAAGGCTTTTAAATTGCGCAAACTTTCTCTCTTTCTCGACAGATTCCCTTTCTCTACCATTAGGTGGCACCAATTAGCTGGTTAACCGCATGCCCAACTGTATTAAACTTTTTTGGTCCCCTACGTTCTTTTATGGAGGTGCAGTGACAATGGGCAAAACCTTGTTATATCTTTACATCAAAAGTTGTTACAGCATATATACGGTCATCCCTCATGTTGCATCCACTTCCGGTTACGTCTTTTCAAGTTGTGTCCCGCGGCAACCTGGAATTACCGGAACGGTTACTTCCGGGTTTCACCAGTCGCGCATGCGCAGAAGCGCTAAATCGCTCCGTGCGCTTACGCAGACACGGCACTTCTGGATGCGAATGCTTCGAGTTGCAGACATGCCTCCAGGATACCAGTTAGTCCTGGTATGCCTTGCAGAGGACCTTAAGGTCTACAAATGACAACATTTTGAAGGTCCCAGGTCGCAAGGTGGTTAGATTGGTCTCAACTAGGGCCAGGGCCTTTTCAGCCGTGGCCCCGATCTGGTGGAACGCTCTGTCACAAGAGACTAGGGCCCTGCGGGACTTGACATCTTTCCATAGGGCCTGCAAGACAGAGTTGTTCCGCCTGGCCTTTGGTTTGGACTCAGTCTGACCCTTATGTTTCCCTCCCCTTATGGTCTTGATTTATCGGCTACTTTTAAAACGAGGCTTCATTTTAAATTGCATTTTAACCTGTACAGTTGTACCTCGGGTTAACAACTTAATTTGTTCCGGAAGTCTGTTCTTAATCTGAAACTGTTCTTAACCTGAAGCACCACTTTAGCTAATGGGGCCTCCCGTTGCCGCCACACCACCACCACGTGATTTCTGTTCTCATCCTGAAGCAAAGTTCTTAACCCGAGGTACTATTTCTGGGTTAGTGGAGTCTGTAACCTGAAGCAAATGTAACCTGAAGCGTATGTAACCTGAGGTACCACTGTATTTTTAATTGGTTTTGTTTTGTTTTTGTTTCTTTCCCCCCATTATGTTTTTACTGTGATTTGATTGGTGTTAGCCACCCCGGCTATTGGTGTTAGCCACCATGGCCGGGGAGGGCGGGGTATAAATAAAATTTATTTTATTTATACAATATAATATATGTTTTATTTATAATAAAATTTTATTATTTATTAAATTTATTACTTCTGCAACTCAAGGTTCCACTGTATATTTATTTTAAAAAGCCTGCCCCCCACCCCGAACAAATTTAGCTTCTGGAACAAGGAGTCCCACATTCACGTTAGAAGAGCTTCCTGGATCAGGCCAATGGCCCTTCTAATCCATCCTGTTCTTGCAGCCAGTGGCGTAGCGTGGGGGGTGCCAGGGGTGCCGGCTGCACCGGCCGCAACATCTGGGGGGGCACGAGTCCAGAGGGCCCAGCCCCGTCGTGCCCTCGGCCCGCCCCTATTGTCAGAGCGGCCGGCCAGCCTCTGCCTGCTCCTACCTTGCCCACCCGAGGACTGTGGCAGCGCCCGCCCCCGTGGCCACCTACCCCCGCCTCGCCCATTGGCTCGCCTCCCTCAGCCCCGCCTCTCTCCGGTGGCCGCGGGGGTGTCCTGCTTGGCGCCGGCGCCTTTTTTCAGGAGGTAGGGAGGCTGGACGGGGAGGGGGGGTCGGAAGTGGGCAGAGAAGGAGGGGAGCTCGTAGCCAAAAGGGCTGCACCGGCCGGCAAAGGGCCGGGGAAAGTTTGGAGAGGAGAAACGCACCGTCATGATTTCCCGGTGGAAGCGGCAGGATTAGGGATGGCGAAGCGTAATTACGCACGAATTTCGCTGGGTGAGAGCTTTGGGGATCGATCGGCGGAAATGGGAATCAATTGGAATATGAGAAAGAGAGAGAGAGAGGGACCATCATTCATAGGCATAGATTTGTAGGGTTAGGGGGCGCAAATTACTTGCCTTGCCCTGGGTTAGGGGGCGCAAATTACTTGCCTTGCCCCGGGTGCTGACAACCCACGCTACGCCGCTGCTGGCAGCGGCCACTCAGATACCTTTGGGAAGCCCAAACGCAGGATTTGAGCAGAAGAGCAACACTGTCCCCTCCTGTGGTTTCCAGCAACTTGTATTCAGAAGCATGGATGCCTATAACAGCAGAGGCAGCACAGAAGCCATGAATAGTCCTCTCCTCCATGAACTAACCTAACTCTCTAAATCTAAAGCCAACTAACTCATTGTGTCAGCACATTGATTTCTACTTGTGCAATGGGATTTTCCCTCCTCTCCTCCTCTACGTTCCCCCTAAAGTCATTCTGGGGGCTCCCTCTGGGGCTGGTTTGGGAAAGGTGTGGGGTGCGCTCAGGGAGAGAAACCGTTGAGTCCTGTTGTGCATGTTATGTACTGAAGTTCTCACCCTGGGCCAGCAAGGGGATACTGTAGATAGTTTTCACTCAGGTCCACATATGCAAATAAGGAATTGAAAGTGATGTTCAGTGATTGGATAGTTACAGAAAGTTGTTACTGTTGCATTGTAGTGGAGCTCTATATAAGCAGGCTGGCTGAACCCTTCAGTTCAGTTCTGTTCTGGCCTGTGAATAAACAAGAGCTGTTTGAAGAATTGCTGTGTTGTCTGATATGTTCACCCACAACTTAACAGTGCAAGTGCTTTTTCTTGCGCAGACAGTATGAGTTAGTTTGATACCACCCTAGATGACTTAAGTTTTTGCCCTCCCTCTCTTGGGTAACAAGAGCCACCTTCCAGCCACCTGAGATTAGGGGGAGATCTGGACTGAGTAAATGATTTCCCGCTAAATTTTAGCCACAACACCTGACGCCTTTACGCAGGAGATACTGCTCACCTGAACTGTTTCCAACCTCAAATCAATTGGGTGGCCCACTTTCTTCCTGGAACTGTTCAGCCCCACCCACATTGCCAAGAATATTTCTTTTCATCCTGTGTAAACCAAACTTCCAAGGAAAGAGAATTAGGAAAGAGAGCTTAAGGGTTTCCCTTTTCTTTCTGATTTATATGTTGCCACAGATAGCAGCAGCTGGAAAATGCAAACCACCCAGAAGTTTTTAATTGGGGAGGGGTGGGAAGGTTAGTTTAGAAGGATTTTGAATCGAGGAAGAGTTTCAACAATCCAGAGATGTCATCTTGCATAAAGCTTTCAGATGCAGAAGGAGAATTCAAATTCTTTTGCCGCATAGCTGTTCTATGACTAGGCTTGGCAGGTCATGATTTTAACAGGGCTCAAAAAAGAAGATAACTTCCTTCTGAAGACAGCTTATATATTACTGTTTAATTTTTTTAATTTTTCTTAACAAACAAAAAGAGAAAATACACAAGAAAAGAAAGTACAAACAAACAAGCCAGACATCAACAACCAAATAAGAAATACAACACAAGGAGCTTTCAATGATAAAGTCAAAAGAAAGATGAAAAATCAGGAGTAAATGAACTGGGTTCAATTGTTGTTGTTGTTGTTTAGTCATTTAGTCGTGTCCGACTCTTCGTGACCCCATGAACCAGAGCACGCCAGGCACTCCTGTCTTCCACTACCTCCCGCAGTTTGGTCAGACTCATGTTTGTAGCTTCGAGAACACTATCCAACCATCTCGTCCTCTGCCGTCCCCCTCTCCTTGTGCCCTCCATCTTTCCCAACATCAGGGTCTTTTCTAGGGAGTCTTCTCTTCTCATGAGGTGGCCAAAGTATTGGAGCCTCAGCTTCAGGCTCTGTCCTTCCAGTGAGCACTCAGAGCTGATTTCCTTCAGAATGGATAGGTTTGATCTTCTTGCAGTCCATGGGACTATCCAAGCAGAACAAGAATCAACACTTTGAGTAGGCCCATCTGTATCAGTGATCCATGCAACGGTCACCTCCATGCTTGACTACTGTAATTCGCTCTACGCGGGGCTGCCCTTGAAGCTGTCCCAGAAACTCCAGCGGCTGCAGAATGCTGCAGCGAGACTCCTCACGGGGTCTCTGCCATGGGAGCATATTCACCCAGTGCTTTTCCAGCTGCACTGGCTCCCAGTGGAGTACAGGGTCAGATATAAGGTGCTGGTTTTGACCTTTAATGCCCTTCACGGCCTAGGACCCTCGGACCTACGGGACCGCCTCTCCCAATATGCCCCACGGAGAGCCTCAAGGTCCATAAATAGCAACACCCTAGTGGTCCCGGGCCCTAAGGAAGTTAGATTGGCTTCAACCAGAACCAGGGCCTTTTCAACTCTGGCTCCGGTCTGGTGGAACGCTCTGCCTCATGAGACCAGGGCCCTGCAGGATCTGATTTCTTTCCACAGGGCCTGTAAGACAGAGTTGTTCCGCCTGGCCTTTGGCTTGGAGCCAATTTGATTCTCTCCCTCTCTTTTTCCTTTTTTCTTTTCCTTTCTCCTCCTGCGATGAGGCTACATTTTAATATTTTAATGTTTCAATATTTTAATGTTGTATTTTAATCTTGTTTTTAAGTTGTATTCATTCAACTTGTTTTTATTAATGCTTGTTAGCCGCCCTGAGCCCGGCCTTGGCCGGGGAGGGCGGGGTATAAATAATAATAATAATAATAATAATAATAATAATAATAATAATTATTATTATTATTATTATTATTATTATTCCTGCTAAGTGCAGAACTTAAGGCTTTGGGGTAGCAGAACGCTGAACTCTTCCGGTGGTAAGTCTAATCCTGTTAGTAAGTCCAACAGCGTAGGACGAAAAACCAAATGAAAACATCAGGATTGTTCTCATAACATTTTTTTTTTGTTTCATCAGACTTGGAATAGAGGCATGGGAAAGGGTTTTAGCTTTTCAGTTCCAGGATAAACCCACCCGGGTTTGCCAAACGCAAATGCCATTCAGAAGACCTTCTCGAGAGTTCATAAATTCTACCTGCCATGCAAAAATGCATGTGACTTCACTCTGCTGGGTGGGATTATTGAGCCAGGATAAGAACATGTTTTCTTTTTTGATATTTAAGGATGAAGCATGGCAACAGCAGCCACTGAAAGTCAGCAAAATAAAGGAACAAAAAGAAAAAACCCACACCTTTTAGGGCTGATTCTGCACTAATAATAATACAGTGGAACCTCTACTCATGACCACAATCTGTTCCAGAGGCCCATCCGGAAGTCAAAGTGGGTTGCTGGGAGAGGCACCAGTGTGCGCAGGCGTGGGCGGCGATTGCCCACCTCTGCGCATGTGTGAACGGCGATTGCCACTCCTGCGCATGCGTGAACAGCGGCAAGCCCGCCGGTTACTTCCGGGTTTGCTGCGGACGTTGAGCAAAATGGACGCGAGCAGAGGTGGGACATAAGAAGAGGTCTGACTGTAATAATAATTGTTGTTTAGTCATTTAGTCGTGTCCGACTCTTTGTGACCCCACGGCCCAGAGCACGCCAGGCACTCCTGTCTTCCACTGCCTCCCGCAGTTTAGTCAAACTCATGCTGGTAGCTTTGAGAACACTGTCCAACCATCTCGTCCTCTGCCGCCCCCTTCTCCTTGTGCCCTCCATCTTTCCCAACATCAGGGTCTTTTCCAGGGAGTCTTCTCTTCTCCTGAGGTGGCCAAAGTATTGGAGCCTCAGCTTCAGGATCTGCCCTTCCAGTGAGCACTCAGGGCTGATTTCCTTCAGAATGGAGAGGTTTGATCTTCTTGCAGTCCATGGGACTCTCAAGAGTCTCCTCCAGCCCCATTATTCAAAAGCATCAATTCTTCAGCGATCATCCTTCTTTATGGTCCAGCTCTCACTTCCATACATCACTAAATAATAATAATAATAGTCTTTTAAAAGTCAAGTAGTTGTTTATCTGTTTGACATCTGATGGGAGGGTGTTCCACAGGGCGAGCGCCCTGGATGAAGGTCTGACGATCTGTTTGAAAGTAGATGAGAGATTATTGGATCAATAAACTGTCAGACAGAATGAGCTAATACGGTTCTCATGCTGCTTTATACTGAGGACTCAGCTACATTAGTCAAAAAACGTTTTGAATGTGTTAAAAACATGCAACACCAGATGGCGCCAGAGAGCAAAACAATTTCTATGTGATTTTTACATAGCGGGGTTTTTTTGTTATAATGATTTAATTTCTGACTTATATATAGCGTTACTTTTCCTGTGTATAGATCCACCCTGAGTCAGATCATCTAGTCAGTATTTTCTATACTGACTGGTAGTAACTCTCCAGGATATTAGGCAGGGACATTCTCAGTCTTACCTGGAAATGTCAGCTCAGGATCTTCTGTATGCAAGAAAGATGCTCTCCCACTGAGCGCACGTGCCAGAAAGACCTAAACACTGATGGTATGGACACCTGAATAAGGTACAGGACTGTGGGGTTGGGGCAGGTTATATATTTATCAAATAATGCATTGTCCAGAGAAAATTTGAGAGAGAAGTTTAGAAATACGAGAAATCAGGTTTCTCCCCCAGAAACCTATTCCCATTAACTTATTTGTTACAAGGGAGCTTTGTATGTTCCTGTTCATTTTATGGAGTTACTGTTTATTTTATATTTAGAAAAGCATTTGAACTGATATACTTGCAGGAGAACATCTGAGAAGCTCAGCCTAAAGGCGGTTGTGCAGATTTTCGGATCTGCTTAATTTAGCAACCTTGAATAGCCCCCTTGTATTCCCACAACAGGAAGACACACACACTACTAAAGCATTTGTAGGGTAGCAGCTCAGATTTACAAACTGTAAAGCTCCCCACAAATACTTTTGATAGCGACAAATCCTCCGGCTTTGGAAGACCACCCAGCCTTTGGGTATTGTGTGATATAAAATGACCTCCTGATTTTTCCATCAGCTCAAACAGAGGAGCCTGTTGTACATTCACATGATGTAATATGTACATATGGTAAAAACACTCATATGGCAACCTAGGGTGTAATAGGAGATACGTTGCTTGTTCTTTGAATTGCCATCATTAAGCAACTCGAAGAGAGAGAGAAACTACTTACTGCTCAGCTTTCCATTTAAACCTCGCTGCCTTAAAAGTGGACATTCAGAAAGCCAGAAATTAAATGTTAAGAGCTGCTTCGTGCTGAAATTCAATGCATATCAAATTCCACAGGGGCAGCTACATTAGCCTGTGGTAGCAAACAACATTAATGAACCCTTGTGGCGCTTTAAAAGCTAACAAGACTAGTGTTGTGTGCAAGACCATCTCCAGTAACGAAAGACTTAACCTAGTGCCCAGTTTCCTTGGCATGAAGGTCACCAGAGACTGTGGAAAAACCAGAACATCCCATTTTTTTTCTTGTGAGAGAACGGTGGCCATTTTGGACGCAATGATATCATGTGATTTTGCGCTGTGATCGCCTCCTCCAAAAGCACATTTTGGGGGGCTGTGATATCACGCGGTGCCCCCAAACACGTATTTCTGGGCACCGTGCCCCAAAAAGCACTTTTTTTTGGGTGGGGGGAATCATGGCATGAAATCACGGTGCTGAAAATGGCTGCTGTTCTCATGTGAGAAAAAATGGTAAGAAGGCGTCCCGGAAGATTGTGTCCCGGATTTTGCCGCAAAGGTGTTGGAGGTCCGGGAATCAGCGTGTTTTTACATGAGTAGAATGTGTCCTTTTATTTAAAATGCGTCTCTGGGTTATTTGTGGGGCCTAGGAATTCGTTCATCCCCCCCAAAAAATATGGTCCGGCCCCCCACAAGGTCTGAGGAACAGTGGGTTGCCCCCCTGCTAAAAAAGTTTGCTGACCCCTGTACTAAATGATGCACAGTGTGGTTCAAATGTATAGAGAGAAGATTTCATCCCTTCCTCACAACACTGTGGTCATCCACAATGAAGCTGGATGATGGAAGATTCAGGGCAGGCAAAAGGAAGGGCGTTTTTATCGCAGTGTTATGTACTGAGCTGAATCCTAGAACAATAGGATCCAGAATGCAGCAGTCTGATTGGTCCACAGGAGCCACCCAATCCAGCTCCAGGTGGAAGTGAATCAGCGACCTGATTGGTCTGCAGGAGCAGCCAATCAGGCTTCTGGAGGAGGTGAATCCACAACCTGATTGGCCTACAGGTGCAGCCCGGAATTAGCCAATCACGTGGGGCGCATTGTGTAAATAATGTATATATAGCGAGACGTTTGGGGGAAAGTTTCATTCATTGCTACTATGAGCTGAATAAAGAGCATGAAATTCACACTCAGCTCTGAGTATACTTCACGCAGCGTGCTGTTAAATGGTGGAATCCGCTCCCGCAAGATGTCACGATGGCCACCAACATGGACAGCTTTAGAAGGGGGTTAGGCAAATTCAGGGAGGTAAAGCTATCAATGGCTGCTAGCCCCAAACTACTTTACTTACGAGACCACCTTACTTGACGGCTTCGATCTGTGGAACATAATGCTTTGCTGTACTTTTCCCCCAGCACCTGCTTAAAACATTTTTGTTTAGGCAAGCCTGCCCAGATATGTAGAATATCGACATGTGTTTTTAATCTGTTTTTAACTTATCACTGATTTTAATTATTTTTTGAATGCTTTCAATAGCTGTTTTTAACTCTTCTGCTGCTAGCTTTATTGTCAATTGTTTTTGTAAACTGCTTGGAGGGTTGTTTTCTTCTTCTTACAATCAAGCAGTCTATAAATTGTTTATATACATATTTATATATTATATTTTATAATATAGTAGTGCGAGAGGAATGTTCCCCTGCAGATATTGCTGCAATACGACTCCCATCATCCTGTTAGAATTCCTGCTCTGTGATTGCAGTCCTGGGATTGTTGTCTATCACATGACGGCTTATGTTTTGACTCCACAAAGTGGGAAGTGAACGATTCCGAACAATCGACCAGGAACGGAGAGAACATGTCAGTCGGGCATGTGTCTCTGCCAGGGTCCTACTCGAGTGTGGGCTGAGCTCCTGACACATCCTATGCCCTTTTAAAATGTGTATAATTCAGAAGGTGATTGGGCCGGATCCGACCCTAGGGCCTAAGTTTGCCTACCCATGATTTAGTACATTGCTATGCATCATTTTATACACCTCTTTCCTGTCCACCCCCCTTACTTGGCTTTTACCCCCTTCAGGGACGTCCGCCTGTTCGCTTTCCTGGCCTTTTGTCCCAGGTGAGTTACCTGAGAGAAATTCCTATGAATTCCAGCTTCTCACGCTACTGATGTTGGGGTGGGGGTGGGGGTCTGCTCTCTTCACAGCTGACAGCCCTTTAAAAATGTTTCCTTGGCCTGAGGAGAACATACAGACTTGCTTCGGCGCCTCGAGGCACAATTTTTAGCCACATCCATGGAGACCAAGATCTATGACAACATCAAAACAAATCGGTCTATCAGTGGAATGTAACACTACATACTGAACCCATATATCATCAGAGCCACTTCCAAGAATTTCACCACACCTGCAAAGGAAAATTTCGCAAGACAATATAGACCTCCAACTGCGGCTGTGAGCAGGAATATAAAATCCACCACAGACTTTTATATTTTAAAGTACCTTCCTTTACTCACTGCCCCCTGTCTTTGACCATGCCCATTCCAATAAAGAAACATATTAGGATTATTTTAAATCATCATAATAATTTTCCAATTTTATTATCGAACATTCTGGCTGTTCTGGCAGAGCTTTTGGAGAAAAGAAGATGCATCAGTTGTTGTTTTTTGCTGTTGCACAGGAAATCCCAAGATAATTGCTTGTTGCTTGCATAATGGAGGGCAAACTGGGTAAACCACTTTGAAATCTTTGCATTAAGTTAATTTGCAGCACAACTGCATAACACACATGCTCGGTTTACAAGCCACTCAATCACCCCCAAACTTCACACATTCAGCGTATTTTTCAAGCCCTTAACATGGGAGCAACAGGGCCAGCCCAATACATTTGGGCACCTGAGGTGAACCACAAAATGGCAGCTCCTCACCAGGGAAGAAAGAGTTGAGTGAAGATCTACGTTGGGAACAAGAAGCGGGGAATCAAATCAACCTAACATGTCAGTTGAAGTGGAAATCAAAGGCCGCCGCAGCGGGAAAGGGGACCAGTCTGAATTATACTGGGTGGGTGCAGAGCCCAAGAGATGCCAGAGGGCATAGGAGCCAACTCCTACGAGCCGAGGTCCCTTCAGCCACCCAATACAATATTTGAGGCGGCACCCCCAAGTTGATGGGCATTGCCATTCCAAAGGCATGTGAGCTCCACGTCTTGTGATTGATTAGGTGGGACAGGGCTTACCTGCCCCCCCCCCAATATTTTATTCAAGTTGGCACCCCTGCCAGAGGGCAGTCCCTGCCATTTCCTCCTTAGGGGTGACAGGAGACCAGCAGCACCTCTTATCTGCCAAGAGCCCGCTGTAGAGGGGCCATGGCAGGGCAACTGAGGAGGAGGCTGTGGACAATGCATTCCTTGGAGGCTGGAACTGTTGCCCCCGTGGATTCTGCCGCCTGAGGCAGTTGCCTCACCTTGCCTCATGGGTGAGCCAGCCCTGATGAGCAAAGTACTGATCTTCTTCTTCTCCTTCATCTTCTTCTCCTCCTCCTTAGTAGGGCCTTCTCAGTAGTGGCACCTGCCCTGTGGAACGCCCTCCCAGCAGATGTCAAGGCAATAAACCAGTGTTTCCCAACCGGTGTTCCGCGGCACACGAGTGTGCCGTGAGACGTTGCCTCGTGTGCCGCGAGATGCCTGGAGGGAGGCGGGCGAGTCGGGCGGCGAGAGGCGGGGCGGCGGCGGCGAGGAGAGGCCGCGCCTCCTGCTGCTGCCTGGCGCTCCACCTCGCAGCCGGCAGCGCTGCCTGGGCGCCTCCGCGCGACTCTGCCTCGCTGGGTTTGGTCTCCCAGCAGAGACGGGTCACACGCGCACCTCCCTCCCTCCCTCAGCCTGCGTGGAGGGAGAGCCAGAGAGAGGCATCGCTCCTGCGCGGCGGGAGAGGGAGCAGCCGGAGCGATGCCCCAAACGAGCTGAATTCCGAGCGAGGGACTGAGGGGGGAGGGAAAAAACTTTCACTTTCGTGCGTCCCTCCCGGCGTGACGCTGCGCGCTGACGTCACGGGGCGGGGCTTTAATGGTGGTGTGCCGCGAGATTTTTTTTCAGTAAACAGGTGTGCCGTTGCCCAAAAAAGTTTGGGAAACACTGCAATAAACAACTATTTTACTTTTAAAAGACAACTGAAGGCAGCCCTGTCTAGGGAAGTTTTTAATGTCTGATGCTGTATTGTTTTTAATATTCGGTGGAAGCCGCCCAGAGTGGCTGGGGAAATCTAGCCAGATGGGTGGGGTATAAATAATAAATTCTTCTTCTTCTTCTTCTTCTTCTTCTTCTTCTTCTTCTTCTTCTTCTTCTTCTTCTTCTTCACCTGCTCCTCCTCTTCCTCTTCCTCTTCTTCATTAAGAAAAGCACCACTGAGCTAATCCATTTTTATAAATTTTGTGCACTGAGATTATGGTCTTCCAGATTACTTATTTGAATCACCAATTAATGTGCTGAGGAATCTATTTACAGCTTTGCGATTTCACACTATGCTCACAGCCTGTTTCATAGGGATGGAAAGGCGTGACAGTTTACTTTCCCTCGATTTCTCATTTTTCCAATTTTAAATTCAGTTCTTCACATTTCTACAGGGAATGCAAAGCTGACCGATTCATCTTTAAATGTGAACTGAATTGAAATTCTCCTACACCCATGCATGTATACAATCATTTGTGTACCTGGGGCCAGGGAGGAGTGAAAAATATTGTTCATTATGTGTAGGGTTTTGAAAAAAAATCTCCAAAAATTTTGAAGTTTTTGAGCTATTTTTAAGGAAATTTGCGAAAAGATCAACACTTCCAACATTCTGTATGGGTTGTCATATGTCCAGGTATTCCAGGACATTTTCATGATTTCCAGAAATTCCACCCGGACACTATTTCCGACAGATGTATCCTGGATATGTCTGGAAAACCTGAACGTAGAAGTCATATTGCTCCCTATAGAATTCTGCTAGGGATAAATTTCTTAAAGAAATTCCCCAGAGGGAGAAAAACATGTTGATGGATAGAGATAAATACACTGCATAAAAGTTTTCTATGGACTCTGCTGCAAATAAAACGTTTTAAATGTGTTGTAATGTGCAATATACAAATGTGACACTAGATGGCGACAGCGAGCTATGCCAAATTCAATGTATTTTTCAAAACTTTTAAATATGTGTATAGATTCCACCTATGTTTTCCTTAGATCAGACATGTATAGCATGGGGTCCTATGTGCTGGGGACCATCAATGTTGAAATGTACAGTGGTACTTTAGGTTACAAACACCTCGAGTTACAAACACTTCAGGTTACAGACTCCACTAACCTGGAAGTAGTACCTCGGGTTAAGAACTTTACCTCAGGATGAGAACAGAAATCGTGCTCCGGCGGCAGCGGAAGGCCCCATTAGCTAAAGTGGTACCTCAGGTTAAGAACGGTTTCAGGTTAAGAACGGACCTCCGGAACGAATTAAGTTCGTAACCAGAGGTACCACTGTACTTCTACACTGCTTGTATTTTTGTGATAGTCAGTGGCTTGTAACAAATAAATCTGACTGCCTGACCTCGGAGCATCGAGGCCGGCACTACTGTTAGGCAGAGCGAGACAGCTGCCTCAGATGGCAGATACTGGAAGGCAGGGTTATGGCAACAACGTGCCAGAGGACAGACATTGTTAAGTTGTGGGTGAACATATCAGTGATTCTTCAAACAGCTCTTGTTTATTCACAGGCCAGAACAGAACTGAACTGAAGGGTTCAGCCAGCCTGCTTATATAGAGCTCCACTACAATGCAACAGTAACAACTTTCTGTAACTATCCAATCACTGAACGTCACTTTCAATCCCTTATTTGCATATGTGGACCTGAGTGAAAACTATCTACAGTATCCCCTTGCTGGCCCAGGGTGAGAACTTCAGTACATAACAGACATTGTGCCAGGTAATCCCTCTGCCCACAAAGTTAGCCTGCTGTTGCTCTCAGATGTAGTGCAGAACGCCATCGTGTCACACTTTCCCCTAATATAAGCATTCAAAGTGAACCAAATTTCTCCCGTGTCTCTTAGCCTGGGTCCCACTCACTCTATCATTGCCCCTTTCAGTAGCTCTTGCATTTTCAGTTCCTTGTCTTTTGCAGACTGTGTCTTTGCCCCTGTTACCGGAAAAATCCGAGGGCTCCCTTGGACAAAAACAAAGACACCAACCAGGATAACTTGGAGCAAAACAGCAGCCTGTAGGCTTGGCCTTTATTGAACTGTTGCAACAGGGTGTTCCCCTCACTTGCAGGAGAGAGGAAAGACCCAGAAAGATGGTGTGCAAGACCTTATAAAAACTTTTGAAATTCCCCTCCTCTAGGTCAAGCCCACCCCCAGAAACATCATGCATACATTACAGAAAGGAGGGGTTGAGGGAGGAGTTGTGGTGGTAACCTGAGTGTCCTGTCACCTGGCTTTCCCCCTGCCCATGAGTCACTTCCAGGAGACAAAGGGGAGTTTGCAGTTTCCTGCCCCCAGAGGGAAGATCTGATTATTGTCCTTTGTTTCAGTCCATGCTGAATCCACTACCATATGCAAGTTCTTTGTCATTATGATTGTCTTCTGTCTGGGATTATCAGGGCTGACATAGCAACTGGGCAGGGCTCCTGTGGATGTGCTGGTATGCTGAAGGGATTATGGCTGACCAGAACCAAGCCACCCCCCTTTGATAGTCCTTGTCACATGGAGTAAATAAAATGGAACAGTGCAAATCCGATGTATGGTTGATTTTCTATGAATTTATAACAGAAATGTGGCGTATGTTGTGTGTGAGTGTGAGTGTGTGTGAAGTTTGTGCAAACAGAATGATTGGGGTGGGGGGTTCCTGCGGGTTCCTGCTACACCCCCAAGTATCTGGTGAAGGTTTTGATCCTGCCCCCGGGGAAGTAAGAGATTGTCTCCCAGCCAACAAACTGCCAAGGTGCCTCTCTGTGCAGCCTCTCCGAAAGCACAGACTCTCTCCTTCCATGACATTCAGAAATTTAGGCTGGCTCCCCAGGAATGTTGGCATTCGAGAGAGGTGCCCATTTGCATCTACAGGCTGGCAGAGCTACACATAGATGGGTGCACTCCAGTTAAAAGGAAATCTTTGTGGGTGGCATTATAAAATATCATAATTCATAGTGTGTGTGTGTATGAAATAGAACTCTCTAGACCCATAACAGACTTATCCAGAATTCTGCGAATGTTTTAGTGCTTGATTAAAGATTTGAAATGGATAATTTCGGGCTTCCCCCTTTATAAGCATTCCAGAGCAAAGACAGAGCTCTTCCTCTCCCATTAAGGTTTCATGTTACTATTTTTGATCCTCCTGACTCTCTTCTCTGTGTATAAAACAGCCAGTGCCTCTCAATAAGGCCTCAACATGTTGCTTCGCATTTCCTCGCTCGCTTCAGCCCTTCGCCAGATCCTTATTTTGCTGTTGTTGTTATTTTAAAAGATCTCATGAGACAAAAATAGCCTTGTTAAATATTAGGATTAAAAGATAAAGGCCCCAGGACACTAAACACAGCTCCGGATTTGGAAGGAGGGGGAAACTTGCTTGCCGTCATTTATAGAAACCATTTGGAGGCACTATTTTTTGTTTTTAAAACAAAAAATGCGTACAGTGGTACCTCAGGTTAAGTACTTAATTTGTTCCTGAGGTCCGTTCTTAACCTGAAACTGTTCTTAACCTGAAGCACCACTTTAGCTAATGGGGCCTCCTGCTGCCACTGCGCCGCCGCTGCACGATTTCTGTTCTCATCCTGAAGCAAAGTTCTTAACCTGAAGCACTATTTCTGGGTTAGTGGAGTCTGTAACCTGAAGCGTATGTAACCTGAAGCGTGTGTAACCCGAGGTACCACTGTACTGAGTTTTTGGTGGATTATTTCTCTCTCACATACACACCTGCACTCAGACAGCCTCACGGTCACACCCCCCCACCTACCCAAAGTTACATTGAGCCTTGAAGTCTTATCCAGATGTTAAACTGTCCAGCCCAAACTCTGTACCACTTACCAGATTGTCACTGGCTTTGCGACATTTCAGACGTTTTGGGGACTCCCCTTAAGAATCAGAACAAGGGCAGGGGCCCTTTAGGTTAAAGCTACATTTCCTTTGGGGAAATTCTTATGTACTGAAGTTCTCACCCTGGGCCAGCAGGGGGATACTGTAGATAGTTCAGGTCCACATATGCAAATAAGGGATCGAAAGTGACGTTCAGTGATTGGATAGTTACAGAAAGTTGTTACTGTTGCGTTGTAGTGGAGCTCTATATAAGCAGGCCGGCTGAACCCTTCAGTTCAGTTCTGTTCTGGCCTTTGAATAAACAAGAGCTGTTTGAAGAATCGCTGTGTCGTCTGATATGTTCACCCACAACTTAGCAGAAATTGAGTTGGGGGACCGCAGAGGATGTAGGAAAGAATTAGAGCCAAAGTGTTTGTGCTACATTTTTTGTCCGCCACCCTGTTTTCTTTCTCCCTCCGTGCCACCCCTTTACTGCGATAGAATGGAGGATTCCAGACCTTCCTGGGTCTTCTACAGTGGAGTCCTCCAAATCAGAAAATGGTCATGCGACACCCTCAGGATGGGCAGCGGGAAGTACTGGTTTCATAGGCTCATATAAAGGTAAAGGTAAAGGACCTCTAAGGGACGTGGGTGGCACTGCGGTCTAAACCACTGAGTCCAGGGCTTGCTAATCAGAAGGTCGGTGGTTCGAATCCCCGCAACGGGGTAAGTTCCCATTGTTCGGTCCCAGCTCCTGCCCACCTAGCAGTTCGAAAGCATGTCAAGTGCAAGTAGATAAATAGGTACCACTCTGGCGGGAAGGTAAACGGCGTTTCCGTGCGCTGCTCTGGTTCGCCAGAAGCGGATTAGTCATGCTGGCCACATGTCTGTGGACGAATACCGGCTCCCTCGGCTTATAGAGCGAGATGAGTGTGCAACCCCAGAGTTGTCCGCGACTGGACCTAATGGTCAGGGGTCCTTTACCTTTAAAGGACCCCTGGATGGTTAAGTGCAGTCAAAGGCAACTATGGAGTTGCGGCGCTCATCTCACTTTCAGGCTGAGGTAGCCGGCGTTGGTCTACAGACAACTTTCTGGGTCATTTGGCCAGTGTGACTAAACCGCTTCTGATGCAGCAGAACACTGTGACGGAAGCCAGAGTGCACGGAAACACCATTTACCTTCCCACCACAGCGGTACCTATTAATCTACTCACACTGGCGTGCTTTTGAACTGCTAGGTTGGCAAGAGCTGGGACAGAACAAACGGAGCTCACTCCGTTGTGGGGATTCGAACTGCCGACCTTCTGATCGGCAAGCCCAAGAGGCTCAGTGGTTTAGACCATAGCGCCACCTGCCACCTTTGCTCATATAAGAACACTTATGGAACTTCCTTATACACCCTTCGCCTTCTACTTTCTTTGGTGACGTTTCCAGGTCACTTCTGGCTTCAGTGTGATATATTGGACGCCCCTAAAACGGTCGCTGCCTGTTCGTGCTTCAAGGGACCGTCCAGCCTGTTATCAGCAGAGAATTCAGAGCAAAAGATGTTGTTGTTGTTGTTTAGTTGTGTCCGACTCTTCGTGACCCCATGGACCAGAGCACGCCAGGCACTCCTGTCTTCCACTGCCTCCCGCGGTTTGGTCAAACTCATGCTGGTAGCTTCGAGAACACTGTCCAACCATCTCGTCCTCTGTCGTCCCCTTCTCCTTGTGCCCTCCATCTTTCCCAACATCAGGGTCTGTTATCAGCAGTGAATTCAGAGCAAAAGGTGTTATTGGGGCTTATTTGTTTCTCCAAGGATCCTAAATGTTAATGGTTAGGCTATTCACCGGATGGTCCTCAGCCATTTTTCAGAAACTGTCCTTATATGCAATTCAAAACATGGCATCTGTGGGGGGCAGCGCATCACACCTCTTTCAATTTGCATCCGTCAGCAACGATCAGGGTGGCGCATGAAGTACATGGACAAAAGCCCTTAACTGAGCAACTGCATAATATTATTCCTAGCCGGAGACGGCTCAAAGCTCCCAATTTTTACCAAAAGGCCCTGCCTTTTGCTAACGTATACACAAGCCCGCACAAAATAAACAAGCCCTGTTTAACATCTGCTTTTGCCTAAATAGAAAAAGCAGTTGATATATTTCCCCACCCGCACCCTCTCTCCTTTCAATAGTGACAATAATTTACTCTGCTGGCCAGATGAAATAAGATTTGCCTCCCCCCATGGCCCACCCCCTGCCCCCAACAACAACCAGATGCGGCTTGTATCGTGCAGGTGTTCCCCCAGCTGGGAAATATGGAAATCTGCCATCCAGCAGGGATGATGGTTTGTGATAGAAATGCGAGGGCGTTAAAAATAATTCAAGTAAGAGGAGGCTCTCCTCCCTGGGGTGGAGTGGGGGGGGGGCTCCCATATGCAGAACATACGATGGGGGAAGCAGCTGGGCTGCAGTTGAGCTGAAGAGTTATAAAGTTAGAAACGTATTTGGCCTTTTCAAAACATAAGCAACAGCCCGCTGCCATGGAAACGGATTTCAACAGTAAACTCCTGTTTTTTAAGACTTCCAAACATAATAATCCCATTAGACTCATGTTCAGGTGGTCTCAAAGAAGTGAATGAACTCGGTTACTATGTCCACGAGAGTCTTATTTACTCAAGGCTTCTATATTTACCGCCAGCATCCACGTTTCTGGGAAGAGGCAGCATTTTACAATCGGCCCTATTTTAAGGCCCACGATCTTTGATAGTGGCAGAAGCAAAGAGAGGCAGATGAAAGGGGAATGGGCCCTGTGTTAGTTGCTATTTTAAAGTGCCTTAGGAGTGTCTCCACCCCCATCGTTCTGCCCGGATACTGAGCTCCAGCACTGAGGGCCTTCTGGCGGTTCCCTCACTGCGAGAAGCCAAGTTACAGGGAATCAGGCAGAGGGCCTTCTCGGTGGTGGCACCCACCCTGTGGAACGCCCTCCCACAAGATGTCAGAGAAAAGAACAACTACTAGACTTTTAGAAGGCAGCCCTCTTTAGGGAAGCTTTTAATGTTTAACAGACCATTGTATTTTAATACTTTGTTTGAAGCTGCCCAGAGTGGCTGGGGAAATAAATAATAAATTATTATTACAGTGGTACCTCGGGTTAAGAACTTAATTCGTTCTGGAGGTCCATTCTTAACCTGAAACTGTTCTTAACCTGAGGTACCACTTTAGTTAATGGGGCCTCCCGCTGCCACCGCACCGCTGCCGCGCAATTTCTGTTCTCATCTTGAAGCAATGTTCTTAACCCGAGGTACTATTTCTGGGTTAGTGGAGTCTGTAACCTGAAGCATCTGTAAGCCAAGGTACCACTGTATTATTATTATTATTATAGTGCATATAGGAAGGCAGGCGAACTCTGGGCTCGTGGGATCTACTTTGTTTTTCACAAAAAAACGCAAGATCTGCCAACCAGAGCCACAGGTATCTTAACAGAAACGGTCCATTTGTCCAGCCTATGAGTTCTGTTGTCCACATTTCCGCAGCAGTTTGCAATATTATCATTTTTAAGAAGTCCCATATGAATTTTGGGCAGTGGAACACAGAGGCAGTAAGTGCCACCTTAGTTGGGTATAAGTCCTTTTGCTAATGTTTGCTGGTGCCGACTTGTGACAGGACCTCTTCGGTGGTGGTTCCCTGGTGATGTAATGCCTTCCCTAGTGAGGTGTGCCTGTCTCCTTCACTGTTAACTTTCAAGAGGCATTTGAAAACATTCCCAGGTGACTGACTGGTTGTTCCTGGCAACCCTGTGATCAATAGGTAGACCAAAAATTGTAATTGTAATTGCTTTTTGACTTTTTAAATCTGTTTTAGAATGCTTTTCCTTTGTTTTAAAATTGTGTATCTGTCTGTGCCCTGGGAAGGGTGGGATACAAATTCAATCAATAAACATGCAATACATTGACAGGAATCACTTTTCCTGTTCTCAATTGTCCCTTTTCTAAATGATTCAGGGAAGATGCTCTCTCCCACTACGAAGTCACAGGCAGATGTGCAGCCGATGTAAACTTGTGTGTTTCTTTCACATTAGCAACACAATCCACTGACATATACCAGCTGCTGATCTGGTTTCTTTGAGCTGTCCTTTTAAGATAAAATAACTCGCAAGACAAAGCAAGTCCACTAAAAACAGGTTTATTTACTTATTTCTTTATTTTTTATAAAAAATTGTACATCAAAGACTTCATTATGGTTTTTCGATGAAGAAACAGGAGAAGGTTTTACATATTACAAAGGGATGTATTCAGTTCCAGGTTTTACTACGTTTTTTTTTTTTTTAATGAACACTGTACATTTAGAATTGCAAATCTGAGTTATAAAACAGATATATAGGATGAGTAAGGCACTGCTGTATTGTAGAAAGTTTAACAAAGGGGAGCCAGCTCTTGGATCCCAAATTCTGAAAAAAAAACACAACAGAAGTCAAAGCCAAAAATGGTTTAAAAAAGAAAAAGAGAAGAACGTAGAAGCAGCTGTTTTTTCAATTGGGGGATCTTAGTATACAAACATATATTCCCCCACCCCCTCCTTTGCTCAGGAACTAGAAAGAAACAAGAAACAATACTCATGCAGAAACATTTCTCCAAATGATGTTGTCTTTCCAGTGGGAGCCTCACTCATTGTTGGCAAAGCTTCTTCCTTATGTCCCATTTTTCTTGGAAAAGATAAAATGGTAACAAGTGGTATGGAAACACCCAGTGCGAACTATTTTCTCTTTATGGTGCTCATTAATCCCAGATCAGTTAAACAACAAGAACACAAAAATCAAATAGGAGAGAAAAAATAGGTGTCTGAGGAATTACCGTATTTTTTGCTCTACAAGACTCACTTTTTCCCTCCTAAAAAGTAAGGGGAAATGTGTGTGTGCGTCTTGTGGAGCGAATGCAGGCTGCGCAGCTATCCCAGAAGCCAGAACAGCAAGAGGGATTGCTGCTTTCACTGCGCAGCGATCCCTCTTGCTGTTCTGGCTTCTGAGATTCAGAATTTTTTTTTTCTTGTTTTCCTTCTCCAAAAACTAGGTGCGTCTTGTGGTCTGGTGCGTCTTATAGAGCGAAAAATACGGCAATTCTTCTTTTTTTATAACCTCTATCCACATTGTTTAATGTAGGCGAGCTATCTTACTGTTAGATCTCTTAACGGTGTTAGATGGTCTTAATGGTGTGTCCGTAGGTGACTGTGGAGGCCAGTTCTGGATCCACACATCCTTCCACAGTGGGGACATAGGTTTCCGGGCGGGAGTCGATCATTTGAACGGCCTGTTCTGATTGAAGCACTTTGAGCACAACGTGGGCTTGTGGACAATGGGATGTACAAATAAACCACCTGAAGTGTAGGTGGGTTCCCACGAGGCAAGACACAGTAATAACAGCAAGAACCTTTATTGAACTACAGAACTGGACAACAAGGGCAAAGCAACTGCTTATATACATTTCTGAAGGCCTGGGCCACTCCCACTCCCCATGTGATTGGCTGTCTAAACTTCCAAGCTGCGAATCATAACTCAGAGTTTAAGGGCCAATGGCAGAGGCCCAAATCCTGAAATGTTCTGTGATTGGATATCATTTATCAAATCAGAACAAAGGGGCTCAGAATCCTTAGTCCAGACTCAAGCTCAGGCAAACACAGACCACTGAATACACAGCAACACCTATGGCAGGAGTGGGAAACCTACAATCTGAATGCCAAATGTCGCCCTCCGTTCCCCTGTATCAGGCCCTTGGAACTCTGCCTAGGCCACACCCCCTTCTCAGGCCACACCTCTTATCGGTCCTGTCCCGCCCCCTGCCCAAGTGCTTTTGCCTTGCTGAAATGCACGCTTGAACTGCGATGATGCCTCACTGGAGGATGGCGAGGCATATGAATGAGTTTCTGCGTCGAAAACACAGACCTCTGCATGGCTGAAAAGTTGTCTTGCTGTACAAAGGCAGGAGTCACATCTGTTGCTTTACTCGCCTTCCCCTCTGGGCAGTGACGTAGCGTGGGGGGTGCAGGGGGGCCTGGCCGCACCGGGCGCAAAATCTGGGGGTTAGGGTTAGGGGGCGCAAATCCATGGGTTAGGGGGTGCAAATTACTTGCCTTGCCCCGGGTGCTGACAACCCACGCTACGCCACTGCCTCTGGGCACACCCTCTTTTGCAGCTGGCCCTACCCACCACTACCATGTGGCCCTTGGGAGGCTTCTGATGAGGGGCTGTGGCCCTTGGTCTGTAAAATATTCCCTCCCTCATAGCTTCTATGACCACCAGGCTTTTGAAACCAAGAGCGCTGTCCAGCCAGTACTAAGTGCATTCGAGTCCCGCTGATTTTAAACGTCATTGGGACATCAAAAGTGCCCCTCTCTGGCTGGGTCTCACCCTGCAGGTGTGCTTCAATGTGCACACGAAGCTCTTGGGTACGCTAGCAGTACTATTTCACCCACGTCTACAGATGAACGTACAGTGGTACCTCGGGTTACGTACGCTTCAGGTTACATACGCTTCAGGTTATAGACTCTGCTAACCCTGAAATAGTGCTTCAGGTTAAGAACTTTGCTTCAGGATAAGAACAGAAATCGTGCTCCGGCGGCGCGGCAGCAGCAGGAGGCCCCATTAGCTAAAGTGGTGCTTCAGGTTAAGAACAGTTTCAGGTTAAGAACAGACCTCCGGAACGAATTAAGTACTTAACCTGAGGTACCACTGTACTTGAAATTGGGCTTCTTCCATTGAAGTAAGCAGGGCAGCCCGTGCAAACAGAAGAACATCTGCGCTGGGCTCATTTCCCCATAAAAAAACAGTGGGAATAGGTGAAACACTATCCAACCCAGGATCTCATACAGTGGTACCTCTGGTTGCGAACGGGATCCGTTCCGGAGCCCCATTTGCGACCAGAGCAGAACGTAACCTGCGCCTGCACATGCACGGGTCATGATTCACCGCTTCTGCGCATGCGCGAGACGCCATTTTGAGCTTCTGCACATGCACAAGTGGTGAAACCCGGAAGTATCCCTTTCCGGTACTTCCGGGTCGCAACCTGAAAAGATTTAACCCGAAGCATCTTTAATCCGAAGTATGACTGTAACAGAAAAGTGTTAGCTCTCAGTCAAAACAATTTTTTATTTTTTGGGGGGTGTCTGTGGATAAAACAGTCTGTATTTGAAGGTGATGTCCTGCTATTCTAAAAAGAAAATGAGAAAGGCAACAATTATAGCCATATTCTCATTTCCAAACCATGATGACTGAATGCATTGGGGGAGGGAGGGGTGAGATTTTAGTCTCTGGCCTTGTCCTTCTGTCTCCCCAACCTCTGTGTATTCAGTGGAAGGTGTGGCTGGACCCCAGTTATGCATGAAAACTCTTTCATGCGATTGGAAAGCCTCTGTGATTGGGGTCCTCCGTGGTGTGCGCACAGAGCCAACGGACGTGCGGTTTCCATGTGCACAGCGCTCTTCCACCACTTCCATCGAACACATGAGGGTCTGGGGCAAAGCCAGTGGGTACGACCCCACTCTTCTCAGTGGGAATAGCACTGCTGTGCAGTCGGTGTGCGACTTACGTGTGCGAGGAATCGGGTGGGGAGAAATGCCATCTTTATACAGAAGGTTTGCAATGCCCAGGTTATATTGCTGAAACACATATCCTACTCTTGAATTATAAGCATAACAGCGTGGTTACAAGTACTAATTTCCTTAATAAAGGGGCTTTCCCTCCCCTTTTAAAAAAACAAAACAAACACACCCCGTAAATTCTATAAATAAAGTCGTAAGTGCTTCATTTAAGGGAATATTTCTTTGGCTGCTGTGGGTGCTTGCGAGTGGCTTAGTTGCAGTGGCTAAAAGGGATATGGTCCTACAATTAGCGTTAATCTCAGCACGGAACTCGACCGATAGTTCATACTGTTGACGGTAAGCAGCTCCAGGTCAATGATATGTTCTCGAGGTCCCGTTAACGGTTTCACCAACACAAGCATTGCGCTCACAGAGCTGGTTTGCTGGAAGAAAATAAGGAATTGGAAGTTATCACCTGGAAATGTCTGTCTCCACCCTGCCCACCTGGGAGTAAGTTTCAAAGAGCGGTGTTTTCCCTGAGTTATGGATAGGGATGATAGAGAGGGGAAATTGCCACCATGTCTGGAATGAACATTTGTCCAGCAAAATAATCGGTACTCTTGCTGCTGATGTCTGCAAACAATAGGTACTGTATTTTTCGCTCTATAGGACACACTTTTCCCCCTCCAAAAATGAAGGGGAAATGTGTGTGCGTCCTATGGAGCGAATGCAGGCTTTCGCTGACGCCTGAAGAGCGAGAGGGGTTGGTGCGCACCGACCCCTCTCGCTCTCCAGGCTTCAGGAAGCTATCCGCAAGCCTTCGGAGCCCGGGGAGCGGATAACAGCAAGCTCTGGAAGCGAAGGCGAGGTTGCGCGCAACCTCGTCACCGCTCTCGGACCCGTTCTGGGGGCTGGGGTCGGGGGAAGCTTGGGCTTCCCCCGCCCCAGCCCCGCGGCTAAAAACAAAGCCAAGACAGCGAGCGGGATCCATCCCGTTCGCTGTCTTGGCTTCTGCCAAAGCTGCGAGCAGCCTCTCCGGGCTGGAGAGGTTGTGCGTGGCTAAAGAGGAAGCCAAGACAGCCAGCGGGATGGATCCCACTGGCTGTCTTGGCTTCTTTGCTCTTTGGGGCTGGGGAAAAAAATAACCCCCCCTTTATTTCCCCCCCTAAAAACTAGGTGCGCCCGATGGTCCGGTGCGCCCTATGGAGCGAAAAATACGGCAATGGATTCCTTTCCACTCCATAAGCATCACACTTCCTTTGCACTGAAATGGTGCGGGATAATGTAATGATAATTACGTAAAACTCTCCCGCAGCAGAGAGTGAGACAAATAACGTCGTCTTTGACGGAAGCTGAACTGCAGCAGAACAGCCCCAAGGCTGCATGCGACAAACGGCCTCGGTCCAGTATATCTGAAGGAGCGTCTCCACCCCCATTGTTCTACCTGGACACTGAGGTCCAGCGCTAAGGGCCTTCTGGCGGTTCCCTCACTGCAAGAAGCCAAGTTACAGGGAACCAGGCAGAGGGCCTTCTCGGTAGTGGCACCCGCCCTGTGGAACACCCTCCCACCAAATGTCAAAGAGAAGAACAACTACCAGACTTTTAGACGACATCTGAAGGCAGCCCTGTTTAGGGAAGCATTTAATGTTTGAGGCATTATTGTATTTTAACATTGTGTTGGAAGCTGCCTAGAGTGGCTGGGGAAATCCGGCCAGATGGGCGGGGTATAAATAATAAATTATTATTATTATTATTATTATTATTATTATTATTATTATTATTATTATTAACACATGTTAGAATGAAAATCAACACCTTCTTATCCTCCCAGTTGTAGAGTTGAATTCATTTTATTTTTTTCAAATATCCCTAAAGCTGCTTTGCGAGGCT
The DNA here is from genome assembly GCF_964188305.1 of Podarcis bocagei. Taxonomy (NCBI): domain Eukaryota; kingdom Metazoa; phylum Chordata; class Lepidosauria; order Squamata; family Lacertidae; genus Podarcis; species Podarcis bocagei. The sequence goes on from NC_138127.1 coordinate 99,450,621, forward strand.
GGGCTCAAAGGGCACATGACTGTTGCGTCCTCCTCATCCCACCCTTGGGTGTCAGGGTGTGGGTGAGATTTGCCTGCCAAGGGCTGCATCAGGCAGCTGGGCTCTCACCTGTGGGGGGGGGACAGGTGGTGCAGTGTGGCCCATCTTGTCTCTGGTGGGGCTGGTGCTCTGGCAGTGTTGGCATCGAGGGCTGGGCTGGCACACCGCACTATGCTGCTGCCCTTATGGGAGATTTATGGAAACCCAGGCGAGCCGAGTCAAATTTTGTTAGCGGAACTTGGCAAAATACTCACTCTCAGGACGAAGTCTCCGTTCTCATTTCCAGATTTGATCCGGAACGTGTTAATGGTATTGGGGTAAATGGTGGTCGCCTGGATTTGGAAGATATCGGACGGAGTCGTTCTTTCTGAGCGGATGCTCATGTATTTGTGCACAATGGAGTATGGAAGGTCTCGGCAAAGGGGGTTGGACACCGGGCAAACGCAGCGACTGTAAGACAAACCACAACGACTGAAAAACAAACTCCTTGCACCTGCGGGCTTTGCAGTGCTGAACGTTGCAAATGAGGCTTTGCTAATAGATCTCTTAGCAGTTCCCCTTACTTTTCAGACGACAGCACGTAAGGCTCTTGACAAGGGTTCCTCGGGTAACAGCGGTATCCGCCATGATAGTTCCAGCACATTTCGTCCTCCCGGCATTCATGGCCCACTTCACATTCATTGATATCTAAGAGAGGAAGCGAAAGAAGTGAAGCTTTAGAGTTTTGTTGGCAGAACCCCTGAACTGTTATAATTTAGATAGGCTTTTGTACAGTCATACCTTGGGTTACTGACGCTTTGGGTTGCGCGATTTCGGGTTGTGCACTGCGCCGCACCCAGACGTACCAGAATGGGTTACTTCTGGTTTCGGCGCTTGCACATGCGCCGAAGTGCTTAATCGCGCTTTGCGCATGCGCAGAAGTGCTGAATCACAACCCGCGTGTGCACAGACGTGCAGGTCATGGGTTGAGAATGCTGTGGGTTGCAAACGTGCCTCCTGCACGGATCACGTTCGCAACCCGAGCATCCACTGTACTTGACTCTGCAGCAGATAGCTGCCTCTACTAAGCCGGCAGTAAAGAACCTCCAGCCCTGTGGCCTGATTATTTATTTATTTCATAAAATTGATATATTGCACGATTGTAAATAAAACATAGAAGATATAAGATATATAAGATATAAGATATAAGATATAAGATATAATATACCCCAAAGATATAATTATCACTACAAATTTTATAGCCGCAATGTAAAACAGACAAAAAGTTAAAACCGCAATAGAATAGGCCAAAAAAACAAATCAAAACTCATAAAAACTTTATAAGTGTTTGGGTAGGCTCGTCTGAGTATGAATGTCTTCAGCAGCTGCTGAAAAGGATGCACTAAACGACTTGGTTCTTACAAATGTGGAATGAGCTTTAGGTGGCCCTTGTGCCAATTCCACTGATCAAAGCGGTCAAGGGTAAGGTGATCTCGTATGTAAACCAGTCCCAAATTGTAAAGGGCTTGATATGCCAATAGTAACAACTGAACATGCCCCTTGTAGCAGATCAACAGTTCAGTGCAAATTTTTTGAGCGCAGGTGATTTAAAACTATGTAATCCCTGCTCCTGCCAACCTAGCAGTTTGAAAGCACGTCAAAGTGCAAGTAGATAAATAGGTCCCGCCCCGATGGGAAGGTAAACGGCGTTTCCGTGCGCTGTTCTGGTTGGCCAGAAGTGGCTTAGTCATGCTGGCCACATGACCCGGAAGCTGAACGCCGGCTCCCTCGGCCAATAAAGTGAGATGAGCACTGCAACCCCAGAGTCGGTCACGACTGGACCTAATGGTCAGGGGTCCCTTTACGTTTACTTTAATCAATCCATAATTAAAATATGAAATGACATTAAAACATCTTTAATTAAACGACACAGTTTAAAAATGCAACAAACAGTTTAAAAAACCCAGTTAGAACAATGTCATCGTAAGCTCAGATCCAGGAGAATGCTTGCCTAAACAGGAGCCAGCGGCATGCCAATACTGATGACTTCTCTTTAGAGGGACGTGCTTTCCATAACTCTGATGACGGCACTGAGAAAGCTTGCCTGTGTGTTACCACAAGCCGATGATCACCAGGCTGGGGCAAAACTAACCTGATATCACTGGATGTCGTAACGATGTAAGGTGGGTGGTGGTGGCGGCTCCCCCTGTCAAAGGTTTTGTCCACACTTCTGCTTGCTCCCTGCTTCCCAGGCTCGGGTCTGAGTGGTTGTTCATTTGTCCCACCACTTTCCCCAGAAAAACTGCTGTTTATCGCTGAATCGGAACAAACGCTAGTCCACAGAATAGCTGCTAAGTTGTGGGTGAACATATCAGACGACACAGCGATTCTTCAAACAGCTCTTGTTCATTCACAGGCCAGAACTGAACTGAACTGAAGGGTTCAGCCAGCCTGCTTATATAGAGCTCCAGTACAACGCAACTGTAACAACTTTCTGTAACTATCCAATCACTGAACGTCACTTTCGATCCCTTATTTGCATATGTGGACCTGAGTGAAAACTATCTACAGTATCCCCCTGCTGGCCCAGGGTGAGAACTTCAGTACATAACAATAGCCGATTGCCATTTGCTCTGATTCAGCAGTAAATCAGTGGGACAAGTGGAAGTGTGGACAAGGGAAGGTTCTAGCCCATGTCAGGTAGTTGTTTATCTCTTTGACATCAGATGGAAGGGCGTTCCACAGGGCGGGCGCCACTACCGAGAAGGCCCTCTGCCTGGTTCCCTGTAGCTTTGCTTCTCACAATGAGGGAACCGCCAGAAGGCCCTCGGCGCTGGACCTCAGCATCCGGGCAGAATGATGGGGGTGGAGACGCTCCTTCAGGTATATTGGACCAAGGCCGTTTAGGGCTTTAAAGGTCAGCACCAACACTTTGAATTGTGCTCAGAAACGTACTATGGAGTGTCTCTCCATAAGGTTCTACGAGTTGATGGAGGATGAAAACCATGGACGATTGTGTTAACAAAGTCGGTAAAGGGATACTATGCAGTATGTAGAAGGTGTGATTCTTCCTACCCCACAGATCAATATTGGTTTATATGTTAGAATCAAGGCGGCAGGAGTGCCGCAAGAGAAATATGCTTACCTTGACAGTTTCTGCCTCTGATTAACTGGTAACCATCTGGACACAAGCAAGAATACCTCCCTGGTTCATTGACACATTGATACATGCAAATGTAGTTCGAAGTTCCGCATTCGTTGACATCTGTAAAACAGAGACATCTGCTAGACACCATATTTTCCTCCGGTTTGTTTGTTTTTTGATAAAAATCTTGCAATTTATTTATTTGACTTCTATATTTATACGACTTCATCATAAGATGCCAGGGCGGTTCATAAGATAAAAATACAAAGCAACAGATTGAGGGCAGGGAGCATGGAGGGCCAATGAAATCTGGGGTCTGAAGTCCAATCAGAGTGAAGGCAACGCTTCGGCCTCTTATTCCGGCATCTTGTGTTTAATTTCTTTTTTTAAAAAAACCCACACCCAGTAGCAGGGTCTTCACCACCTGAGACATGTGCAGGCATCAAACAGGGGGAAAAGAAAAGGGGAAAAGTGACCAGGGCTTTTGACCCCAGAAAAGCCCCTGCCATTTGAAGTGGGGGGGGGGAATTGCTAGTAAATGTTTTGCTCAGTTTTAACTGTGGGTTGAATCCGGTTAAGTCACTGCATGAGGGGAAGAACTTCTGCTTAGACAACAGAACTTCCTCTCCCCCTCTTTAATCTGTATCCTGACCCACAACATCTATTCTGAAGGGTTCAAGGAAACCATGAAGTGGATTTAGAGTGTGTGAAGTGAAGAGAGGGACACCTCAAAAGTCAAGGTTCGAGGGCAGAAATCCGGCTGAGTCTGGAATAACCTTGTGAAGTGAAAGGATATGAAAGAAGGATTTATATCTAGATGTTAGGATAGAGATGATAAAGAAAACAGGAAAACAGGAAGACACAATGAGAGATAAAGGAGGTGCTGTGGGATTGGTGGAAGTCAATGTCTTGTTGTTGTTGTTTTAGTGTTTATAATATTAACTTGTAAGATATGGATTTGTTGTTGTTGTTGTTGTTGTTGCTTTCTTTAGTTTTCGAATGTTGATTTTTGTGTGTTGTGTATTGTTATTTTTTGATATCTTTCATGTTGTTGTTGTTGTTGTGTGGAAAATACTAATAAAATTTATTTTAAAGCAGAAGCAGAAGCAGAAGCAGAAGCAGAAGCAGAAGAAGAAGAAGAAGAAGAAGAAGAAGAAGAAGAAGAGGAGAGGGACAGGAAGTTCTCCTGCACATGTAGAAGTCACTTCATTCATGCAACAACTCTGCTGGATACAACCCTATAAGAGTTATAGGGTTAGGACAAAAAGCTCTTCCTGTTCTGTTATATCTCACAGAGCGGGATTCAACTAAGTTGTTGACTGCACAGAAGGAGATCTGCTTGTGCAACAGGATTGCCCCCCTTCTCTGCCCCTCTGCATCCCCAAAATATGCTCTGGAGGGTTGGGGAAAACCCCGAGCCAGGTGACTCACAGATAAGCCCTCTTGAACCTTTCCCCCACAATGCACCACTTTTTAAGAGTGGCAAAATGCTGCCACCCCACCGTTTTCACAACCCGAGCACAGGCCTTTGAGATGGACTCAATTTTATTTCTGGTATTTGGGAACATTTAACCAGAGATGCCAGGGAATAAGCTTGTGACGCTGTCCTTGTTTTCACATCACTTCAAACCATAGTTAAAATAAGCCATGGTTTAATGTGCCTGTGCTGTGGAAATCACATTCGGCCCTGTCCTGCTGCTGCACTGCCAGGAAACAAACCATGGCCTGGCATAATAATAATAATAATAATAATAATAATAATAATAATAATAAGATTTATTATTTATACCCCGCCCATCTGGCTGAGTTTCTCCAGCCACTCTGGGTGGCTCCCAGTCAAGTGTTAAAAACAGTACAGCATTAAATATTAAAAACTTCCCTGAACTTAAGATGTCTTCTGAATGTCAGGTAGTTGTTTATCTCTTTGACATCTGACGGGAGGGCGTTCCACAGGGCGGGCGCCACTACCGAGAGGGCCCTCTGCCTGGTTCCCTGTAATTTGGCTCCTCGCAGCGAGGGAACTGCCAGAAGGCCCTCGGCGCTGGATCTCAGTGTCTGGGCTGAACGATGGGGGTGGAGATGCTCCTTGAGGTATACAGGACCGAGGCCATTTAGGGTTTTAAAGGTCAGCACCAACACTTTGAATCGTGCTCGGAAACGTACTGGGAGTTATATCTGAACCAGGGCTCTTTGTTTGTTTCCTCAAGCAAACCATGAGCGGTAAGCTAAGAACAAACCATGGTTGCTGTTTGCAATTTGTTTTAAAAGAAGCAAAACACAGAGTTCAGATGTAACAGTAAACCAGATGGTGGTTTGTTCTGCAGTACCATGGCAGGAGAGGAGCAACGGCGCATGATTTCAGCAGCATGTACCACGTTCTCATTAAACTATAGTTTAACTATGGTTTAAAGTAGGGCTGGGGAACCTGTGGCCCTCCAGATGTTGCTGGACTACAGCTCTCATCGTCCCTGTTGATCAGTTGAGGCTGAAGGGAGTTGTAGTTTAACAACAACTGGGGGGGCCACAGGTTCTTCACATGCAAACCAGACCATAGTGCATGCAAAGCCCATGTTCTGCAGAAGTCGGACACAATTCAGTGCAAAGTGAAGCCCTATCAGGATAGTTTTCAGTTACTGCTTAGCTCACCCTCTGAAATCAGTGGGATTTCCAGGTGCTTAACCATGGTTGTACCTGATGACCGTGGGTATTAAACGTTAGAAGACTGTTGATAAAACAAATGGGGACAGTTAAAAACCTCTGACTAGGATGATGGAGAATCTGGAGTCACTAATGTTTCTACTCACATATTACATGCAACTTAAAAAGCTCCTACCATCCCATGTTCTTTGAGAACCACCAATGTAGCCAACAGTCACTCACCATCGCAATTCATTCTGTCCCGGCTTAATTCGAAGCCCTGATTGCACTGGCAGATGAAAGATCCGACCGTGTTGTAGCAAAGTTGTGCACATGGGTTGCTGGTCTCACATTCATTTATGTCTAAAAAGGAAAGATGATAGGACTTTACTAGGGCTGGATAGATCCATAAATTTGTTACTTCATTTTTTCCCAATCTTAAAAATCAGTTTTTCACATTTCTGGAGCAATTTGTGATTTTTTTAAAAAATCATCGTGAAAATTTGCTTGCATTTTAATGCTTTTTTTAAAAAAACACACACAACCCAAACACATCTTTGTATGCATTTTCTCCCAATACACATATTTTTGCAATGCAATTTCCCCTAATAGAACACATTTTGGTCTGTTATCTCTTCTAATAGAGATATACTTTACCCTAGAATATGAATTTTTGTACACATTACCTGGCTGAAGAAGAGCATTGCAAAATTCATTGGTTTGCGTATTATTTAAGAGAGTGTAATTTAGTAGTTTGCCTTTAAATGTGAACTGAATCAAATTTCTGCCCCAGCCTTACTCTTCACACAAAGCTGGGTCTTCTCTCATCTAGGCAAATTCACCAGACGGTCCAGGTATGCTTAACTTTGCAGAGTCAAGACAATTTATGTAGGATTTATATACCTAGGAAATGACAGCCAAGGTGCCTGGGTCCTATCTGGCAGAGGTCCCCCGCTATTCTGGTATCATTTATTAACCCTGGAGGTGGTGCCTAGTATTGTATGCATTGAAACTGCAGACTTTATCGCCAGAGGAAAGAAACTACACAGAGAATTGTGTGACTCACTCAAATGAATGGGAACGTCCATATCAGTGGACATTTCATTTCACAAAATGTATATATCACTTACTAGTCCTAAAGACCTCTAAGCAAGTTTGCAGTAGGCAATCCAAAATATGGATTGAAGGCACCAATAAAAACAACCCTTAAAAAGAAATCGCATGAGAAAAGTGTTAAAATGTAAAATAAAACCCAGAAACATTTCGAAACACTGATACTTACTAACATAATGTACCAAAAGCACAAAGAAATTTTCAGCAGGCATCAAAAACCATCTGGTGTCCAGGTGGATCTTGGGCCGACCCTGACCCTTCTGTGAATTTGGCATTTTAAGTTTATGTTGTGATTTAATTGGGCTCTCAGTTAACTTCTATGGATGTCACCTTATGTAACTACTGTTAAACTTCTGTGATGATAAGATATAAACAAATCCGAATCTATGTACTTTTCTGTCGCTTCTTTAAATTAACATTTCTATGATCAAGCATTTTAGGGAAATTTTTAATGTTTGATGTTTTATCGTGTTTTTAATATTTTGTTAAAAGAGTGGCTGAGGAAACCTTGCCAAATGGGCGAGTATAAGTAAATAAATATTTAACTTATATGCAGAATTCATCATGTGAAAGGCTGGGCTAGATGAATCCCAAGTCGGAATCAAGATTGCTGGAAGAAATATCAACATCCTCAGATATGCAGATGACACAATATTGACGGCAGAAAGTGAGGAGGAATTAAAGAACCTTTTAATAAGGGTGAAAGAGGAGAGCACAAAATATGGTCTGAAGCTCAAGATAAAAAAAACGAAGATCATGGCCACTGGGCCCATCACCTCCTGGCAAATAGAAGGGGAAGAAATGGAGGCAGTGAGATTTTACTTTCTTGGGCTCCATGATCACTGCAGATGGTGACAGCAGTCACGAAATTAAAAGACGCCTGCTTCTTGGGAGAAAAGCAATGACAAACCTAGCCAGCATCTTAAAAAGCAGAGACATCACCTTGCCAACAAAGGTCCGTATAGTTAAAGCTATGGTTTTCCCAGTAGTGATGTATGGAAGTGAGAGCTGGACCATAAAGAAGGCTGATGGCCAAAGAATTGATGCTTTTGAATTATGGTGCTGGAGGAGACTCTTGAGAGTCCCATGGACTGCAAGAAGATCAAACCTCTCTATTCTGAAGGAAATCAGCCCTGAGTGCTCACTGGAAGGACAGATCCTGAAGATGAGACTCCAATACTTTGGCCACCTCATGAGAAGAGAAGACTCCCTGGAAAAGACCCTGATGTTGGGAAAGATGGAGGGCACAAGGAGAAGGGGACGACAGAGGACGAGATGGTTGGACAGTGTTCTCGAAGCTACCAGCATGAGTTTGACCAAACTGCGGGAGGCAGTGGAAGACAGGAGTGCCTGGCGTGCTCTGGTCCATGGGGTCACAAAGAGTCGGACACGACTAAATGACTAAACAACAACAACAACAACAACAAAATAAAAACAAACAAACAAACAAACAAACAAATAATACAGTGCAAGCACCTGCCTAATATCAATGGGAAGTTCCAAAGCCTAGGAGCTGCTACACTAAACAATCAATTTCTTGCAAGTGCAAATTGAATTGTAAAAGTGCCGGTTTCTTCAGACCTAAGCAGTCAAGTGGGCACCTATGCCATGCCTCTTAACACTGGGTTCATGGGTCATGTTGTGGGTGAGCCTAGGACCTGTTGCACAAGCTGTAGATGGGAGAGGAACCTCTCAGAAGCTCCTGCAGGATCTCCTCAAGAGGGAGGCTGCGGCCTGTCAAGAGGCCCTTTACGTTTCTGAGAGCTAAAGTTCCCACAATGCATTTAGGGTCTCCGTGTTTGCTGCATATGGCTTTAGCTGCAGGTAGAAGGAAAGCCTGCTGTGTGCTTTTCTAAGCATACGAATTCAGTGGCTGAAGGAACACGCATGATCTGAAGGTGCCCTCACTGCTTTCAGTCTAAATATACTCAGCTTCTGTAGGGGTCAAGCTCTGGGAAAACCCAGAGCTGAAAGTTTAAAGCAGAAGTTGGCTGCGCATGACACTGTTTGTTTGGCTTCTCATGATATCAGCAAGAAACCTTCCTCCATCAATCTCCTGTGCAGTTTTGCATTTTGACAAACAGGATCCCTTTTAAAAGATGAAGAAGATGGTTTGTTTGTTTTTTAAAAAAGACCTAAATCCAGGAACATTTTGGGGGCACCTTTAAAAATTAAAAATAATGTGGACAACCTATCTGAAAAAAATGGGGAGTGTCAAGGATAGTGGACGAATTTAATCCAGTGTAGCTGCCATGCTAGTTTCCTTCTATGATTGAGAGAAATGCTGTGAGTTCTTTTGTTTTAAATATGACAACTTTCCTTCGCTAGGCTTGTTCAGCACCAACCCTAACACTGAGCTACAGCTGCTCTGATTTGCTCAGACGTACGGTGGATTCTGCGGTTGCTGTAATGCAGTTAGAACTGTCAAGGATATGACAAGGTTTGAGGCTGCCTTTAAATCACACAAAATTAAATGCAAAATCCATTTTACATTGTCTTTTGCTTTCTATCGAGAACGTCTGGTATTATGCTTCAGGGGAAGGAAAAACAATATCCAAATTCCTGCGCCATGAGAAATGGAAGTCAAGTGTCATAAATCATGTTATGCAAATTAATACTAAGGTATGCAGCTGTGCTAAAGGAAGTATTCTGGCTTTTGAGATTTTTTTTTAAGCAGTGAAAGTTAATCAAACATGTACAACAGGAGTAAAGGTAAAGAGAACCCTGACCATTAGGTCCAGTCATGGCCGACTCTGGGGTTGTGGCGCTCATCTCGCTTTATTGGCTGAGGGAGCCGGCATACAGCTTCCGGGTCATGTGGCCAGCATGACTAAGCCACTTCTGGTGAACCAAAGCAGCGCACAGAAACGCCATCTACCTTCCTGCCGGAGGGTACCTATTTATCTACTTGCACTTTGACGTGCCTTTGAACTGCTAGGTGGGCAGGAGCAGGGACCGAGCAACAGGAGCTCACCCCATTGCGGGGATTCGAACCGCCGACCTTCTGATCGGCAAGTCCTAGGCTCTGTGGTTTAACCCACAGCACCACCCGAGTCCCTACAACAGGAGTGGGGGACCTCATTTTCATCTGTCACTCAGGAATCTCCCAGGCCACACTCCTTCTTTCCAGGCCACACCCTCACTGTCCCCTCCATGCCCTCTTTGAGTGCTTTTGCCACACTGGAATGTGCCTTCCACTAGCTTGCCTGGATTCGAAGAGCTGTCTATAGAAGCCTCTAACTTTTGTATGACTGAAATGTAGCCTTATCTACTATTCTCCTGGCACATGGTTTCTGAAAGGGTCCCATGAAGCAAACCTGCCCCCAGAATGCAAAAGGTCCCCTACCTGATGGAAATCACGGCAGGGGTACAGGAGCGATAATAGCATACGACATTGTCCCTAGATAGGAGGACCATTCAAGTGACAGGCAGGATCAAGTTAGGTTCTCATTGATTTCCATAGCAACAGCTTATGCACGTGCTTAAATTCTGATATTACAACGTGTTGTGTTGTTGTTCTTGTTTATTGTTGGGACTTCAAAGTCCAAATCTGAAAATGGAGGCCTTGGCCCAGTATACCTGAAGGAGCGTCTCCACCTCCATCATTCTGCCCGGACCCTGAGGTCCAGTTCTGAGGGCCTTCTGGCAGTTTGCTCACTGCGAGAAGTGAAGTTACAAGAAACCAGGTAGTGGCGCCCGCCCTGTGAAACACCCTCCCTTCAGATGTCAAGGAAATAAACAACTATCTGACTTTTAGAAGATAATTGAAGGCAGCCCTGTTTAGGGAAGTTTTTAATGTTTGATGTTTTATTGTGTTTTTAATATTCTGTTGGAAGTGGCCCACAGTGGCTGGGGAAACCCAGCCAGATGGGTGGGGTAGAAATAATAAATTACTGTATTATTATTATGATGCACAAAATTCATTGGTACTCCTCCAGCTGAGCTGGCAACCACCATTTTTCTTTTCCAAAGAATTCCTGGAACAATACTATGTTGGGGTGCATTCTTAGACATTAAAATGGCAGTCCTCAGGTGAAGAGAGCGCTGATGAGTGTTCCACACCCCTCCAATGCCGACCACACCCCAGAAGATGAAAAGACAGCATTCCATTCTCTTTCAAAATCAACCCCATTCTAAATCAGCCAAAACTTCTCTTTTGATAACCTTTGGCACCGCTTTGGCTAAAAATGGGAACCCTTTGAACTATGCGTTGTTGTCCCATGTGATGAGACACCACTATTTTTATATAAATAAGACCCACCACCTTAACAGCTAGATACCGTCTTTCTAAAAAATGCTAAATAAAAAAAAGAGGGATGGGTGAATCTGACAATTTGGGTTTGTCTTAGTTTCTAATTTTTCTCCAATTTTAACTTCTGTTCTCCATATCAGTTTTTTTTTTAAATATAAAGCCTTCATGAAAAATCACCAGCATTTCACTACAAATTTATCATAATATACACATCTTTGCATGCAATTTTGTCTACTATACACATTCTCGCAGTTATTTACCCTAACGTAATTGATTTCTATATGTTGTTCGAATTTATGTATTAATATGTACACTTTACCTTAGTATGTGCATTTTTACACGCCTTTTACTTGGCTGGAGGACAGCATTGCAAAATTTGGAGAAGTGCGATTTCAAAACCTGGCTGTGTTTCAGTTCACGTATTGTTTTGGAATGTGCCAATTAGGTAGGTTCACCTTCTAATGTGAACTGAATGGACTCTCCCCCATCCCCAATTAAAACACACAGCACGACACACCTATTACCTACAACCTATGACTTGAGCGGAATCTTGCATCCAAACTGGCTTTTGAATGTGTTTCAGACCATTTTTATTCAGGGTTTTAGGTTTTTTTTAAGTGATCGATTTTGCTGTGGTCCCATCCGTCTTTGCTTCACAGATGGCTCATTTCTTGTAACCAACAATTGCTCTGTATATTTTAATAGGGATGACTAACACGGCTGTATTTGTTTTGTCGGAATTGCTGTTTCTACTTTTAATAGGTTTGGTTTTATGGTCCTAACACCAGGCCTGGTTGTCCAGAACATTTTCTTGATTAGTGGAGGACGGATTTAATAAGAACGAAACACCTGTTGTTAGATTTGTCTGCCAGGTTCCACAAGTTTGAAAGAATGGCAGACCACAACATCAACACCACTCCTGCGAGCCAGAAGAAAACTCAATTCAGTCAGTCACATAAGACCCACAAAAAGAGCCCTGTTGAGTCAGGTCAATGACTCAGCTACTTTAGCATCCTCTTCTCAATTTCGCCCTCACCCTGTGAGTAAGAATTACCCCCAGATAACTAGGCACGGACACTGCTGCAAAATTCAGTTCCCCACAACTTTTAGACCAGGGGTCCGCAAACTTTTTCAGCAGGGTGCCAGTCCACTGTCCGTCAGACCTTGTGGGGGGCCGGACTATATTTTGAACAACAACAACAAAATGAATGAATTCCTATGCCCTACAAATAACCCAGAGATGCATTTTAAATAAAAGGACACATTCTACTCATGTAAAAACACACTGATTCCCAGACCGTCCGCCGCTCGGATTGAGAAGGCGATTGGGCTGGATTCGGCCCCTGGGCCTTAGTTTGCCTACCCATGTTTTAGACCAAAGGGAACATGGGTAGATGGAGAGATGGAGTAGCAAAGCAGAAGCTGTCCCTAACTGTCTGAGACCAGGAATGTAAGCAGGTAAGGACTCCTATCATGAGGAAATGGCTCCAGTAATATCCCCATCAAACCCTATCCAAGTCAGGAGACAGGTTCTTGACCTGTGTACGCTTAATTGTTGTTGATGAAGAAACAGTTTGGGAGATGAGGAAGCTGCCTGATACTGAGTCAGACCATTGGTCCATTTAGCTCAGGGGTCTTTCCCAGCCCTACCTCAAGATGCTGGAAGTAAAAACTATAGGCTCATAGTCCAGCAGAACTTTGTACTCATACCATCCTTTGAAGGTGCAATATGAGTCAACTGCTCCTTACTGTATCTCACCAGGACAGCACCTGAGATTTCTGGGAGAGTCACTACCTGCACTTGGCTTAACTCCGGGCGATGTCCAGTGCTGCATGAGCAGAGTTCCCTTTGGTTTCTTCCCTTCTACAGCTCCCATGCTGTAGACTTGAGGGACACGCAGAGGACTGCAAGGGAAGGGGAAGTTCCATAGAGCAAGTCCAGATGGGTACAACGGGATATCACCTTTCGTGTACCTTGTCCTAGAGGAGGGCACCAGAAAGTGTTCTCCCATACTGTATGGTACGCTGGTTTGACAGCCATGGACAGAAAGTTCCTACAGAGGGTGGTGAAGACAGCACACAATATCATGGGTTGTCCCCTGCGTCTGCTAGATGTCATCACAGGAGACCATTGCCTCAGAAGAACGAGGAATTCTCAGAGATGACTCACACCCTGGCGAGCACCTTTTTAATCTCCTGCCCTCGGACAGGAGATATAGAAGCACGATAAGCCTTACCAACAGGTTCAAGAACAGTTTCTACCCGTGGGCTGTGAGGCTGCTGAATGGAAGACAGCAACATTGCAGCTGACGTTCAGGGTTGATGGTCGTACGACAACACACAGTGTGTAACAAGGACTGAGAGATTGTGGGGGGCTCATTTAATCTCACTGTAAACAAGTGGTACAGTGGCAATAAAGTATTTCTATTTCAGTTCCTCTGGTGGGGAATCTGTCATGCTCCTTCTGGGGCAGTTCTGTAGCTCCTAGAAGTTGTCAGCATGTGACAGTGGCCACACCCCAGGAAACGACTTTGACTGGCCGGCTAAACCAGGTGAAAGTAGTTGATGGGTCTCAAATCCTTGGTGAGTTAAGGACATCCTCTGCATGCAAAGACAGGCTATGGCAGAGTGGATGAGACCAAGAGTGGGTTCAACAGTCAAGAAGGCGGTTTCTGCACATATTGTAGAGGGAAGTGAGGCACAGATGGGGCTTGACAATCTAAGAAGTAGCCCATCTAGGAGAAGGAAAACTCTGATCCTAAACCTCCGCTGCCTTGTGGGACATCTTCAGGAGAAGAAAAGGCTATACAAAACTGAAGTAGGGTCCCTAAGTCGGTTGGATAGTGCCTTGCACGCCTCCTTCCGGCAACTCCTGCAGCCAAGCTGGTGCCAAACATATTGCTCTGCTTTTTTTTGGACCACATCAGCGAGGCTAAGAGGAGGTTCTCATTGTCTTGGCAGCCCAGGACTTCCATACACACTGCCTAGGCTTGTGCCCTGATGCACACCCAATTGTCTCTTGAGACAGGGATGCCAACAATCAGTATGTTGTCCCATTGGCTAGCTTAGCCAATGGTCGAGGATGATGGGAATTGTAGTCCAATAACACCTCGGCCCCCAAAGTTGACAAACACTGTCTTACAGTACCGTCTTCTCAACTGCTTCATGGATAACATAATTCTCAGGGAAGGGGAAAGCAGAGACAAGTTGGCATGGAGGCCAAAGCTGAGTGGAGAATTCCTCTCTCCTCTCAAAACTGGGTCAGGATATGTGTCGCCCTCTATCAATCACACTTGTTATGCCTGTGAGAATTATTCTTCATTTCTGTTAGGAAATGTTGGTGGCATTTTAGCATGTAGCAAACTTTCCCAGAAATCCTATTGTGGTTTTTAAATGTTAGATTCCAGCATCTTCCCCACTTGCCCCCCTCACCCCCCATATGATTTTTGGTGAGGGGTAGGTCTATAAATAATTGCTATAAGAAACACGTACTGATAAAGCTTCTCAGCATACAGGCAGTTTAAGATTTATCTGGAGCTGTTTATTACCCTGGAGACCTGTTCTTTTAAAATTCCACTTCGTTTATGACATGAGCCTTTGAGACCAGTAGATCATTTTGCAATGTTCAGGGAGCATCAACTGCATTGCAAAATGGTGAGATTTATTTCTCCTCAGTGCAATGTTGGGGGGTCCGTTTTATATCCATCTTAAGAGCATTATCAGAGGGCACAGAAATGTAAAAAACTTGCCGGAATTTCCAAATGTAAAGTTTAGGTATGTGACCCCGTAGTGAACCCTGTTTTGCATTATTAACTTTTTATTATCCACCTATTACAGAGAGTAACTTCTGGTAGGTACAGATTTCCTCCTGAGTGTAAAGCTTCTTCCCCAGATCACTAACTCTCCAATATTTGAGAGACCAATTTTCTCAGAGGTCTTTGGCTCTGAGAAAAAGGTAGCTTATTGGTTATTGTTTGGATATAAATAGCTGAAACAACACTATTTATTAATAATTCCTAGCAACAAGCCCACCAGCTGGTAGAACTATTAATGGGACTGTAATAATAATAATAATAATAATAATAATAATAATAATAATAATAATAATAATAATAATTTATACCCCGCCCATCTGGCTGGGTTTTCCCAGCCACTCGGGGGGGGGGGGTTTCCAACAAAATATTAAAATACAGTAATGCATCAAACATCAAAAGCTTCCCTAAACAGGGCTGCCTTCAGATGTCTTCTAACAGTCTGGTAGTTGCTGTTCTCTTTGACATCTGGTGGGAGAGAGTTCCACAGGGCAGGTGCCACTACCGAGAAGGCCCTCTGCCTGGTTCCCTGTAATTTGGCTTCTCGCAGTGAGGGAACTGCCAGAAGGCCTTTGGCGCCGGACCGCAGTGTCAGGGTAGAACGATGGGGGTGGAGAAGCTCTTTCAGATATACTGGACCGAGGCGTTTTGGGCTTTAAAGGTCAGCACCAAGACTTTGAATTGTGCTCGGAAATGTACTGGGAGCCAATGTAGGTCTTTTAAGACTGGTGTTATGTGGTCTTGGTGGCCGCTCCCAGTCACCAGTCTAGCTGCTGCATTCTGGATTAGTTGTAGTTTCTGGGTCACCTTCAAAGTGAGCCCCACATAGAGCACATTGCAGTAGTCCAAGTGAGAGATAACCAGAGCATGCACCACTCTGGCGAGGCAGTCTGTGGGCAGGTAGGGTCTCAGCCTGCGTACCAGATGGAGCTGGTAGACAGTCGCCCTGGACACAGAATTGACCTGAGCCTCCATGGACAGCTGCGAGTCCAAAATGACTCCCAGGCTGCGCACCTGGTCCTTCAGGGGCACAGTTACCCCATTCAGGACCAGGGAATCCTCCACACCTGCCCGCCTCCTGTCCCCCAGAAACAGTACTTCTGTCTTGTCAGGATTCAATCTCAATCTGTTAGCTGCCATCCGTCCTCCAATCGCCTCCAGACACTCACACAGGACCTTCATCACCTTCACTGGTTCTGATTTTAAAGAGAGGTAGAGCTGGTCTATAGCTAAATAATACAGGTGGTATAAGACACCTGTATTGGGGTGAAGAACTTCAGGCCCAAAGGCATCTTCCAGACCTATCTAGCTGACCCTTGGGAATTCTCCTTGGGCCAGACGTAACACCAACACACTAGCCAGGAGGACTTGCTTGGCAACTGCAAACCTTCTGGGCGCTCCTCTCTTTGTCATGAGGTGGTGAGGGTACTTACCTCCCTCCTCGAAAAATACATAGAGTTGAAAGAGGAAGAGCAATACTCTTTCCCACTTCTTTCAGCTCTTTTCAATGCTCAGATCAGCACCTGAGCAGCTGAGGGAGGGAAAAGGGAGGAACAACAAATCCTCATTGGTCAGTGCTCACTGGGGACAATATTTAAAAGTGCAAATGTGTCAAGACACGTGCTTCATGTTTATTCAGGTTTCTGTAAGGCTGCAGTTTTTAATCAATTAATTAGTTAGAGCAGGGGTGAAGAGCCTCAGGTGGAACTGAAGTTCGCCTGCCAATTTCAGTGTCTCATTTTTCGACTCTTAAGTTCAGTCTGCCACATCAGTTTGCATTTTTAAGTCGCTTTTTAGTGTGAATTTCCCCCCAAAATAAATTTATTTCTCTGCATTCCCCCCAATATACACATTCTTGCAAACCAATTTCCTCCAACACAATGCATTTTTGCATGTTCATTTCACCAACATATGCATTTTAATGTACACAGTATTTGGCTGGGGAACTGCATTGCAAAATTCAGAATACTGCAAATTTCAAAGGATGGTTGGAGGGTTGCCTATGAGAAAATGTGGCCCAAAGCTTGAAGAAGGTTCCTTGCCCCTGAGATTAATTGAGAAAACTTTCTTAATCGGCTGAAAAAGTGTCCCTATAAACTTTTAATACAAGCGCTTATAAACGCAGGTGGCAATCAGCATCTTAAAAGAAACACAAAAAGGAATGCATTTTATAAGACTTTGTCTACTGTAACAGCTCTGCAGATCGTGTAGGAAGAGAGAAGATGTACTTCTTACTTTAGAAATACTGTGTTAAGCCATGTGCAAATGTAATTGATAGACTAATTCACCAGAAAACTGCTAGGTATAGTAATTTAATTCACTGAAATTATAAATGCTTGTATGCATTACTATGTGTTTAAATTTGATTGGTTGGTAACTGAATTCTGGAGAGTTCTCTAGTAGTTTTCATGTGATTGGCGAACAATGGTCACATGGGAGATATCTATTGATGGAGATACTCCATTTTATATGATGCAAGATGCTTTAGAGTCCACTGTGAACACTGCTAAATTGAATAGAGCGTTGGAGTGCTTCTTCTCTGCAGGAGAAGGGGAAAGGGGAAATCCCTTATAGGAGCTGCAAGGCATGGCCTAACTGAGATACAGAAGGCTGAAAGTGCTGTGCTCCGAAAAGAGAAGAAAACACAGTTGTTTGGAAGTTAGAAGAAGAGACTATAATGCTTGAAGAAGCATGTGACTATAAATATTATGTTTTAATTCATCTCTAGCTATAAGTTTCTGCAAGCTTTTGAATGTTAAAGTCTGGACATTGGTTCAATCTCCATAGAAGGGTGTCAGTCATATATCTGTTTTGAGTTTCTTAGGTGCGATTTCTCTACCCTTACTTCAACAAAACATCAAGGTTTATTGATCAAAATGCCTTTAACAGGTTGCACTCCTAGGTTTCAGAAATAGCAAATGCAGCGGTTGGGTAACCTGCGACCCTCTAGCAATGGCCAATGAGCAGAGATGAGGGGAGCGGGAACCCACCCAACAGCTTTTGGGGGGCCACAGGTTCTTCCCCTTCCTTGCATGAAACCAACAATGATTACACAAACTCCGCTGGCTTGAGAAGAATACCACAACAGAAAAACAAATCAAGCAACCAACACAATACAGTGGTGCCTCGCAAGACGAAAAGAATCCGTTCTGTGATTCTCTTCGTCTAGCGGTTTTTTCGTCTTGCGAAGCAAGCCCATTGAAGGATTAGTGGATTAGCGCTATTAGCGCTATTAGCGGCTTATCTGCTGATCGGATCAGCTGATAAGCAGCTTAGCGGCTTAGAAAAAGGGGGGGAGGGGAAAAAACCAGCAGGAACTCGCAAGACATTGTCGTCTTGCGAAGCAAGCCCATAGGAAATTTGTTTTGCGAAGCACCTCCAAAACGGAAAACTCTTTTGTCTAGCGAGTTTTCCGTCTTGCGAGGCATTCGTCTTGCGGGGCACCACTGTACAGGCTAAAAACCATCTTAGTTCAACACTGTCATGACAGGGTCAAGCATTTTAAACTGCTCTGGGCACAGCTTTCCAGGGAATATTCTAGAAAAGAGAAGAAACAGAAACCACTGAGAAAACTCTCTATTTTGGTGACTGAGTTCCTGGATTTGATTGGCAATTATGACCACAAGCTCTCACAAAGTTATTAACAGAAACCCAATCGGGGGTAGACAACGTAGTGCCCTTTCAATGCTGTTGGACTACAACTCCTGTCAGGGATGATGGGAATTGTAGTTCAGCACCAGCCGAAGGCTCCCATGTTGGATGTCTCTGCTCTACGGGATGGGACTGTCTATTCTGACAGTGGGGAAGCCTCTTCTTCTGAGTCCAGATCTGCCAAATTCCCCCTCGAATCTTACCTGCGCACGTGTGGTTGTCGGCTGCCAACTGAAAACCAGCGTTGCATTGGCAGTAGTAGCTACTGGGAGTATTCACGCACCGATGATGGCAAAACGAAAGGCGTGCGCATTCATCTATGTCTGGATTGCCGTAAAAGCGCAGCATTTAAAAAATAAATAAAAACAAAAAAAATGGAGTTAAAAAAACTCGCATTGCCACCATGGCTTTACTCTGACAAGAATAAAGGCGCTAAGATATGGTTACCAGATTTTTTTCAATGGATCCAGGGACACTTTTTTTTGTTTTTGAATCTGAGTAGCAACAGGGAGTCAGTAGTGGGGATATTGAGGCAAAAGACCCTGGGCCCAAACACACATGCATATTGTATAAAGGTACAAAGCCCTTCTTTCGCACCCTGTGAAACATAAATGTGCAGTTTTTAAAAAAACTGGACAATGGCGCGCCATCCACCCGTGACTCCTGAGCCTTCCCTGATCTCCTTCCCCCTTCCCCCTTTGTTTTGACAGATCAGGGGAGGCTCTGGAGTCACGGGCGGGCAGCTGCCTTGCTGCCGTGGCACCCACCATTTGTCCTGCACCCGAGCAGCGAGCAGCTCCTGAAGCCAGCCAGAGTCAACTGCACTACCAGGCTGGCTCTGGGCTGCTGAAGCTGCCGCTGCCATGTTTCCCGGGGACAGATTTGCAAATCTGAGGACATTCCGGGGACAGAATTTGTCCGGGGACAGATCTGTAAATCCGGGGACTGTCCCCGGGAACCAGGGACATCTGGTAACCCTATGCTAAGATGATGACTTGTCATCATTTATACAGCTATAATTTTCTAGCCACTGCATGAATATTTGAAGCACGAGCATCTCTGCTTACAGGCTTGCAGTTTAGTAGGTATAACACAAAAGGAAAATGGGATGGCAAGGGAAGAGGAAAAAGCGAGCCCAGGCACCAATTCCTAGAGCTACTTAACACTTCTTAAAATGGCCAGCTGGACTAGACAGCTCAGAGAGGAGCCAAATGACAGTCGAGTCAATGGAGTCTCTCTCTCATCCTTCAGCTGCAACCAGCTGGAATGACTGCCAATAGATGTTGAATCAGGGAGAGAGAAGGAGCCAGGAGGGATGGAGTTAACCCTAAAACCTAGCTCTGATCACATGGAGGTTAATGGGGAAACCCACAAATACAAGATTCATGTATTTAACAATGGGGAAACATTGCAGAACAACTTATAAAGAGGAATGATGTGTGGGCAGTCCAGTATAAATCTACCACCATTGTACTATCTGCATCAGTGGCCTGTTGCAGAATACACCTGTAAAAAACCCCCCACTACTAGTTAGGGAGAAAGGCCCTTAAACTTTACTGTCAAGGAACATCTTGCTTCTCCACAGTACTTACCGACACATTGGTCCCCTCGCCTCTGATACCCGGCTGTGCATTGGCAGCTGAAGGATCCTCTTAAGTTGACGCATATCTGATCTACCCTACAGTTGTGGGCACCTGTCGCACATTCGTCAATATCTTTTGAAAGCAAAGAAACAAAAACGACAGCATGGACTTTAGGGACTTTGGAGGTGCAGTCCTAACTTTTCTGTTTGTCTCCAGAACCTTGGGAGAAAGTAGAAGGCAGCTGAATCCCATATTCAAGGACGGATTCTCGTGTTGATGGAACCGTACAATCAACTTGGAGAAGCGAATATTAAGAGGAGACATGCTAGCGGACCTTCAAATACCCAAAGGACTTATCATAGAATCATAGAGTTGGAATAGACCACACGGGCCATCAAGTCCAACCCCCTGCCAAGCAGGAAACACCATCAGAGCACTCCTGACATATGGTTGTCAAGCCTCTGCTTAAAGGCCTCCAAAGAAGGAGACTCCACCACACTCCTTGGCAGCAAATTCCACTGTCGAACAGCTCTTACTGTCAGGAAGTTCTTCCTAATGTTTAGGTGGAATCTTCTTTCTTGTTCTCCACTGCTCCAGAAGGCAGGATTAGAGCCAAAGAGAGAGAAGTAGATTTCGGCTAAACATTAGGGGGAAAATTCCTAAGGGTAAGAGAAGCGCAACAGTCAAATAGACCGCTTTGGACACAAATTTGGTCTCTCCACTGCTGAAGGATACGCAGCCAGTGCCAAGGATGCCATGGTTACATCCTGCTGCACAGATCCTGCATGGAGAAGGAAGTCAGAGTAGATGACTTACTAGATCCTTTCTAGCACTATGCTTCTCTGACTATTGCTTCCTTCTTCCTGGATCCCAGGCTGTACTGTTTGCTGCAAAGTTTAATTGAGATTCTCGCAATACAATAAAAGGAAAATAAACAGACTAATCTACAAGAAATAATAAAAAAGGAAACTAAAAAGAGAACAACACCATCCTCTCTCACTGCTATATCTGTGTGAGTGTCGTGAGGTGGTTGGAGGATGGATGGCAGCTAACGGATTGAGGTTGAATCCTGACAAGACAGAAGTAGTGTTCTTGGGGAACAGGGGGCGGCCTGGTGTGGAGGACTCCCTGATCCTGAATGGGGTAACTGTACCCCTGAAGGAGCGAGTGTGCAGCCTGGGAGTCATTTTGGACTCACAGCTGTCCATGGAGTCACAGGTTAATTCTTTGTCCAGGGCAGCTGTCTACCAGCTCCATCTGGTACGCAGGCTGAGACCCTACCAGCCTGCAGACTGTCTTGCCAGAGTGGTGCATGCTCTGATTATCTCCCGCTTGGACTACTGCAATGCGCTCTGTGTGGGGCTACCTTTGAAGGTGACTCGGAAACTGCAATTAATTCAGAATGCGGCAGCTCGACTGGTGACTGGGAGTGGCTGCCGAGACGATATAACATCAGTCCTGAGAGATCTGCATTGGCTCCCAGTACATTTCCATGCACAATTCAAAGTGTTGATGCTGACCTTTAAAGCCCTAAACGGCCTCGGTCCAGTATATCTGAAGGAGCATCTCCACCCCTATCATCCTACCCAGACACTGATGTCTAGCGCCGAGGGCCTTCTGGCGGTTCCCTCCCTGCGAGAAGCCAAGTTACAGGGAACCAGGCAGAGGGCCTTCTCGGTAGTGGCACCCGCCCTGTGGAATGCCCTCCCATCAGATGTCAAGGGAATAAACAACTATTTTACTTTTAAAAGAAAACTGAAGGCGGCCCTGTTTAGGGAAGTTTTTAATGTATGACGCTGTATTGTTTTTAATATTTGGTTGGAACCTGCCCAGAGTTGCTGGGGAAACCCAGCCAGATGGGCGGGGTATAATTAATAAATTATTCTTATTATTCTTATTTTAACTTTTATCCCATACAGAAAGCTGTGAACCCTCCCAGCTCTCACCTGGGACCATTCCTCTCTTTTCTCACCCTTTGAGGTCTCCCCTCCCCTCCTCTCACACAGGGTCCTTCAACCTATCCTTCATCTTCATCAGCTTGCAATTCCATCTGTGAAGTCTCAGGCTGCAATGTTTGGATAAGCACCCGCCTTTCTACAAACCACAAGGAGATCCCTGCGGGATCAGACCATAGCTATCAAAGTTTTCCTTTTTTTAAGGGAAATTCACTTGTTCTGAATAGGATTCCTTGCAAGAAAAAGGAAAAGTTGACAGCTATGGATCAGACCGCAGGACCATCTGGTGCGGCACTCTCCTTCCCACAGAGGCATACCAGGACAGTTTAAAAAAAGCACTTCTTTGTGCATAGTTGGAACTTTGCAATACGTTCCCAGAAGAAGCAGTGATGGTCACCAACTTGGGCGACTTTCAGAGAAGAAGAAGAAGAAGAAGAAGAGTTTGGATTTGATATCCCGCTTTATCACTACCCTAAGGAGTCTCAAAGCGGCTAACATTCTCCTTTCCCTTCCTCCCCCACAACAAACACTCTGTGAGGTGAGTGGGGCTGAGAGACTTCAAAGAAGTGTGACTGGCCCAAGGTTACCCAGCAGCTGCATGTGGAGGAGCGGAGACGCGAACCTGGTTCCCCAGATTACGAGACTACCACTCTTAACCACTACAGAGAGGATTGGACTAATTCATGGAGGGATAAGGCTCTCTGTAGGGACGCGGGTGGCGCTGTGGGTTAAACCACAGAGCCTAGGACTTGCCGATCAGAAGGTTGGCGGTTCGAATCCCCGCGACGGGGTGAGCTCCCGGTGTTTGGTCCCTGCTCCTGCCAACCTAGCAGTTCGAAAGCACTTCAAAGTGCAAGTAGATAAATAGGTACCACTCCGGCGGGAAGGTAAACGGCGTTTCCGTGTGCTGCTCTGGTTCGCCAGAAGCGGCTTAGTCATGCTGGTCACATGACCCGGAAGCTGTACACTGGCTCCCTCGGCCAATAAAGCAAGGTGAGCGCCGCAACCCCAGAGTCGGCCACGACTGGACCTAATGGTCAGGGGTCCCTTTACCTTTAAGGCTCTCTGTGGCTACTAGTCACAATGGCTGCCTGATGGAGGCAGGAGTGAATGCTGTTGGGATCAGGTCCAGCTTGTGAGCTTCCCAGAGTCATCTGGTTGGCCATGAGAACAAGATGCTGGACATAATAATAATAATAATAATAATAATAATAATAATAATAATAATAATAATAAATTTATTATTTGTACCCCGCCCATCTGGCTGTTGCTCTTCCGATATTCTTACATTCTTAATGGCTTGCAATTCTTCTCTCTCTCTCTCTCCCCCTCAACCCCAGTAGAAGATTCGGCAAGCTGCATCATTGTACTGGGTTTGTGTGTGGCTTCCCAGATTTATGCCTTTTATAATCCGATGCAGCACAGTTTGACAGCAGTTTCTTCTGGCATTCGGCACCAACTGGAAGTCTCTAAGCTGAATAAACAAATTCCTTGAAACTAGTTTACAAATCCCACTTGAACTCTCTATGTTTGTTCAGGAACTGGGGACCAGTGGCATATTCCGGGTGGGGACATGGAAAAGAAAAGATGGATTTTTTCTCATGCAAAATGAAAACAAACTTGACCCCCCCCCCACCACCACAAACACAAAAAAGCCAGATCACGAATAGAATGGACTGTTTTGACTCTATTCTTCAGGCTTGCTCCCCCGACACACACACACACGCACACTCTTCGAATGCCCAAATATTTTCCTACTTGCTTCCTTTCTATATGACAGCTCAAAAGAAACTTTCCTCCACCCTGACTCAGTCCTTGAATTGATGGCTGTTATCAGTTCCTAAAAGCTGGCTCACTGCTGGAAAAGTACACAGAAGAAGACGGGCAGGTGGAACGCAAACTTTGCATTAACTCACAAAATGCCTGTCATTGCGACCAGTGTGCTTGTGTGTGTGTGTGCGAGCATGTTTATTATATGGACAGCTAGCATCTTGCAAAGACCTGTATGATGTGTGTGTCGAGAGAGAGTCGAGTTGCAAAGATCTGTCTGGCAAATGAATGCTTGTGTACAGTGGTACCTCGGGTTAAGTACTTACTGTATTTTTTGCTCTATAAGACTCACTTTTTCCCTAAAAAGTAAGGGGAAATGTGTATGTGTCATATGGAGCGAATGCAGGCTGCACAGCTATCCCAGAAGCCAGAACAGCAAGAGGGATTGATTGCTGCTTTCACTGCACAGCGATCCCTCTTGCTGCTCTGGCTTCTGAGATTCAGAATATTCTTTTTCTTGTTTTCCTCCTCCAAAAACTAGGTGCGTCTTGTGGTCTTATAGAGCAAAAAATACGGTAACTCGTTCTGGAGGTCCGTTCTTAACCTGAAACTGTTCTTAACCTGAAGCACCACTTTAGCTAATGGGGCCTCCAGCTGCCGCCGTGCTGCCGGAGCACGATTTCTGTTCTCATCCTGAAGCAAAGTTCTTAACCTGAGGTACTATTTCTGGGTTAGCGGAGTCTGTAACCTGAAGCGTATGTAACCCGAGGTACCACTGTACTGCATTGTGTACTGCCAGTGTTCATCTGCATGTGTTGTAAGCAGAGCTTGTGGGCCTCTGTAGAAGAAGACTTTGACCCCACAAAGGTAATAATCACAACTGTCACTTTATCACCTTTTCCTCTGGCAATGCGGCCCCAGAAGGCTGCCCATGAGAATAATAATAATAATAATAATAATAATAATAATAATAATAATAATAATAATAATTATCATCATCATCATTAAAAGTGGCCCCTGGGGCTCCTGCTTTAAGATCCTATGGTTTCCATGGGGGAAAACAGGCTGCTTCAATGAACTGGTCCCTTCTTTCCCAATTCTTTTAGCCCTTCTTCTCTAGGCCTTCCTGCTTTCTGTGTCCTTCTGTAGGAACACAGGAAATTGCCTTTCGCTGAGTCACACCATTGTTCCATCTAGCTCAATAAAGCCAGCAGCCCGCCAAGGTTTCAGACAAGGGACTTTCCCCAGCCTCAATTGGGAAGGATTGAACCCGGGACCTTCTGAATGCAAGACGGGTACTCTGCCCTTCCCTGTAAAATCTGAGCAGCGCAGGCAGGGGCATCCAGAGACCGTGTGGCTTGTCCTGCTTCCCTGCAATATGAGGGCTGCTCAGCCAATCACAGGCAGAGGCCTCGTCGCCCCTCCAAACCCACTGCCATAAAATCCCATTGCAATTTGAGTGGGTTTTTTTTTGCAGCGGCCCCCAAGACTTTAAACACCCCCCCTTTAGAAACAGTTCTTATAAATTCAGTGTGGTTATGAATACTACAGTGGTACTCAGATTAAGTACTTAATTCGTTCCGGAGGTCCGTACTTAACCTGAAACTGTTCTTAACCTGAAGCACCACTTTAGCTAATGGGGCCTCCCGCTGCCGCCGTGCCACCGGAGCACGATTTCTGTTCTCACCCTGAAGCAAAGTTCTTAACCTGAAGCACTATTTCTGGGTTAGCGGAGTGTGTAACCTGAAGCATATGTAACCTGAAGTGTATGTAACCCGAGGTACCACTGTACTATTAAGAAAACCTTCTCCAAACTGCCTTGCAACCTGCTGAGGTTTATGAGATAATATAGAAATACTGCAAGAAGTGTTTCTTTTGCAAGTTGGGGGGGGTGTGAATGACTCCAGCCCCCCCCCCCGCTGTGGCAAAATACAGGTTGGCTTGCATCGCCTCGCACTTGTTCCCACCAGCTTCCCTAATAGCTGCGCTCCAGCGATTTCCTCTCATTTGCCAAAAATGTACCCAGCGCTCTCTCACGAAGTGATTTATACTGTTTTGTCCCCTTCCGGTGCTGACTTTGGCAGGACGCTTGTCATTCTGTGCTGAAATTCTGGGTGAGCTGCTTTGAGCTCTCGAAAGAGCCTTCCTTTGAAGCAAGCTGCTTTTAAAAAGTCTTGTCAGTGCCCCCCAACTCTCCCCCGTCCTTCCCACCTCGCTCTCTGCCACCTCCTCGGATCCCTTTGCTGGAACCTCCATCCTAAGAACACACCGACTTGAGAGAAAGCCCACGGATTCTGTTGGAACTTGCTTCCAAGAAGAAAGCACGCTTTAGGATGTCTTTCTCTCTCCCTCTCTTTACATGCTTGGCTCCGTTCCCTCTGGCTGTGACTCACTCTTCCCAAAACCCCTGACTCACGCTGCTCCCTTATGTAACATTTTAATCTCCGCCGTTTTGCTTCCTACAACCAGATAATCACAACAGCGCCCGGCATTTCCAGCGCGGTTCCCACCGGCCGTTTACACTTCAGTGCAATTATTCCCCCCAGCTCAGCTCTTTTATGTAACCAAGCCACGGGGTTGCTTCGGTGCCCTTTTAAACCTGTGTCAATCTGGAGCCCATGGTTACGGAGCAACACACTCGAGCCAATCCAAGAACGCGGTGACTCTCATTATTCTTGGTCGCTAGCTGCGGGGCTGGAAAACCCCCGAGTCCTCCTTGCCCGGGCACCTCGCTATCTAAGGCTGGCACCTAAAGAGGACATGCAGTAGAGGCAGGCACCCAACTCCCAGCTGGGAGAGAGCCCAGGGCAAATTAAGAACAACAACGCCCCAGATACTTGTAGGCCAAGGCCTATGGGACCGCCTCTCCCGCTATGCCCCACGGAGGACCTTAAGGTCCATAAATAGCAACACCCTAGAGGTCCCGGGCCCTAAGGAAGTCAGATTAGCCTCAACCAGAGCCAGGGTCTTTTCAGCACTGGCTCCAGCCTGCTGGAACGCTCTGTCTCACGAGACCAGGGCCCTGCAAAGATCTGATTTCTTTCCTCAGGGCCTGTAAGACAGAGTTGTTCCTCCTGGCCTTTGGCTTGGAATCAATTTGATTCCCTCCCCCTCTTTCCTTTTCCCTTTCTCCTTCTGTGTTGGAACTCCTATTTGGGGACTTCCCTGGCTTTTTTTCTGGCCCATGTAGGACCAGTCTGGATAGTTAGCCTTAGTGAAGACTTGATGTTTTTATCCCCCCAAAAGTTTTTGATTGAGTTTCCACTGAAATGAGGCTGCATTTTAATGTTGTATTTTAATCTTGTTTTTTAAGCTGTATTTCAATCAATTGTTTTTATATTTAGTGTTAGCCACCCTGAGCCCAGTCTTGGATGGGGAGGGCAGGGTTTAAATAAAATTATTATTATTATTATTATTATTATTATTATTATTATTATTATTATTATTAATGGGGACGCTGTGGCCATCCAGGTGTGGCTAGGTCACAACTCCCATAATCCTTGACCACCGGCCATGCTATAGAACTTGAGAGTCCAACAACATCCAGAAGCTAAATAGGTCCAAATTCAATATAGGCAACTCTCCATTTACACACGTTCAAGGCACATGCTACCATGCCGAACCCAGAAGCAACCCCCCCAAACGTCAGAAAAACATCACCAAAAATGGGTGGAACAGGGCAGGGGCAGAGCAGGGGTGAAATGAGTTGTTTGCAGGATTTTCCAATGGCGTTTCAAATCTACACAATTTCACTCCAATGCACGGTGTCTTGGAATGTAATCCCCAAGTAAATTGCGACTGGGAGAAAGCAAACGCTTTGGGGTGGCCCAAGTCTCTTAGCTTTAGGGCCATCACAGTAGAGACCCTGCTCCATTTGTATGCAGGTATATGTGCTGCTGGAGGAGACTCTTGAGAGTCCCATGGACTGCAAGAACATCAAACCTCTCCATTCTGAAGGAAATCAGCCCTGAGTGCTCACTGGAAGGACAGATCCTGAAGCTGAGGCTCCAAGACTTTGGCCACCTCATGAGAAGAGAAGACTCCCTGGGAAAGACCCTGATGTTGGGAAAGATGGAGGGCACAAGGAGAAGGGGACGACAGAGGACGAGAGGGTTGGACAGTGTTCTCGAAGCTACCAGCATGAGTTTGACCAAACTGCGGGAGGCAGTGGAAGACAGGAGTGCCTGGCGTGCTCTGGTCCATGGGGTCACGAAGGGTCGGACACGACTAAACAACAATATGTGCTGCAGGGCTCCTTTGACAAATCTGTGTGTGTGTTTTTAAAAAAACTATTGTGTCCTAGCAGAGCGATCTTCTGCAGTCCATTTAGTGTACAGTCATACCTCGGGTTACAGACACTTCAGGTTGCGTTTTTTTGGGTTACAGACCCACCAAACCCCGGAAGTACTGGAACGGGTTACTTCCGGGTTCCGGGGGTCGCGCATGCGCAGAAGACCAAATCTTGCTTTGCACATGCGCAGAAGTGCCGAATCGCAACCTGTGCATGCGCAGACGCACCGCTGCGGGTTGCGAACGTGCATCCCGCACGGATCACGTTCGCAACCCGAACGTCCACTGTATTTATTTTTCCTGATTTGAACTATCAAATGGTGATTTTCTTGAGTCAAAATGAGAGTCACTGGTGGAGAAAGAGGAGTGTGGGGGGAGCGCACCGCCCCTGGCAATGCGATCCCAGTGGGGTGCCATCGCGGGTACCCCCCCGCAGGCGGCGTGCCACGCTCTCAGGACGTGACCACGCCTCTGCGGGTGGCACGCCATGCCCCCGGGGTGTGTGCCAGCCCTGCTCTCACCTGCTCTCCACCCTCCAGTGCCAGAGCATGAAGCTCCGCCACTTATGAGAGTACCCCTAAACATTTTGTTTTAATAGAAAAAAGCACTGGTAGCATCTATAGGAACCTAACCTTTAGCACCTGCACTGGTTACCTGACCTGAAACAAGAGGCCGGCAGATTTTGGCAGTGTTCATTTCTACCTTTTAAGCTGCAGTCTTATTCCCAAGCTACCTGAGAGCAAGCCTTTAGGAAATCGACAGTTCCCATTGCTTCTGCACAGAATTGTATAGGATTGCTCCACCTTTGGAAAGAAAAAAAAAACTGCATCTGACTTTCTGCAAGCTTCAGCCTCTACTCCACCCCGGTAAATATCCTCCCATAAATGTGCAGTTTTTTTTCTTTGCAGGACAGGCCTTTGAAGAGTCCTGGCGAATTATGTCTACTGTTCGAGGGAAGCGTTTCCCAAGAGCTGAAGGAAATCCATTCAACGTGCTGCCTCTGCTTCTTGTGACGACTGCGCTTTAGGACGGCGGTGCCCTGACATGCCCTCTCTTAACATTCCTCCCTTATATTTCTTATGGCTAAAGCCAGGCTCATCGGCTATAGGCTTCCCTGGACCCTCCCTCGATCCCTTCCTTGCACTTCGCAGCAACACCAGGAACCTTGCTAATCCTCCGCTTTCCTCTTCTGCATTAGCAAAGCTATCTGCAATCTCTGTCAAAGGCTTTTCTTTTCTTCATTCCCCTTGCTACTTCCTTCCATGTATGGAATGTTGCACATCTGGGCTTAATGCCCAGATCACTTTTAACTCCTTGGTTTTGGAAGCTCTGGTTTTATTTATTTATTTATTTAATACAATACGAAAATGTCACCTGCTATCTTCGAATCAGGAAGCAGCTCTAGGTTCGCATCCACATTGTACCTTTAAAACACATGGCTCCCCACCCCCAAAGAATCCTAAGAACTATGGTTTACCCCACCACAGAACGACAATTACCTGAATGCTTAACAAACTACAGTTCCCATGAGTCTTTGGGGGGCAGCGTGTGCTTTTAAATGTGTGTTAAAAGTGCTTTAAATATATGGCATGGATGTAAAGTAAAGGACCCCTGGACAGTTAAGTCCAGTCAAAGGTGACAATAGGGTTGTGGCGCTCATCTCGCTTTCAGGCCGAGGGAGCCGGCGTTTGTCCACAGACAACTTCCTGGTCATGTGGCCAGCATGACTAAACCGCTTCTGGCGCAACGGAACACTGTGACAGAAACCATAGCGCATAGAAACGCCATTTACCTTCCTGACGCAGCTGTACCTATTTATCTACTTGCGCTGGTGTGCTTTCGAACTGCTAGGTTGGTAGGAGCTGGGACAGAGCAACGGGAGCTCACTCCATTGTGGGGATTCGAACTGCCAACCTTCTGATCGGCAAGCCCAAGAGGCTCGGTGGTTTAGAACACAGCGCTACCTGTGGTGTGGATGTGGCTGATGTCAAAAGGATGGTGAAAAAGGTACTGAAATATCTCTCTCTAGGAAGCCAATGGGACCCAAGGCTAGTTAACTTGGGGTGCGTCCTGCCCTAGGGAAATTAATGACTGCCACCATCATGATTTCACAAGACGCAAGTATTATGATTTATAACAGAGCTTTCCAAACTGTGTGTTGCGACACGTTAGTGTGTGGACTGCAGTGTGTAGGTGTGTCACGTGAACGCTCCCCGTGCTCCTCCCGGGGCTCAAAAGGGGTGAGTTTAACCTCCGGTTTGCTAGTAAAACTGAATTACGGTGTCGCTAAATGATGCATGTCTAAAAAGTGTGTCACCGGGGCTGGTTTTTTTTAGCTGGAGCTCAATGGAAGGCAGATCTGGTACCTCTCAGGTGGGCGCCATTGCCATTATAAGAGAACAAGGGAAGCGTTCATGGTGAAAACTTTGGAAAGCTCTGATTTATAAAATGCAATATTGTGATGGGTGCATTTTTGCTGGGGACACACGTGATGCTGAATTGCAGGGTCTTGTGAATCTGCACTGTGCTGCAAGCTGCCCAGAGTGGCTGGGGAAACCTAGCCAAATGGGCGGGGTAGTAGTAGTAGTAGTAATAATAATAATAATAATAATAATAATAATAATAATAATAATATCCATTGCTTTTTTGCTATATTTTCAGTGTTTTTATAATTTTTTAAAATGCACTTGCATCTTCTTTTTTTTGCTAATCCACTCGGGCATGATGAAATTTGACGTTGAGCAGGATATAACTGCAAATAATAAATGCATTTTGACTCCCGCGTTGCAAATGAGCCTATAAGTGTTGGTTATGTTTAACTTTGGCATCATGATCTGAACACTATGGTGCAGTTTATCATCAAAATGCCGAAACAGCCTCTTTCCAGTTATGTTAATGCCAGCAGTCAAGATTGTGAACGGGTGGATAATAATGATAATAATAATAATAATTTATTATTTATACCCCGCCCATCTGGCTGGGTTTCCCAGTTAGCAAAACTGGGCCAACTTTCTCCTGCAGGAGTTGCCTCTTTAAATCTGTTCCTTTCACAGATGAAGCAAGCACGAAACCAGCGCAGTGTAAGCGCAGCTCTTAACCCACCCACGATGACCAATAAATGTTGGAGGATCGTCAAAGGAAAAAAAATAATGATCGGAGATAAAAGAGTTCCCCCTGCTTTCCCTCATGGCATATCGTCTTCAGAACAAATATGGAACATTTCCTTGGATTTCGTTCAGCACCATATACTTCCCAAAAGAACAGGAAAAGAGAGCATGACAGCTAAATTAAATTAACGTCACCAAATTAAACTCCCTGTTCATCACTGCAAAATTAAGAAAGGGAGGGGGAGAGAAACACAACACACACACACACACCCGAATCAAGTCATCATGTGCGATTTCTTTGCTTATGTAAGTTAATAAAAAAGCTATTTGACATTTGATACGAAACTGCCACCTTTCGTTGAAAGACAGCCAGCAATCTGATTATGCTCTAACGGTGTCCAGAATTATGTGATTTTCTTTTGTTGGGTTTGTCGTTTCCAGTTTGGTAATCACTTCTGTTTTTGTTTACTTCCCTCCTTGGAAACCTAGGAAGGAACCAGCAGGCCAGAGACAGGGGACCTGTGGCCTTACAGATGTTGCCAAACTATCCATCATCCCTGAACATCCACCAATCCTTGCTGGGGGCTGTTGGGAGTGAGACCCAGACAACATCTGGAGGACCACAGATTTCCCTATCCCTGAACTAGGCTGAATTTAGCCCAATAGCAACCTATTTAGTGCTTGCCAGTTCCTCTGTTTTACTCATCCAAAACAGGGAGCAAAAATGGGAGGTTTATTGCACTTCTGGTAGGCTACTGAACATGGCTAGAGTTCATGGAATCACAGAATTGTGGAGTTGGAAGGTACCCAAGGGTCATCTAGTCCAACCCGAATCTCAACTAAAGCATCCCTAAAGCCATTCCAACCTCTGCTTAAAAACCTCCAAGGAAAGAGGGCCTATCACTTTCTGAGGGAGTCCGTTCCACCGTCAAACAGCCTCACCATCAGAAAGTTCTTCCTGATATTTATTCAGAATCTCCTTTCTTGTAACTTGAAGTCAATGGTTCGAGTCCTATCCTCTGGGGCAGGAGAAAACAAGCTTGCTCCATCTTCCATGTGTCAGCCCTTGAGATATTTGAAGATGGCTATCGTACCTCCTCTCAGTCTCCTCTTTTTCCAGTCTCAAGATACCCAGCTCTCTCAACCGTTCCTCATAAGGTTTGGTTTCCAGAACCCTGCTCATCTTGGTTGTCCTCCTCCGCACACCTTCCAGCTTGTCAATTCTACCGCATGTTTTTTTATTTACAGTGGTACCTCTGGTTGCGAACGGGATCCATTCCAGATGCCCCTTTGCAACCTGAAAATAACGTGACCCGCATCTGTGTGGGTCACGATTCACCGCTTCTGCGCACGTGCGTGATGTCATTTTGCGCGTCGGCACATGCGCAAGTGGCAAAACCCAGAAGTAACCCTTTCTGGTACTTCTGGGTCACCGCGGGACGCAACCTGAAAACGCGCAACCTGAGGCAAACGTAACATGAGGTATGACTATACGCATATCAAACCAGGAAATGATTCTGGAACCAAGTACAGTGGTACCTTGGGCTACAGACGCTTCAGCTTACAGACTCCGCTAACCCAAAAATAGTACCTCGGGTTAAGAACTTTGCTTCAGGATGAGAACAGAAATCGCGTGGTGGCGGCGCGGCGGCAGCCGGAGGCCCCATTAGCTAAAGTGGTACCTCAGGTTAAGAACACTTTCAGGTTAAGAACGGACCTCCAGAACGAATTAAGTTCTTAACCTGAGGTACCACTGTAACACAAGATATGTAGATATACCCAGTAGAACATGGGTGGGGAATCTCAAGTTCTCTAGGCCAGTGTTTTCCAACCTTGGGCCTCCAGCTGTTTTTGGACTACAATTCCCATCATCCTTGACCACTGGTCTTGCTAACGAGGGATGATGGGAGTTGTAGTCCAAAAAGAGCTGGAGGCCCAAGGTTGGGGAACACTGCTCTAGGCCTCTCTTTCTGGCCCTCCGAAGTTTCCCCGGGACCACACAACCTATCTCATAGCCACACCCCATAACCCTAATATTTTTGCCTGGCTGGAATGGGCTGCATCCAACTAACTCATGGGCAGAGGAGCGCCTCAGGATTTCCCCCTGCAATTCTTATCACTCAAGCCCTACTCAGTGTCCCCACGTGCTTCTGCCTCTCTGTAACATGTGTCTCTTGCTTGCTTAGATAGGGGGTGGAGAAGTGGGGTGGGGGTGGGGAGACAACTTTTGTGTGGCTGGAATGGGGCCAACTACACAGAATTTAAGAGCCATACCCATTGCCCTGCCTACTTCTGTGGCTTACCCTTGTGACAGGAGCGAGCCAGCAGAAAACCACACCAAACAAGTCAATTTTAACTCTTTACAGTGGTACCTTGGTTCTCAAACACCTTGGTACTCTAACACCTTGGAACCCAAACACTGCAAACCCGGAAGTAACTGTTCCAGTTTGCGAACTTTTTTCGGAAGCTGAATGTGCTCCGTTTTGAGTGTTACGCTGAGGTCAGTCTGCTTTTGCTATTTATTTTGCATTTTTGTGGCTTTTTTGTTTTGTTTTTGTGACTTTGTAGAACCCAGTTCAGCTACTGATTGATTGATTGATTGTGTGACTGCAGTACATTGTTTCCTGCTTTCATTTTATGGATCAATGGTCTTGTTAGATAGTAAAATTCATATCAAATTACTGCTTTAGGGGTTGTTTTTAAAAGTTTGGAATGGATTAATTCATTTCACATTCATTTCTTGTCCCCAAGAAGCAGTTGCAGAGACTTGAGATCCCTACATCCCCACAGCTGCCTAAGTCTCCTGCTTTTCAGTGCTTTTCTGAATTAATCTGAGACTATGCCTGCGTGATGCTAAATTCTCTGCCCTCTTCATGTGTCCCCTGGTTCTGGGAGACCAGGAGGAGGGGAGCTGGTCACAGCAGGAGGGAGTGACATATGCCTCTTCACCAACTGGACTCATCTCTGCCTCTTTGCCTCCCTCCTCTCCCTCTTCAGCTTCTGCCTCTGAGTCTGGACTGCTTTCTGCCACGGACTCCACCCACTCACCAAGCCCTGTTACCTCTTCAGTTTCCGACACCTTTCCCCCAGTCTTCTCCCTCTGATCACTCATTGTTGTCCCACCACCAATTCCCGGGCTCTGAGCCTTCTTCCCCAGCTGGTTCCACCATTTCTCTGTGTCCAGCCAGTCCGTGACACCTTGCCCATGGGGCCCCCACATGCTTATTCATGATGGCATGTGGCCCTTAGGCTGATAAATATTCCACACCCTTGTTCCAGAGCCACACAGTATTCCTAGCTCTTGAATAAACACCGGTTAGAGAGGACCAAGCATTGCGGTCCCCACCTTTAGCAACATTAGGGCTGCTCCCCCTTTTTACTGGCCCTGATATTAAAGGTAAAGGGACCCCTGACCATTAGGTCCAGTCGTGGACGACTCTGGGGTTGCAGCGCTCATCTTGCTTTATTGGCCATACAGATTCCGGGTCATGTGGCCAGCATGACTAAGCTGCTTCCGGCGAACCAGAGCAGCGCATGGAAATGCCATTTACCTTCCTGCCGGAGCGGTACCTATTTATCTACTTGCACTGGTGTGCTTTTGAACTGCTAGGTTGGCAGGAGCAGGGACCGAGCAACGGGAGCTCACCCCGTCGCAGGGATTCGAACCGCCGACCTTCTGATCGGCAAGCCCTAGGCCCTGTGGTTTAACCTACAGTGCCACCCGTGTCCCTACTGGCCCTGATACTGCATCTCTAACCACAGTCTGATGCCCAGAAAAAAAGCAGGCAAAATCCTTCTTGCCCAGTTTGCCAACTTTGGCTGGCAGCACCTCTCCAGATCCTTCCCCCCGGAAATGCCAGGGACCCACCCTGGTTTTGCATGCAAAGCGGGGGTTCCAGCCCCCTCCCCAAATGAAACATGCCAAGAGCATCCGGAGCCCCTCTCTGAAAATGTTCAGCGAGTTCTTTTCGGGCGGCTGCGAGTGCAATTTAAGTTCAAGCCCAGCTCGGTTGACAGCTATCAAAAGCAGGAGCCTTATCTCAATGAGGATATTGTTTTCCAGCTGCAGTCATGCTATCTGCTGGCAGCAGCCCCCTTTTCTGAAATCTCTACAACTCCCTGAGTAAATAAGTAGATTCCTGACACGGTTCCAACTTCCAAAATATGCCTTTGAAGGGCTCAGCCAGCAGCAAGCCGCAATGATTTCCCCACCGCCGAACATGTCCACGTGAGACTCTAAGCTCTCAGTTAGATAAGAAAGGGGACTGAGGCTTGTTCGTTTTCGAAAGGAGGCAACCAGGGCCGTTTTCGAAAGATAAGAAGCCACTGAGGGACTCTGTCAGGACATGAACGGTCTGATTCACAGCGTGCATCAGCCCAGGTTGGATTAAAATAATCTGGAGGCAGTTTGGCCTCCCTTGCCCGAGTGGCTAGGCTCCAGTTACACTGAATAGACTTTCTCGTTCATCCCTAATTGCAAATCACTTGGGGTCAGACAGACAGTGTCATGCCTATAAGAATGATCCTCTTAGGGAGCAGTCCTACAGCAAGACCTGCAGGGATGAGGAGGGTTAGGATACAGCAGTTTTCTGGCTGAGCCAGTGTGTGTGTGTGTGTGTGTGTGTGTGTGTGTGTGTGTGTGTCTGCACAACCGGCATAATTCCCGATCCTTAGCTCAGCTGGAGATATGCTAGCATATCTCCTTCGCTCCGAGCCCAGCTAGGTGAGGTTAAATTCCAGAACCTAAAACTATCTAACTGCGCTGCAGTGGGAAGAGAAAGCTACACGGGACGGGATTGTGGTCTGATCTGACAAAGCTATTTGTGTATCTTGATAGTCTCCAAAGGGGCAACACCTTTTCTTCTCTTTCTCGCGCAGGGCAACAGACAGGCCCACACATACCAGAGAGCTTAGGAGAGAAAGGGAAGGAGGATTTCTGCCCGGTATCGCTTCTGCCAAGTGAAACTCGCAGACGGAGTTTGGCTGAAACAACGCACACACTTTGCCCCAGGGCTATGAAATTCTGTTGACCCGGGTGCAACGGTAGAACAACGCCGTTGCCAAGGAAAACAAGCAGAAATGCACAATAGGATTCCTCAGAGCTATGACAGGGCAGGTAAGATCTGCGGAAAAGAGTGCTGTTGGCCAATGAGGCAGTGCAGGGGTAGGACTCATGCTTTGCAAGCAGAAGGTCCCGGATTCTTCATTTCAGCAGCCTATTTTTCATGGAGAGAGTTGCTTTGTTGCTGCTTTTGTTAAACAACGGTTGCTTAGAAACCACGCAGTGGCCAACCTGTAAACCTTGTTTTGCCTTCTGCACAACCATGCGGATGTGAGGGGCGAAGGCAGGAAGAATGAGGCCGGGCGAAGGCTGGCGCTGCAGCAAAATGCTGCTGAACACGCCCCCACCGTGGCCCCCGGTTGGATGGCCACCGGGGGGGCGTGAGCGCCAGCCAGGTGAGTGGGCAGCAGGGGGCCACGCCCCCTGCTAGCCGGAGCTCGAGCCCCGACCACAACCCCTCCCCTCCCCTTCGTGGAGGAGAGTCTTTATTAAAATTTACAAAAGGAAGCCCTTTTTTAAAAACACAACAACAAAAAGAACAACAACTAAGTGACTAGCCAAGTCGTACCACTTTGGACTGCAGGTGGTGGCGCAAGTCTTGTTGAGAAAGCTCACTGATGTCAATGATTCTCTGCGCATGAAAAACTAGGATGTTTTAAAGGGTGGCTTTTGAATAGCCTTTGCCCTGAGATGCTAGCTTCCCTGATGATGGTGGACTCCAGGTCCCATGAGCTATAGACAGCTTGGCCGGTGAGTCAAGGATGATGGGAGATGTAGACTAGCAATATCTTGAGGAGCCCAGAACCCTGATACGTTAATTGAAGTGGGGGAGCGCTCAGACCTGCGTTACGAAGGAGCATTCCATGCGTAATCCGTTCTGGAACGTAATCCGTTCCAGAAGACTGTTCGACTTCCAAAACGTTCAACATCCAAGGCGCGGTTTCCGATCGGTTGCAAGAGCTTTTTGCACTCAAGCAGAAGCAGCGGCGGATGTTCAGGTTCCAAAAAACGTTCGAAAACTGGGTTTTCGCCATTCGGGAGCCGAAATGTACAATAACTGAGGCGTTTGGGAACCGAGGTTGGAGTGCAATTGAATCCACCTCTCAAGATTAGGGTGTCAGAAGAGGCATACGGTGGTACCTCGGGTTACATACGCTTCAGGTTACAGACTCTGCTAACCCAGAAATAGTGCTTCAGGTTAAGAACTTTGCTTCAGGATAAGAACAGAAATCGTGCTCGAGCGGCGTGGCGGCAACAGGAGGCCCCATTAGCTAAAGTGGTGCTTCAGGTGAAGAACAGTTTCAGGTTAAGTACGGACCTCCGGAACGAATTAAGTACTTAACCTGAGGTACCACTGTATTTCAATATTGATAAGGGTTTTGTACCTGCCTACTCAGAAGTAAGTCCCACTGCATTCTGCAGGAATGCAGCTTTCTTTTATTACATTCTTGGAAGCTTTTGAAATGGTCAAACAGAAACAAATACAATTTTGCGTTTGAGCAGCTGACCTAACAGCAACAAGGCTTGAAATGTTTTGTTACCAGCCTTGGTTCACTTACTGATTCCAAGGAAAATCCTTCTCCCGCTCCTGTCAAATGGCTGCAGGTTTGCACAAGACATACACTAATGAGCTTGAAATTTAAATTTCATCACCACGGGAGCTAATTTGTTTTGGCAGATAAGGAATGCCAGGTACTTAATTTATTATTATTATTATTTCTGCCGGGCAACGTTTTTCCTCTCCAGCTATTTATAATTATATGGGAACGGATTCACTCCATGCTAATATCTGAAGAGAGCTTGAAGGCCCAATCAAAGAACTGTACAGTGGTACCTCGGGTTACATACGCTTCAGGTTACATACGCTTCAGGTTACAGACTCTGGTAACCCAGAAATAGTGCTTCAGGTTAAGAACTTTGCTTCAGGATGAGAACAGAAATCGTGTTCCGGTGGCGCAGTGGCAGCAGGAGGCCCCATTAGCTAAAGTGGTGCTTCAGGTTAAGAACAGTTTCAGGTTAAGAACGGACCTCCGGAACGAATTAAGTACTTAACCTGAGGTACCACTGTAGATGCATCATAGTAAAGCAGTTTCTGGGCCTATCTTGTGGTACAATCCTACACACGTCCACTCAGAGTTAAGACCCACTGAATTTAGTGGGACTAACTCCCAGGGAAGTGTGTATAGGACTGCAGCTATAGATAGGGAAGGGCCAAAGCTCATTGGGAGAGCATTTGCCTTGCACGCAGAATGCCTCATGCTCAGTCCTCACCATCTGGGAAAAGTCTCACGCATTTGCGCAGCCGACACATCATACCAGCAATCTTTCTCTCTAGCCCTCCAGTATAATTCCATCTTTCTTCAGTCTCGGAGCGCTGTTGCTTATGTAAGCAAAATGGCATGGCCCACACCTGAGAAGAAGGTACTAGTGCGCTTGGGAGAACCGCAAGGTTCGCAGAAGTTAAAAAAAATCTTCAGCAAAAATAAAATAAATGCTCTGATGATGAAATCCCTTCCTTTCCCCATATCATTCCGATACGGACTGAGCATGCTCAGTGGCAACAGAACACGGACTGACTGTTGAAGCCGCTAGAATCCGGAACTTTCTAGGCAGGGGACTAAAGTCAACATCAAAGCAATCCCGACTGACCAAACATGACTCTTAATGGAATACCGACACTACAAACTCATAGACCAGTCTTTTCTCAACCTTGGATGTTGTTGGACTACAACTCCCATCATCCCTGACCAGTGGTCTTGCTAGCTAGGGATGATGGGAGTTGTAGTCCAACAAACATCCGGGGACCCAAGGTTGAGAAAGGCTGTTGTAGATGTTTTATATCATTGTAACTGCCGTAGCTGCCCCTCGCCTGCCTTCCCCTCATTCTTTAACAGATACTACTTGGTGATGGTTTTCTATTAGGGCCAAACACACACACCTTTCCCATTTTGTTAATGAGATTTTTTGACTACATTTATAGAATGAAATCCTTGTCAATTTCATGTTAATTATTGCCAATTAACACTTTAACTTATAAAAAACCAAGTCTCTTAATGCATGTTGCTTCCCCTGTGTCCTTTGCTGGCCTTCAAGCCTATGTCCTTTGTGCTGCCGAATTACACGCGACGACAAGCAGATATTTCCACACTATACTTAACAATGGGGGAAGCCACTTCTATCATGGTTTGAGCTCAACGGCATGGCAGCAAATAAAACACAAAAATGTTAATTGGTATAGAAGCCATTTTATAATCACCACATGGAGGCCAAGCTGCTCAATCACTCTATAATTTGCAAATCCCTTTTGTATTTTTAGTTCAGTCAAAACATAACATTGCACGAGGTAAAGTGGAACTCTTCGGGATATAAAGCATACTTCCTTAACATACCTTTCCAGAATATCTTCACATTTTTTCTCTGCTCATCCACTTAAAATTACGAGAATATCTGTGATGGCCTGGGATTCGGACTCGGACGCTGAACCCGAGGAATCCCAGCCTGCACAGGAGTCCCCACCTCCAGAACCAGCTGAGTTGGGGCTGGGGATTGAGCCTGAAGGGTCCTCACCTGTGCTGGATCCTCAGGTGCAGGCATCAGCTGAGTCTGCTCTGGCTCCTGAGGTGATGGAGGACCCATTGCCTGCAGGTGCTCCACTCTCAGCCCCGTCAGTGGAAGCTGAGGTTGCCTCTGGGTCCGGTAACCCTCCAGCCTCTCCTGAGCTACAGAGGCTCAGGGCAGAGAGACGGCGGGAACTAAGTTCCCGCAGGAGGAGTGCTCGCCTCCAGGCCAGGAGAGGCGAGTCACCTGTGGACCGGGGCCGCCCTATGCCTCAGGGCAGATAAAAGCCACCCAGCCCCAGTCCCAGGTTGCAGGAGCAACATTGTTGGTAGCCTGTTCCTGCCTGAGCGCCTGACCTCACCCAACTCCCTGCCTTGGACCCAGCTTCAGCTTTGACGGACTGCCTCCATACTGCACCCTCGACCTTGGACTGGACTCGGACCTCACCGCACGGTTAACCCTCGGGACCAGCACAATATCCATCTGTTACAAGCCATCTATAAAGAAAGCGAATCTGGGACAACTGAACCCTTTTCAGACTTGAGCCATGCAAAACTTCTCTCTACGTGATGGACTGCAACGTTTCTGCAGGCTGTCATCAGCTAGCCTGTCAAACCATTGGCTGAGCTGCTGTGAAGTCATGGGGTTACTTCCACACCTAACAGTTTAGTCTGAAGTTGCCACGCTATTTGTCCACTTGTGAAATGAGGAATCCATCTGATGTACAACTGTCTGTTGTGAAGAAAGAGCAACTGAAGCTTTCAAGGGCTCCTGCACTTTTAATTAAAGGTTACCTATTTGCAGGTCCTGTTTTGTTGCTTCCCCTTAAGCCTGACCAGAGGATTTGTGAACAGGAACAGGAAGTGGCATGGGGAAAATTAAGAGATTCTCTAGTCAATCTCAAGAGGAGGCAATAACACGGGTAGGGCCTGCAAACAGGAAACTTTTAATTAAAGGAACAGGAGTCCTCAAACGTTTAAGTAGAGTTTCTTTGTACTGGATAGGCTTGTGCTCCACTGCACATCAGATTGGCTCTCCATTTAAAGCATCTTAGGCAGGGAAATCTATTTTTCTCGGTGTCTGCTAAGCTGATCCTTTTAATTGAAGTTGCCAAGGCCTGATCTAGGGATCTTCCGCACGGCTTTGCCACTGATTTCCCTGTATGTTCCCTCCCCAGATTAGCAATTGCACTTTGCTAGTGAGCTATTCCCCCCTCCTCCAGCTCTGATCCTTTGGTCAGAGATCCAGTCTGAAGCTTGCCAGCATTTCAAACAAGCTAGCTAATGAACAACATTTGCATGAGTGTACACCCACCACTCCCCAGGATAAAATTCCCAGGATGTTAGCAATGGTAATTCCCTTTTTAATATATATATTTTGCACAATCAGGAATGGGGCTTGCAACAATCCTGTAAACTCTGGAGGCTGTTTCTCCTTGTGTTTGTTTGTATAAATAGTTTACTTTAACATCTGTTCCTCCAGCGCATATCATTTTTGTGAAAGAAACGACCCGGAGCCAAATTCTGCTTTTGATTCATAAACACTTGTTCTAAGGCTAACCAGTGGGGGATCCAAGTGCACGTCAGCAAAGCAATATTCCAAGATTTGGGCTATTGATTTTTCTTTTCTTTTTAATTCTCTGGCTTCAAGAGAGAGAGAGAGAGAGAGAGAGAGGCCTTTCTATCTAATTATATTAAATAGTGGTTTAAATGGTCATAATCGAGACAAGCTGTATGAAATAGCTGCAGTTCCTTTCTCGGTATTCATAGAGGCAGCGCCAACCTCATTTACCAACAAACACGTCACTCTCAAATTAAGTTACCATTAATGGAATGCTCTCGTGGGAGTTTATTTTATGAATCAGAATATAAACATGTTGGAAGGAATCCTTACCCTAGAAAAGCCATTGACCAAACCACCACTGATTTCCACAGACCTCAAGCTTCTTCTGCCCTGGCCAAAGGATGTGAGAGGCTCAAATACAATGCTCTTTACATCACAGTTGATAAATAAGCAACAATGTGTTATAGGACAGTCCCGCGCAACCTGTGAATGTCCAATATATACGCTACTTCCTAGATTATGTAGTACAAGTGTGCCTTGCAACAAAATCAGAGAATCAAAGAATTGTAAAGTTGGAAGGGACCCTAAGGGTCATCTAGTCCAACCCCCTGCAATGCAGGAATCTCAACTAAAGCATCCATGATGGATGGCTGTCTAACCTCTGCTTAAAAACCTCCAAGGAAGGAGAGTCCACAACCTCTCGTGGAAGTCTCATCCACTGTTGAACAGCCCTCACCACCAGAAAGCTCTTCCTGATGTTTAGTCGTAAACTCCTTTCTTGTAACTGAAGCCATTGGTTCGGATCCTATCCTCCCGAGCTGGAGAAAACAAGCTTGCTCCACCCTCTGTGTGACAGTCCTTTAGATATTTGATGATTGTGGGTTAAACCACAGAGCCTAGGACTTGCCGATCA
Source organism: Podarcis bocagei (assembly GCF_964188305.1). Taxonomy (NCBI): domain Eukaryota; kingdom Metazoa; phylum Chordata; class Lepidosauria; order Squamata; family Lacertidae; genus Podarcis; species Podarcis bocagei. The sequence goes on from NC_138127.1 coordinate 99,493,050, forward strand.
GAAGGTCGGCGGTTCAAATCCCCGCAATGGGGTGAGCTCCCGTTGCTCGGTCCCTGCTCCTGCCAACCTAGCAGTTTGCAAGTACGTCAAAGTGCAAGTAGATAAATAGGTACCACTCTGGCGGGAAGGTAAACGGCGTTTCCATGTGCTGCTCTGGTTCTCCAGAAGTGGCTTAGTCATGCTGGCTGCATGACCCAGAAGCTGTACGCCGGCTCCCTTGGCCAATAAAGTGAGATGAGCGCCGCAACCCCAGAGTGGACCTAATGGTCAGGGGTCCCTTTACCCTTTACCTTTATCATATCTCCTGTCATTCTCCTGTTATCCAGGATATACATACTCAAGCCCCTCAATTGTTTCTCCTAAGACTTGGCTTCTAGGCCCTTGATCATCTTGGTTACCCTCTTCTGCAGTAGATCCTCACCACATTAACAGGAATTCTCCTACTCAAGGTTCTAGCCAGCCAGCAGTGACTCCCTGGGATAGCGAACCAGCTTCAGCTGATTAGCCAGCTGCAGCCCTACATAGAGATAGTCTACTCTGATAAAGTCCAGCTTAAAAGGTAAAGGTAAAGGGACCCTTGACCATTAGGTCCAGCATCTAGATCAAGGGAAGTAATAGTGCCACTGTATTCTGCTCTGGTCAGACCTCACCTGGAGTACTGTGTCCAGTTCTGGGCACCACAGTTCAAGAAGGACACTGACAAACTGGAACGTGTCCAGAGGAGGGCAACCAAAATGGTCAAAGGCCTGGAAACGATGCCTTATGATGAACGGCTAAGGGAGCTGGGCATGTTTAGCCTGGGGAAGAGGAGGTTAAGGGGTGATATGATAGCCATGTTCAAATATATAAAAGGATGTCATATAGAGGAGGGAGAAAGGTTGTTTTCTGCTGCTCCAGAGAAGCAGACACGGAGCAATGGATCCAAACTACAAGAAAGAAGATTCCACCTAAACATTAGGAAGAACTTCCTGACAGTAAGAGCTGTTCAACAGTGGAATTTGCTGCCAAGGAGTGTGGTGGAGTCTCCTTCTTTGGAGGTCTTTAAGCAGAGGCTTGACAACCATATGTCAGGAGTGCTCTGATGGTGTTTCCTCCTTGGCAGGGGGTTGGACTCGATGGCCCTTGTGGTCTCTTCCAACTCTATGATTCTATGATTCTATGACTCTGGGGTTGTGGCACTCATCTCGCTTTATTGGCCGAGGGAGCCAGCGTATAGCTTCCGGGTCATGGAGCGGTAGGTATTTATCTACTTGCACTTTAACGTGCTGTCGAACTGCTAGGTGGGCAGGAGCAGGGACCAAGGAACGGGAGCTCACCCTGTTGCGGGGATTCGAACTGCTGACCTTCTGATCGGAAGCCCTAGGCTCTGTGGTTTAGACCACAGCGCCACCTGCGCCCCTAACCTCCAGCTTAGACTACTAATATATGTGGGGCTGCCTCTGAAGGAAGTTTGGAAGTGCAGCTTGGTTAGAATGCAGCTGCTAGGCTGGTAACTGGGACTAGGGGCTGCGAGCATATTAGGCCAGTGTTTTGCGAACATGTAGTGGCAAACGGATCCATTTCCAGGGTTGATTCAAAATGCATTTAAAAATGCATAATTTTATCCTGTATAGGAACGTAGGAAGCTGCCTGATACCAAGGTAGATCTGGAGATGTTGGGAGTTGAGCCTGCGACCTTCTGCTTGACAGGCAAAATGCTCTACCACTGAGCGACAATCTAAACTTATCCTAAATACCGGTATGTGCTATGAGGAAGATGTACTTTCAGGTAAAATAAATTCAACAATGCATCTTTTGCAAGAAGAATTTTGTTTAAAATGTGTATTTAGATACAAATTTTCATGCACATTGGAAAAAGGAGGAATTTGCAGATGAAGGCAGGAATACGACAAACTGACTTTAGAATGGGCAGGTGCCGAAACCGACGGAGAGCAGAAATAAGCTGACCCAGTTCTCACTACAACCTCATGCCTTTCTTCTGAATTACTTTCTCTGATATAAGCCACTAAGGCTACATTACTTGCTCTTCCTGTTATTCTCTACTACATAGCAGGGGCAAACAGATAAGCGCAAGTCCCCCCCTTGCTTCAATTTTGCTGGCATAAGTCCATGTTTCTTGCTGATTTTTTTTTGAAAGAATGCATGACAACTCCATATTTAAACCGCGTACATTATTACATGCATTTGTGTACGTATTCCCCACCACTCCCCTCAAAATAATAATAATAATAAATTAATTCAATGTACTTTCTCCTAAAACACATATGTGAACATGCATATCAACTGTGGTATTTTTGGGTATGTGCATGTTATGCGCACCGAAATGGCATTGCAAAATCTGGCTAAGGGTGCAATTCGACCAGTTTTGTTCCAATCAACAACTGTGTTCAGGATGGTTGAACTGGGCCAATCTGGTGTGGAAAGGGGGCCAAATGAATCCCACCCCCTCCCTGATACAGGGATGTAAAGTTCGGCATAAGATGACTTCCTTACCTTGGCACACGTTGTGATCGCTGGCTTCAAACCCGGCTGCGCACTGTATCCCTGGGACAGTCCTTCGAGCTATGGCATTGCCGTTTCGGCCATTAGGCACAGGCACGGGTTCAGCCGCAGGTTGCTCTTGACCATTGTTGACAATAATCTGAGCCGTTCTGGGCAGGCAGAGGTATCCTCCGAAGTGGTTCACGCATTTCATCCCACCTTTGCATGCGTCGTGCACGATTTCACATTCGTCGATATCTGCGGTCGGAAAGAAGGCGAAGGTGAGCACCAAAACGGCAGCATCCTCCTGCCTTGGATGCAGGCGAGTGTCTCGGGCAGGCGGCAGGTGTGAGAATGTTATCAGCACTTCCACGAGGAAAGAAAAGGTAGGGGAAGAGGCAGAGACAGGGGAAGAGGCAGCGACAGCCTGTCCTATTTCAACATAATAATAATAATAATAATAATAATAATAATAATAATAATAATAATAATAATTTATTTATACCCTGCCCATCTGGCTGAGCTTCCCCAGCCACTCTGGGCAGCTTCCAATCAAGTGTTAAAAACAATACAGCATTAAATATTAAAAACTTCCCTAAACAGGGCTGCCATCAGGTGTCTTTTAAAGAGAAGATAGCTGCCTATTTCCTTCACATCTGAAGGGAGGGCATTCCACAGGGTGGGCGCCACTACCGAGAAGGCCCTCTGTCTGGTTCCCTGTAACTTCACTTCTCGCAATGAGGGAACCGCCAGAAGGCCCTCGGTGCAGGATCTCAGTGTCCGGGCTGAACGATGGGGGTGGAGACGTTCCTTCAGGTATACTGGACCGAGGCTGTTTAGGGCTTTAAAGGTCAGCACCAACACTTTGAATTGTGCTCGGAAACGTACTGGGAGCCAATGCAGATCTCTCAGGAACGGTATTATATGGTCCTGGGTGAAACAGAAAGGTGCTCCTCCACTCACTGCTAACCGGGGTTGCATGACTACAGCTTCTGCCAATTATTTTTTTCCATTGATTTTCCAAATTATTACAAGTAAAACCAAATTAATTCAATCTAATATTTCCAAAACCGGTTTCCCGCTCTCGTTACATGTCCAAGATGCTGCATCAGTTTTCACTTAGTCTCTAGTTGACATCACTTCACAACTGAGCCAGTGTGGTGTAGTGGTTAAGAGCGGTGGACTCTGGTGAACCGGGTTCGCTTCCCCGCTCCTCCACATGCGGCTGCTTGGGCCAGTCACACTTCTCTGAAGTCTCTCAGCCTCACTCACCTCACAGAGTGTTTGTTGTGAGGGAGGAAGAGAAAGGAGATTGTTAGTCACTTTGAGACTCCTTAGGGTAGTGATAAAGTGGGATATCAAAGCCAATTGCCAGTAATATTTTCGATCAGCTGCCCCTTTACAGTGACTACGGCAGGAGTCAGCAAACATTTTCAGCAGGGGGCTAGTCCACTGTCCCTCATACCTTGTGGGGGGCTGGACTATATTTTGCAAAAAAAATTAAAATTGAACAAATTCCTATGTCCCACAAATAACCCAGAGATGCCTTTCAAACAAAAACACACATTCTACTCATGTAAAAACATGCTGATTCCCGGACCGTCTGCAGGCTGGATTTAGAAGTCGATTGGGCTGGACACCCACCCCCAGCCACGGGAGATGTGGGAAGTGGCGGCAGCAGCGATATCTCACGAGAGTTCTGCAAAATCTCACGAGATATTGCCATAATCTGCTGCCGCTGCTTTGCTTTGCTTCTCTGGCAGCAGCGACAGCGGCTGGCAGAGTTTGTGCAGGACCGCTGGCCACTCCCCTGTGTCAGGGACTGGGCAGAGGAGGAAGGGTAAAGACTGCCTCCCCATCTTGACCCTTCCAGGGAGGAGGAAGAGAAAGATAGTATAGATTTACAACAGGGGTTTGAGGCAGGCCGCAGCTCAGAGGCAGATGAGGGGGGAAAGCTGGGAAATCATGGGAGAGCCAGAGCAACACCTGGCTGACACAAGAAAGCATCCCAGACTCTCCATCTCCCAGAACCCGGCGAGCCTTAAAGGTAGGAGAGCAAAGAGCTCAAAGACAGAGAGCATGTCGCAGAACCCGCAGAAGTGATGGATGAGGAAGTGGAAGAGACGGGGTGTGGGGTGGAGATTCACTTGCGACAATGCCATTATCCAAGAGGCTGGGTTCTATAGCCTCTCTCTGTAAAGACTGAAACAAAAAAGGACGGTAAGAAACTTTCCTTATCTTTATACTTTCCTGGGCAACATCCTTGGATCCTCAGTCCACCTCATAGGGAGAGGGGAATTGGATGTGCGAGAGGTAGACAGCTAAGCCAATTGCATGTGCAACGCTCAACCATTATTGAGCTCTGCATTACCCTCCTAAATGACTGCTGTCCATGCTGTTGAATGGGAATGTTCCATGATGCACTCTTTAAAGATGATGGGTGCTTTCACTGAATGGCAAAAATGTGACTATAACTCAACAAGATCTGAAGAGCACCGTGTTGGCTATCGCTGCAGTAAATGGATCATTCTCACTGCCCCGGAAGGAAATATCAATGATGAAGAATGCAAATCTGTGCTGGAGAGAAACTGATAGAGTGGATGCAATTCCAAAAACCAGAATACGGCCACAATCTTTGTGCTCCTTCCCATGCTTTCTCCATAGTCTCTGCACTGGAAAAGACTAAGGAGATAATCCCACTATGCAGACAGAATTCTCAATAGTTCAAGCTCAGGATTCCTTTTAGCAGATATAAATACATCAATGTGCCGCTTGCTACAGTTTACTGTACCTTTGCATCGCTGCATGATAGGATCCCATTCGTAACCGTCTGTACATTGCTGCATGTAAAACAAAGAAAACCAGTTAGCACAATCAAAATAAAAATATGGATTAATATATTTTCTGCAGTTAATATCAGGCCCCAGTTTTATGGAGCTCTCAGGAAAGAGACTTGCCTCTCTCCCCAGGGCTCACATTACTTTTTACAATTGCTGATCCATCGTCACTAAGGGCCTCCTGAGTTAGGATAACACTAGGGTGGGTGGGAGGGAAATCAGTTTGCAAATTGGAAAAATGTTCTGATGCCCTAGAGGGTGATCTAATTTAGTATGTTCTTTAATTTGTGTTCAGTGAACGAAACTTGAAAAGTTCCCACTGCCAAGCTTGCGCAACATTTTATTTGCAATCCCCATCCATTCATTGTTGCAGTGAACTTACGAAACAAAAGCATTTTCCACAGGAAAATAAAGCACTGCATTTCCCCGCATGTCACCTCACTGGAGAGACTGCTGAGGCCATACCTGCACCGCCCAATTAAAATCATTCTC